>NC_063166.1:18836123-19151956 GCF_023159225.1 Perognathus longimembris pacificus | reverse complement strand
CACAAATACCCATAGTGCTATTCAATCACCAGGAAAGAGGAAAAAAAAGAGGATAAATATTGTTTCACATCATAATTACATTTGTGGAAAGGCAAAGCAATATGACTTGCCTAATCCCCGAGATTTTTCATTCATTGCAAAGGTAATGATCCCCAAATCCCCTTTTCATGAACTCTTCAAATAATAAAAGATAGGCTCACAGGAAGACAGACAAGCCAAAGTAGACAGAATAATTACAATCCGTGACTGTAAAGAGCCAAGAAAGAGTCTGAGTTGCTAGGAGTGAGGACTAAGAGAAGAATGCTGAAAAAATAAAAAATAGAAACAATGTCTTGGAAGGGGAAGGAGAATTGAAGTCTAAGAGCAAACCAGCCCGGAGCTGGCTACTGGCTCATACCTGTAATTCTAACTGCCTCCTGAGCACAGGAGGCTAAGATCTGAGGATTCTGGTTTGAAGCTGATAGGGAAAATCTGCCACTAGCCCAACCCAAATATGATCAAAACTAGCTCAACTTGATACTGCTTGAATAAGTTTTCCAGTGATTTTCAAGAAATGGTAACCATTGGGGTAAACCAAAGCTCAAAACACCTGTACTCTACTGGAGCAAAGGATTTTACTCCTGTCACTTAAGGCCCTGAGTTTAGGGGAGAATCTCCTCCGGACTTGCCTCCAAAAATAAAACTGAGTTCTCCTGCTTCTTTAAGTGAAGCTGGATTTCTTTTCTATTGTCTTTCCCATAACAATGCCAGCTCAAGCATAAAACTTAAAGACATTTATCTCCACTTCATCAGCAAAAGGCTAGGAGTGGAGGTATGACTCAAGTGGTAGAGCACTAGCCTTGAACAGAAAAGGTCAAAAAGGAACATAGACCCCAAGTTCAGGCACCAATATTGGCACAAAAATAAATTAAATTAAAAAGCATAAAGCAATCTGCTCGAGGATTAGATGTGCAGAATCTGCTCTCTCTGCAGATCTCTGTCCTGAGAGGAATTTGAAAGTTTGCAATTAAGGATCAACCGTAATTCTGAGATTTTTTGAGCAACAATTAATTAATCTCTTTCAGGAAGGACATTTTGGCATCATGCTTGTCTTTGCAAAGAAGCACCTGCCTTCAGCTCCCACATTCTCTACCCAAAGCTGCTGTTCAGTCTTCGAAACAGAGATCTGAGCATTGAGTTATATCAATTACGTTAAAAATAAGACCATCTCTTTTTTTCCTTACTAGCAAGATATATGAGCAGGATGGCTCTGGTCACCCAGTAATTCACCTCTTCATCAGAGAACAGGAAAATCTTAAGGAGTGAATGACATAAACTTGAAAGATGACAAGAAATAATCACTGCAAGCTATATGAGTTTTGTGACTGGGGAAATATAAATAAAAATGGAAAGAGATCTAAAGAAAGTATTTTTGCACATTAGGGGGGAAAAGTCTGTAATTGCCTTCCATGCAAGATTGTCAAAGGCAAAAATGAGGACCATTTAGAAAGCAATTAGGTGTTATCCTGGGGAAAACATAACATTAAAAAGAAGATTACAGTCAATCGTTCAAAGCCTTTGCTTGTGCCCCCATAGGGTCCTTTGCTTTAAATGTGCAATTGAAGGATTGACCTACTAGGGAAATCTGATGAGGTTCTACAAGTTGAACTGTTGATGGCAGAGGATGGCTTCATTACAGGATGATAACAGCCCAACACCACAGCTTATTACAGACCTGCCGTGCCCCCAGATATAATTGGATACTTTTCCCATCTAAATTCCAACATCATTGCCAGTCATTGACAAGTGACAAATAGAGGACAAACTTCCGAATTACACAGAAATCCCAAGGACACATATACTAAGTTGAAAAGAGTTGATTGAAGATACTAAGGGCGGAAGAAGGGAAAGAAATGAAAGAGTTCAACAGCAAAGACTTCTCCTCTGAATGTGTTAACCTTGTAATCACCTCCTTCATTTTCCTCAGGGTACCTTTTTTTTTTTATCAGCTAAAGTCTCTTGTTCTACAGCTGTCTCACACTGGAGCCACCAACTAAAAATCAGAATCTAACAGTTTAGAATACTTAGTATGGTTCACCTGGGATTTGCAATTAGACACTCCAGTCATGAATTCCATTCTTCTAACAAGGACGCTGAGCTCGGTGTTCTTATTCCCAGAAAATGCATTGGCTTTGTTCACTGTATCTTTTGCTCTGTTCCCAAGATCCCTAGAAGTTCCTCTGCATTGCTATTTTTCTTTCTCCATTTTCTTTTCTACTTATCCACTATCATGTGCTGCTGTTTTCCAAGAAAAAAAAAAACCTCTATATTCTATATACATTTGTTCCAATCAGGGAGCCAAAGTGAAACATACCAAAGTTGGTATGTTTTCAAGCTTATTACTAACTCCAGCTTTGGAGCAAATGTCAACTTGAATACTAGTACCACTACAAATGGAAACTAAAGCTATGCAATACCAGAATGTAATTATCCATTTTAGATTACAGCTGGAAAGAGCAGAGCCTAGAAGGAAATCTAATAAATTTGCCAAATCTATTAGATTAGATTAACTTAGATTAGATTAGTTTAGTTCAGGTTTATTAGCAGCCTTGACTCAGCTATGATTTCACAATAAGAGCTTTCTAGAACAATAATGAGTATCAAATATCAAACTGCTTGAATTTCTAGCCCCTCTAGCACTAGTAACTAGATAACCTTCAGCAACCAGCTTTACAAAACTCCAATGTTTCCATCTCTAATATGGTATAATAGTAGCATATGTTAGTAATGACTAAATTAAGAAATCTTAAAATCTTAGTGCAGCGCCAACCTCATTGGTAAGAGCTCAGTGTTAACTTGTATTGGGAATGTGTTAATGGAGAAAATAACCAGAAATAAGGTTCCTTTTCCCTAAGGTATATCCTCTAAAAAATAAACTACCCTGAAAACTACATATATTGAAATTTCTACAGTAAAGATTCTCCAACACTGTATGCATCAGGATATAAGAGGGCTTTTTAAAATTCACCAACTCCTAGAGTATCTGATTCAGATTTGTATTTGCATGTCTAATAATTATGTTTTTCAATGCTAATGCCAACACCTGCTGCTGAAGACCAGGTGAAAGCTACTACTATAGCAAAGAGCTGATCAATAAGGCATCTACCAAGGATCAGCCACTCTTGTCCCTGTGATAGTTCTTCAGATGTTTGCAGGGGGGGGGGGGTGGCCAAAAGGGAACACAACTGCACTGTTGGTGGGAATGTAAACATGTTCAACCACTCTGGAAAACAGTATGGAGGTTCCTCAAAAGACTAAACATAGAGCTTCCCTATGACCCAGCAATTCTCCTGGGCATTTCTCCAATAGAATGCAAGCTATACCACACTAAAGTGACCAGCACAACCATGTTTACCTAGCTAAGATATGGAATCAACCCAGATGTCTCTCAGTGGATAAATGGATCAAAAAATGTGGTGTATATACACAATGAAATTCAATGCTTCCATGAGAAAGAATGATATTGCATCATTCATAAGGAAACAGAGAGACTTGAAAAAATATATATTAAGTGAAGTAAGCCAGACCCAAAGAAATATAGATTGCATGGTTTCCCTCATTTGTTGTAACTAGACTGCTCCTATAATATCTACAAGTAAACAAACTGGATGGTTAAAGACAAAAAATACACTTGGACAGTATAAATTATTCAAGACTCTAGATAGTCACACAGTGAGACCAAAGGAGGATATTCTTAGGAAAAGATGATAAAGGCTCAATACCTATGTGCATATAATCATATAAAATGATATTTATCAAAATGTTCTCCAAGAAATGGAAATAAAAGGTTTTTTGTTATTTTGGGGGTTTTGTTTCCCCTTTATTGCTGTTTTTGTTTTCTGTACCCTTGTCTTGCATGTAAGCTTATCTGTTTTGCGGAGGGCAAAGAGGGAGCACAAAAACAGTGAGACAACGGGTGAACAAATACAACAGTGATACTCACTAGACATTATGTTGAAAATGAACTATGCAACTGGCTGGAAGGGGGCCTCTGGGAGATAGGGAGGAAAAGGGTGACACTGTTCAAAAAGAAATGTACTCATTACCCAACTTATGTAACTGTAACCCCTTTGTACATCACTTTACGATAACAATGTTTTAAAAGATCATACTAGAATCCGAAAACTTTGCTCAGTTCCAACTACCAATCATCATAAGCCAATTTAAAAATGTAAATTGCATCATAATATAACAAAATAAACTGAAGTTTAAATTTATGTTTAAAATTTTCCATAAGCACTTGGGTGGGTGGCTAAAGAATAATAATCAAAAATGGAAATGAGATAAATGGCCCTTTTAAAACCTTCAAATTCTAAGATCTAGATAAAGAAAGACATTTCTACTCACATCCCTTTCATTTAAAGTAGTATTCAAGGTAAAATATTTGAAGCCAGTCACAGCAACAAATGTTACACAGAAGCCTGGTAGAGGAACAGTTGACCTCATTAATGCCAGCTTCACAGTTTAATAGCATTCTATCTTGTTGAATGTTAAGGTTTAAAGTGCAAATTAAACATGGCACCAGAAATGTACTGTTCCATTTTGTCCTGTTACAATACATTTTTTGACTATAGTTAATATGACCTTCATTACAGTGACCAAAGAAAGCAAAATTCTAAAAAAGTAAGTTTTTTTTTTCTTGTCCTGGGGCTTGAACTCAGGGCCTGCGTGCTGTTTCTGAGCCTCTTTGTACTCAAAGTTAATGGCTCTACCACTTGATCCACAGAGCCACTTCCAGTTTTCTCTGGGTAGTTTATTGGACTTTTCTGCTGAAGCTGGCTTCAAACCATGATCTTCAGATATCAGCCTCTTGAGTAGCTAGGATTACAGGCCTGAACCACTAAAGCCCCAGCATAGGTAAGAAATTTTCTGTGGTTTTATTGTATCTTATGCTTTTAAATTAGTAGTAAGTACCTTCTAGAACAAAGGTTTTACACATGTATTGGGTTCCATAGTCCTCAAATCATAAATTAATCATGTTTCTACTGACTGATTGTTTCTAAGTATATAACATCCTGCTATTCTACTCCAACTTCTAACTTGAATCTGGAATCTTTTATTCAAGGGCATATTTAAAAAACTATTACTTTTATAAGAAAATGCAATGTGTGAACTAAGAGGACAGGATTTCACCTTTATTTTGTTTCATGTTAGATGAATTTCTTTGACTATTTAAGATTATTCTTTACATAGAAAGAAATCAAATATGGAAGGGAAATTTCTTTGATGATTGATAGTGGTGTTTGATTATTTTTCTTTAACCAAACTCAAACTAGAGCTTGCTTTCACCTTGCAAGACAGATAATTCTTCTATACTGTAAAGCAATGTCTAATTTTCATGAAATTGACTGTAACAAATTATCTTATTCCATTGCCCCATTCAAAAGGAAATGGAAGAAGTTGGAAAAAAATTATACTAAGTGAAGTGAGCCAGACCCAACGAGACATGGGCCCTATGGTTTCCCTCATAGGGAATAATTATCACAGGTTTAGGCTAGTCACAACAGAGGATCACAAGAGCCAATAGTTATACCCTTATGAACACATAAGATGATGCTAAGTGAAATGAACTCCATGTTATGGAAATGAGTGTTGTATCACTGTTGTAATTACTTTCAACATGCCATGTGAAACTGCAGCTTCTTTTGGTGATGATCCTCTTGTATCTCCTTCTTGTGGTTGTACCCACGCTATCATTGTATCTCATCTGAGTACCCTGGATACTGTATATACTGGTATTAGAACTAGGGAAGTGAAAGGGAATATCAAAATCGAGAGACAAAGGATAAAAAGACAGACGACTCCAAAAGCAATACTTGCAAAACCATTTGATGTAAACCAACTGAACAACTCATGGGGGGGAGAGGGAAAAGGGGAGGGGAAGGGGGGAAGGGGGGAGTGAGGGAGGAGGTAACAAATAGTACAAGAAATGTGCCCATGGCCTTACATATGAAACTGTAACCCCTCTATACATCACTTTGACAATAAATAATTATTATTTTAAAAATGCAAAAACAAATTGTCTTATTCAACTTTTTCAGACTTGGACTTTTTCTACACATTGAGATTGCTGAGCCCTAAGGAACACAGCGTGGTTGATGAAGATCTGCGGATTGAAGAGGGGATTCCAGGTACATGTGATGATTGTCCAACTCTTATTGGAGCCAGACTCTTACCGAAATAGCTCCACACTGTGTAATCACTGGTGTTCAAATGGTACAGGAAGATGACCTTGAGGGACAGCATCATTTCTGCTTAAATAATGATCACTAATTGAGGTCTTCTATCTACTAGCTCTTGTACTGAGTATATGGACACACACATGCCACATATATACTACATATATAACACACAGATGGTTCACAATCTACAAGGAGAAAAAAACATATGTTCCCTGTGTATCCTTCCTTAAGCATCCCATACTCCAGGTGCTCTGGGATTGTTTTAGGTGATTGATTATATATCTTGTTCTTTCTCATCCCACAGCCTGAGCACCTAGGCTCCTCCTTCTTGGGATACACTTTCTGCCTTTACTTACTATTTATTATTCATGTTTTCAAGTGTCAAGTTAAACACTGTTTTCTCCAAGAAGGCATCTCTAGCATCCTGGTTATGTCCTTGGTATTCTGAGATTTTCCCATTTTATGACATGTATTGCAGTTGGTAATCATGTATATCATGGGAATCTTTAGTTCATAATCATCTTTTTCACTAGTCAACAACATCTTACAATCTTGATCAAGATGTTGTCATAGCTAGAATCTGGAACCAACCCAGATGTCCCTCAGTAGACGAATGGATCAGGAAAATGTGGTACATATACACAATGGAATTTTATGCCTCTATCAGAAAGAATGACATTGCCCCATTTGTAAGGAAATGGAAGGACTTGGAAAAAGTTATATTAAGTGAAGTGAGCCAGACCCAAAGAAACATGGACTCTATGGTCTCCCTTATTGGGAATAATTAGTACAGGTTTAGGCAAGTCATAGCAGAGCATCACAAGAGCCCAATAGCTATACCCTTATGAACACATAAGATGATGCTAAGTGAAATGAATTCCATGTTGTGGAAACGATTGTTATATCACAGTTGTAACTACTTTCAATGTCCCATCTGTATCTGTAGCTTCTATTATTGATTATGTTCTTGTATCACCTTCCTGTGGTTGTCCCTACACTATCTCTGTAATCTTATCTGAGTATATTGGAAACCGTGTATACTGGTATTAGAACTAGGAAATTGATAGGGAATACCAAAATTGAGAGACACAGGGTAAAAAAAGACAAACAACTACAAAAGCAATACTTGCAAAACTGTTTGGTGTAAGTGAACTGAACACCTCAGGGGGGGGAAAGGGAAAGGGAGAGGAGGGATGGAGGTATGAGGGACAAGGTAACAAACAGTACAAGAAATGTATCCAATGCCTAACGTATGAAACTGTAACCTCTCTGTACATCAGTTTGATAATAAAAATTTGAAGAAAAAAAAAGACTGTGAGGTAAGGTCTATTACCCTCCTAATATTCCAGATGAAGAAACTAAGAATAAAAAATAGACTGTTCTTTTTATAAACAGAATAGAGCACGGAGAGCATATTTAAAAAACAAGAAGACCTCAACTAGAATGCAAATGACCATCTTCGTGGTCCACTGTCACTTGACAGAATTCATGGCAACAGGAAAATAAATCGTAAGAACCCTTGATTAAGTAGTCTGACCTCAGATGCTTTTTACTTCTCTTTCTTCCAGGCTTCAAACGTGCTGGTATTTTTAAGGTACTTTAATAACAGCACCGGAAGTTGCTTTGCTCACCCAAATGAGTAGTTTTCCCCTAAATCAAATAAGAGCCATCTCAAGGGCAGTTTGTAATTCTTCCATGCTGTGACGTAGAGGGTCTGAACAACAAGCTGCAGGGTACAGAGAAGCTAGAGTATGATATTTATGAAGTAAGGGGCAGCAAGAGAGAGTGGAACAAAATAAGACCTTGAATCTAGAGACCTGAATTCTCAGCCCAACTTCTTCTTTACCAATTATGTACCCCTGAAAAGTTGTCCAACTTCTGTGGACTCAGTTTCCCCATCTGTGATGACAGAATTGGATTGGATCATCCCCAAGATCCTGTTTGTCTGTTTCTAGGATTCACTGGCAAACAGGAATTTGAACAGTACATCTGTTTTATCCAGGAAAGGAAACTGAATGTTCTTTATCTGCCTAGAAAAAAATGTAGGGCTTTTCCAACCATATGAATATCTTAACCTATTAGTTATATCCATGCTATTATTTTGTAACAGTCAACAGTAAGCTGGGTATAATGGGAGTATGTAGCAACCTGCCCTTTCCCTATGGAGTCATTTCAACTTCCAATCCATTATTTCAGTGAATGGAGAAGCTAGTTAAGAATTATCTGTGGCTGGAGGCATAGTAGAGCACAACTATAATCCCGGCACTTGGGAATCTGAGGAACAGAGGAGCCTATGTTTGAGAACAGCCTGGACAACAAAACAAAATTGAGGATAGTCTTGGGGATACAGAGTATGACTCTGCCACAACAAATAAACAAAGCAATAAACAGCAAAAAAAAAAAATTCATTGTGGAAAAGACTAAAACCTTTTCTGTAGTCTTAGTTCATGTTCGGCCTTTCTAAATCTATGAATGAGGTCACTGTCTTACAACATAGCAATGCCCACCAGTTAAGGAACGCTTTGAAGACACTCCAACTAAATTATAACACCTCATTAACTAGTCTGATACACTCATGGGGACAACCATAAATCATTACACTGACAAGACTTAATGCTTGCTTTGTTTCTAATGTATTGTATAGTATCTAATTAAAAGACAGAGTGGTCTGGTTTCAGGAAACCTGATTTCTGATACAGAACTTGCCACTGTGTGATAGTGCACAAGTGTTTAAGCTGTGACATAATTCAAAGAAACATCCAGCACTCTGCTAAGCACTAGAGAGCAAGACCGATGCCTTCCAGGAACAAACTGGGAAGGAATGAAACTTTCTGCTATGGGCCAAAGAACTGTCTGTGCAAGCACTGGTCCTTGCCTGTGGAAGCTGTTGTTGTGTGCCACATTCATTTCATTCATCCACTCAGCACCCACTAGCAACCCCTTCCCCTGAAAGACACAATAAAAAGAAAACAAAATTGTCCCTAAGTGACATAGTCCTTCCTTTGGATTCATGGAGGAATGATCTTTTGATTACTTAGTTGTCACAAACAAGTTGCTGAGGACACACACCAGATGGAGAACAATCCCAGAAGAGAAGATATAAAAGACAGAGTCCCCCGTCTTAAGAAGCTGACATGTTATTCAGGGGGAAAAAATCCCTATGCTGAGGGCAACTATAGGATGACAGGTGTGATGGAAATGCACAGGAAGTGATCTTTCCCTAAAGCAGGAAAAGGACTCATGAAGACAATAAAGGACTATGTGGGCATGGACTCAGAGTACTCTTTTCAACTCACCCCATATGCTGTTCTTGCTCCATGACCTAGAAACACAAATCTACTCTCAAACTGGCTTAAAATGGTCATAGAGATAGAGAATAGTAACATTTTTTTTTGCTTTCAAGTTAACATGGACTGGGCAGACATTTCTCCCTGCCTCCTAGATGACAACTTTTGAAAGGTTTCTTTGAAAGTAAATCTGTTGTGCTAATTTGTCTCTTCCTGTACTTTATCAATAAATCCTCAGGAATATTAAACTATAAAGAAAGATTTCCAAAATGCATGGTCCTTTTGAATGCAGTCCACAAAGGCTTCCAAATGAGAACAAAGTACCAGGTGTGTACCACTCCATTCATGTGGTTTTCAACCTTTCAAAAGAGGATGCCAGACACAAAATGGACCACTGGCCTAGATTTTGATGTGTGAGAATGTAAATAACTGTTGGCTTATTATAGTGAAGAAAAATCTCAAAAGCTTATTGTTGCTTTTTGTCCGATGGAGTTTCTTTCATTATGACACAGTCTTTCTATCGTTGGTGACAGGAGAGAAATACCTTTTGTTTATCTTACCAACAGTATGACTGATGGACTCATTCTTATAGGAACAGAGTATAAAGATGAAATACAGGTGGCCAAGACCTAAAGGTCCTTTCCTGTAACAAAACTTAGGCTTTACTGTTACAGAGTATCTGAGAAGGACACAAATATTAGCTTAAAAATAGTAAGGTTACAGTTCTAGTACTTTTCCTAGATAATACTCCTAGATGAGCCATTACTTTTTCTTTTAGCAGAATGGAGTGCTTCATTTATAAAGTATTACAGGAGAATGAGATGGTAAATTATATTAAAAAGTCTCAGGAAGACTTAGAGATTTTGATGGATCTCTGTAAACTACCTTTCCCATATGATTCTAAGGCATTGCAGTTCAAGGAAATTTATAAATAGTTATACTAAAATATATATTAAGAAAGGAATGTTATTTTGTTGCAGGGAGGAATAACCATTGCATTAAGTCAAGACGTGGAATTCTTATGGGTTTACCATATTCACTTCATCATCAATATCCTAAAACTAATCTTTCATAATATTGCTAATCATTTCTTTAAATTTTTTTAAATGAGGAATATGAGTTGCACCTATGAAATAAAAATAGACTTTAATAAATGAGTCAGAAATAGAAGCCAACCTTCATAGATTCCCTGGTCAGGTACTGGAATAAAATTGGCCAAATACTAAAGTTATCAGCACAACCATGATCATTGCAACATTACGTACCATGCTCATTCAACATTACATACCATAGCTAAGATATTGAACCAACCCAAATGCCCCTCAATAGATGAATGGATCAAGAAGATGTGGCATATATACATAATGGAGTTCTGTTCTTCCATCAGAAAGAATGGCATTGCCCCATTCAAAAGAAATGGAAAGACTTGGAAAAAATTATATTAAGTGAAATAAGCCAAACCCAATGAAGAGTAGGTTGCATGGTTTCCCTCATTTGAAAGAACTAGAATATGTCTATGATATTCTTCTTTTTTTTGCCAGTCCTGGAGCTTGAACACAGGGCCTGAGCACTGTCCCTGGCTTCTTTTTGCTCAAGGCTAGCACTCTGCCACTTGAGCCACAGCACCACTGCTGGCTTTTTCTGTATATGTGGGCTGAGGAATCAAACCCAGGGCTTCATGTATGCAAGACAAGCACTTTACCATTAGGCCACACTCCCATCCCCATGTCTATGATATTTTTAACAGGGGATCTCTACAACCTAATTGCTTAATATATAAGACCATATATAATGAAGTATATCAACATGAACTCCAAGAT
This sequence comes from Perognathus longimembris pacificus, assembly GCF_023159225.1. NCBI lineage: Eukaryota > Metazoa > Chordata > Mammalia > Rodentia > Heteromyidae > Perognathus > Perognathus longimembris. The sequence goes on along the minus strand of NC_063166.1, from coordinate 19,140,628 downwards.
ATGAAAACAAGAGGTGATTATTATGCCCTGTACATAGTTTTCTGTTTCTTTTATTTTTTTCATCTCTCCTAATTTTCTGTGCCTTGTGTCTTATATATAAGATTATTCAGGCTGGGAATATGGCCTAGTGGCAAGAGTGCTTGCCTCCTACACATGAAGCTCTCGGTTCAATTCCCCAGCACCACATATATGGAAAACAGCCAGCAGGGGCGCTGTGGCTCAGGTGGCAGAGTGCTAGCCTTGAGCGGGAAGAAGCCAGGAATGGTGCTCAGGCCCTGAGTCCAAGGTCCAGGACTGGCCAAAAAAAAAAAAAAAAAAGATTATTCAACCAGGGAAAGGAAAAGGGAATCACAGAAATAGCAGCTCAAAGGAGAACTAATGCAACAATGACACTCATTTGACACTAGATTGGATATCAACCTTACAACTAGGGAGGGAAGGGGAGTAGGGAGGGGTAAGTGGGAGAAAATGAGGGATGGGGTAACACTGTTTAAAACAAATGCAATCACTACCTTACTTATGTAACTGTAACCCCCCCCCCGCCCCGCTCATCACCTTATCAATAAAGATAAAATAAAAGAGGCCAAAAACATGGATATATATATATATATATATATATATATATATATGTATTTACTAGGGATTGAGAGAGTTGCAGCTATTGAGGGAGACAAGCCTATTTTCTTCTGCAAGTCTGCTGGCCACACAGGTGTAAACTTCAGAAGGAGAATGGTAGAATTGTTGAGACTCTGGAATTTTATAAATTACAGCTCAGAAGAAAAAGAGAGAGAAAAAAGATCAACACTGATCTATTTCACATCAAAGCTGAGCTTTCAAACCACCCTATACATGCTAAATTTCTTAGTGTTATGATATGTCATTCTCTGGCCTCCTAGGAAATTTCAACAACCACCTGAAGCAATCAATAAAAATCCTTTCCCTTCTCACAAGACTCAAGCAATATTCTCTAACTTTGTTTTGAGTCACTGAAAGGAAGAATTTTTTTTACAGTTCTTTTGAAATGTACACCTATAAAAAGAAAAATATGTGTTTGTTTCAAAATTATAACTCTTTTTTATATATATTTCTAAAATTAAGTTCTTGTAATCTTGTAATTAGAACATGCATGGCTTTAAAAGACCTAGATGTTAGCAGGTATTACAGCTATGATGAATTGGTGGGAAAGAATAATAAAGGATGGTTTTAGCAGCTGTGAAGTTTGCAGATGTGGAAAAACTTTGCTGAGTAAAATTCTTAAATTCTTTATCAGAATGTTATCAAAGCCAATACAATAAGCATGTGTATACTCATAACCCATCATGAGTTGAATATTCCAACACATTTGATTGAGAGCTTTAGATAAAACTGAACTCTTCTGAAACCCTTCTCAACCCTTTACCTCTCTCTTTCTCCCCAACAACAATCCCTGTCCCAAACATATTTGTGAAGTGCACTCTCTATATATTAGCCATTAATACATATTTGAAAATTATATAAAAACATGTACAGAAATGCCATCACACCCTGTATAACTTTCTACAGTTTGCTTTTGTTTTGGGATCTTGGGGGTTTTGAAATCTGTTCTTATATATTTGTGTCATTTTTTTTCAACTGCTATATCATGAGTAGCAGCCAACATTTTTTTTGGAGGGGCTTAAACTCAAGCCTGGACAATCAGTATTTGTGCTCCAGGCTGGGTTCTACCATTTGTGCCATGACTACACTCTCAGCTTTTTTGGTGGTTAATTAGAGATTGCAAAGAAATTGTATAGACTTTTCTACTTGGGCTGACTTTGAAATTCAATCCTCAGATCTCAGGTTCCTGAGCAGTTCAGATAATTACACCTGTGACCCACCAGTGCCATCACCGTATTCTTCTTGATAAGCATTTGAAAGATTTTTCTCATCTTACAGACAGTACTGTCGTGTTTGGATTACATGTTCTAGAACTTTCTAGGACCTACATCAAGAGGAGATAGATAAACGGATATATATATGCCAGACCAAACTATCAGTGTACTTGCCCTGTTAATGGGGCTTGAACTCGGGCCTGAGTGTTGTCCCTGAACTGCTCTTGCTACTGCTGCTACTTCTCTTTTTCTTCTTCTTCTTCTTCTTCTTCTTCTTCTTCTTCTTCTTCTTCTTCTTCTTCTTCTTCTTCTTCTTCTTCTTCTTCTTCTTCCTCTTCTTCCTCTTCTTCCTCTTCTTCCTCTTCTTCCTCTTCTTCCTCTCCTCCTCCTCCTCTTCTTCTTCTTCTTCTTCTTCTTCTTCTTCTTCTTCTTCTTCTTCTTCTTCTTCTTCTTCTTCTTCTTCTTCTTCTTCTTCCTCTTCTTCTTCCTCTTCTTCCTCTTCTTCTCCCTCTTCTTCTCCTTCTCCTCCTTCTCCTTCTCCTTCTCCTCATTCTCCTCCTCCCCCTCCTCCTCCTCCTTCTTCTCCTTCTTCTTCTCCTTCTTCTTCTTATTCTCCTTCCCCTCCTCCTCCTGCCCCTCCTCCTCCTCCTTCTTCTTCAACACTGTCACTCCAACACTAGAGCACTAGAGCCACAGCCTCACTTCTAATTTTGGGGTGGTTAATTGGAAATAAGAGTCTCATGGACTTTCTTACTCTGGCTGGCTTCAAACCAGATCTAAGCTTCCTGAGTAGCTAGGCATGAGCCACTATTTCACAACGCCCTACCAAAGTGTTCATCCCAGTTGATGCCCTCACTAACAACGGGAGAGTGTTTTATCACATTTCCCACACCTGATTTTCTATGTCTTTGTAATTTGTCATTTCTGATTGTGTTTCAAATAGCGTTCTTTTTCTATCTTGAGCTATCAGTGAGGTCGACCTTTTTACGTCTGTCTGACCAATTTCTGTTTCTTTTTCCACACTTACCAACTCATATTGTTTGTCCATGTTCTGATTGAGTTGCTTTTTCTTTCATATTGGTAGCTTACAGTTATATTTTTGTGGCTATAATAAATTGATCTATGGTAGGGTCTGTTACTCACTTTTTTAACTTGTGGTCTCTTTTCTGAGAACATTTTAAATTTTATAGCACATGTCAAGATGGCATCATTTATGATTCCTCTTGTCTCTGACTAAAAAAACTTTTAAATATTAATATGATAAATGTACTCACAATATTTTATTCTAACACTTTGAATATTTAGGATAGTGACATATTTTTAAAAATTGTATGTTAGAACATTTACCAATTATTTTTCTGAGATTTTCTTTAATCTGTAAATGTGGTAGATTACACTAATAACTTTTTGTTAATATGAACCAGATGGGTTTTTTCAAGAATATAGAATATTTTACTTTGTGTTCATTCATTTATTATAAATTTCTATATATTGTTACTAATGTTTTATTTAGGATTTTTACATGCTCATAACTTAGAGTGAACTAAAATTTTATTGTTATGAATTTCCCTAATTATGCCTTATCAAATTTATACTGACCTACTAAAATAAGCCAGTTATCTCTTAAGTTTCCCCCTCCCTTCCCCATTTTCTCAAAGAGGAAATAACTTGTTTGTTTTAATACCACTAATATTTATTAATAAATTTTCTGTACCATCACTAAGTATTGTCTACTTGTGTCATATTTGTATTTATATAAGCTTTTATCAACAAACATATTTCAATAATATAATTGTTATTGGGAAGAAAATCATTGGGTAGAAAATGTGGTATTTTCTCTCCCAATATCATCAGTCATAAAGAAATAAGCAGGGCACCACCTCCATCTGGAGGATGCTTGTGATAATTCCAGCACAAGCAACCAGAAACCTTCTGAAAAGCAATATTTAACATCTAAGCTTATAATACAATGTTAATAGAAGTCATGACTAATTGATTTCAAATGGTGAAGAAATCAGTTTTTTTCCTGTTTTCATTCTTGTTTTCTTTGCATAGTTGTAGGAAGAAGTTGCCATTTAACAAAGAAGTTTAGGAATACACTATTCTTGATCAATGTCACCCCCTCAACATTCTCATCCATCCCTCCCCTAGCTACCCTTTCCCTCATGGTTCTCAATTTTGTAGAATATACATTGGATTCTTGGCTGAATTTTCCCTGTCTTCTCTCTTCATTTCTCTTCCCATTTCCCCTTGAAAGAGCACTCTAAAATAAAATTATTCAGGTGACTTTTGTTTTCAAGTTTCTTTTCCTAAATTCTTACTTAAAATGACTCCTCTATAAATTTTGTGTGGGGAACAGAAGATAACACTTTTAAGTTATGATGAATAGAAAAAAAAGCTACACAAAATGCCCTACCCTTTGAAGGCTTAACATGTGAATTAGCACAAAAACTATTTCAAACAATTTTACAGTGAAGAAATCTGGTCAGCTTTAATATTTCAATGTTATTTAGTCACCGTACCCCCTTTCCCTATGCCTTGTCTACTTGGGGTCAAGGAATTACTTTGATAAACATTTAATAAATTGGAACTTCAAAATGGAAAATGAAAGCTACATAGAGTCAATGGGATAAACTTATACATAGGTACACAGTTCACATATAGAACACAACACCCCCCGCCCATAAAAAAAGATAAAGGAAGGAAAGGAGGGAGGAGAGAGAGAGAGAGAGAGAGAGAGAGAGAGAGAGAGAGAGAGAGAGAGAGAGAGAGAGAGAGAGAGAGAGAGAGAATCACCAAAGCTTTAGTCCTATATAATAGCCCTACATAGTAGCTGTACTGGTTTGTTTCACCTTCCTCAAAACACTCTACCACAGACTGGGTAAGTTATAAATAAAAGAAGCCTATTTTGGCCCATGATTTTTTGGATGTAAAGTTGAAATCCTACATCTGGACATTTTTTTCCATCTGGAAAAGTCAGAAAGCAAAAGGCATCCCACTGGAAAGAAATAAAAAGTTCATCTGCTTACCAGTGTGTGTATGTGTGTGTATGTCCATGTACATGCGTGAGTATTTGCATGTACATGCACCGTGGTCTTTCTTTCTTCCTCTTTCTTCCAATCAAGCCCCTGGTATTTAATCATGGGACTCTACCCTGATGAAAGTATCCAACCCTGCAAACCTCCTAAAGACCCCACCTCTAAATACCTTCCATCTCTCACAAATGAAGCGTTAAGTTTCAACACATGAGTCCTTAGGAAACATTTAAACCATATTCAAACCATCGTAGCAGCTAAATTAAGAGAATTACTTTAAAATAGATAGATGTGTGTGTGTGTGAGAGAGAGAGAGAGAGAGAGAGAAAGAGAGGTACTAAAATTCGTAATCATTTGCATTTCCAAAGTGCTACTTTTCAAAACAACCAATGTAGTCAATGTTGTATGCATGAAAGAACAATCATAAAAACTTCTTTTCTCTCTCATTTACAACACACACACACACACACACAACTGGAGTGGAGTGGAGTAGCAGAGGTGTAACTGTTACATATCAGAGTACAAGAAGGCAAATGTGTTAAGTCATTCCTCAAACAGACATCCATTAATATAATAAAATGTCTGTATTCAGCCATGAAAATGTGATTCTCCTTTTGGATTGAATTTACTTTGAGCAACTAACTTCAGCAGTCTAACTAAATAGACTTATTTAAGCACTGCTAGAGATAGGGGAGAGAAAATAAAAGAGAGAAAACAGTTTTGCCAGGATCTGGGGAGTGCTGACCTGTCTAAATGTCTTTTTCCTTTTTTGTGATCATCTATCTTTACACTCAAGAGGACCAAGAGTAACTGAATAAACATTATCTTGTCCTTGGCCTTCACCAAGCAAAATTGTTTATATCGGAGACCATTTCCCTTTAGAGCCTGAGATCATTATTTTAAAGTAAATTGTCAAATGCTCCACAGTTGATCTCAGTTCAGTCCTGCCATTTGCTGCTCTGTGAAGCAAGACCAGGGCATGACATTAAGCCTGTGACTACAGAACATGAGAAAAATGTTCCTAAGATAAAATAAAACATCACCCACAGTTCCTGGCACTGAAAGTAAGCCATTGAAATATCCCTGCCTTAGAAAACATGATACCATACTGTTTCAGAAAAGTGACAGGCAAGCCCACCTCCTGTGCCGTTGTGAGAATTTGATGAAATGATAGCTGGAAAGGAGCACAGGGCTACAACATTTGCAGGAAATTTCCAATAAACTATTTGGATTATAATGTAGCAAAATGTCTCCGCTGGAGAAAATATTGTGTGATTACCTGCTTACACTTTTTCATCACCATACATTGCTTCTTTTTTATCTTTCTCCACATTTATATTTCTCCCTACAACCTGAATCAGCCTGATTATACTACAATAATTACATTATTTATTTCTTGCAACCATCCTAGTTAGGTAGGTCAAGTCCTTTTATATCTGCTGCTCAGTCAAGTCATATAAGATTTTAAAAGGTTATATACAGGTTGCACATCTCTTTTGATCACTAAACCAATTTCTGGAATGCCAATGAGTGTTATCCATCCATCTTCAATTACTACACTGAAATGCTTGTGTCTGGATACTTGGTGAAGAAAAAAAAGATACTTCAGCTTACAGTTCTGGGGGTCCTAGAACATGGTGATGGCTTCTGCACCATTCTGATGAGCAGCTCTTTTCTATGTCACTGTAAAAAGAAAGATAGCCTCAAAATGCTGATGTTCATGAAAGGGAGAGCCCCAATGCTGAGAGGAAATGGCCAAGATTGTTCCTTTATCACAAAAGCTACTGCAAATGAATTATGCTATTCTTAGTCTCTTTCTTGGTAAATGTGCCCTTCTCAGTCTGTGAGATCTGAGGTCTCATTCATTCTTGCGTGAAAGCAGCGTGTTTTGGAGTTCAGAAATCTGACATCAAAATCTTAGTGTTTGCCCACAAGAATAAACATAACAACTCAAAAGGCTCTCTCTACTGACTGAGCTTTTAAGTTTTGCAATACATGGCATGAATTTCTGTTGCAGTGTTTTCTTCTTCAGTACCAAGACAGTACTCATTGTTGAGTAGAGATTTATCCCACATGCTCAGCAAGTATCCATGCAGTCCAATGCAGACACATGCATTTCAGTGTAGTAATTGAAGGTGGATGAATTGGGTGATGTCATTCTTTCTGATGTAAGCATAGAATTCCATTGTGTATATATGCCATACTAGATTTTTCTTATTTCAATGATTTATTTAATCTAATTACACATTAATTTTTCAAGGTTGCTGTAACAATGCACCACACTGACTTAAAACCAACAAACAAAAAAGAACTGTTGCTGGACACATGTATCTCAGGACTGCAATCCTAGCTAGTCAGAAGGCTGAGATCTGAGGATTGCACTTTGATGCCAACACAGGCAGGAAAGTTCAGGAGGCTCCTGTCTCCAATTAAGCACTAAAAAGCCAGAAGTGGAGCTTTAGTTCTAGTGACAGAGTGCTAGCTTTGAGCACAAAAGCTCAGAGACCGCACCCAGGCCCCGAGTTCAAGTCCCAGGATCAACATACATACAAAAGAGAAAGGTATTGTCTAACAGTTGTGAGGCTGAAAGTCTTCAGGTCACATAATAGCAGGGGCATGCTCTCTCTCTGCAGGCTCTAGGGAGGATCTGGCCCAGTACTTCTCTTAGTTTTTACTAATTCCTGTGACAACATAATCACCATCTTCACATGGGATTCACCCTGTGTGTGTCCCTGTATCTACATTTCTCCTCTTTAAAAAGATACCAATTATATTGAATCAGGGTCCCACCTGTCTAAAGTAATATAGCCTTATCCTCCTAATTATATCTGCAACAAACCAATCTAAGGACATAACTTCAGGTAACAGAGCTTATAACTTCAACATTTGAAATGGAGGAATGCACATTTTAAACCATAGCACACTTATAATCTGTAATTAAATCATTGTTGTTATATTTTATATAGATATTGCATGTTTACATTTGCCTATATTTATTGATTTCACTGTTCACTATTGCTTCAAGTGTCACACTTCTTTCTAGATTTAACATTCCTTCTTTTAATTCATATATTTTAGTAGTTCTTTCACCAAGCATGAGCAGTAACTTTTCTTAGTGAGGTGTTAAATTTGTTTTTATTTTGTACACATTATTTTATATACTAAGTATTTAAGTTCTAAATCCTTACTGTCCTCAGACATTTGAATATAATATTCCTTTGTTTTGGAGCCTCAATTATATTTGGTGTGAATGGTATAGTTTAGTTTGTCTATTTGTTTCTCTGTATAGATGGCTTATTTTTCTTTCTTTCTCTCATTCTCTCTTTTTTTCTTTCTTTCTCTCATTCTCTCTTTTTTTCTTTCTTTCTCCTCCCTCTCTCCCTCCTTCCCTCCTTCCCTCCTTCCCCTTCCCTTCCTTCTTTTCTTCTTTTTTTTTTTTTTTTGCACCAGTCATGGGGCTTGAACTAAGGACCCGGGTGCTGTCCCTGAGCTTCTTTTTGGCTTAAGGCTAGCACTCTACCACCTGAACCACAGCACCACTTCTAGCTTTTTCTGAGTAGTTTATTGGAGATAAGTGTCTTGTGGACTTTTCTACCTGGGTTGGCTTCAAACCTCAATCCTCAGATCTCAGCCTCCTGAGCAACTAGGATTATAGTTAGGAGCCATCAGCACACAGCTGCCTTTTCATTTTTGGGTTTTTTTATTTATTAATTAAATTTTGTTGACAAGGTGTTGTACAAAAGGGGTACAGTTACATAATAGGGCAGTGAGTACATTTCTTGTGATATCTTACACCCTCGTTTTTCTTTCTCTTCCCTAGATCAGGTAGGCATATATATAATACCCAGTGTACCAAAAACATATACAGTAGCCACGTGGCATACACCAAAGGAAATTCACCTAGAACTCTAAATATACATCAACAATAGAGTTTGCAATATTTTTTTAATTTAACATTATTTGGAAACAATTGGCTTGACAAAGAGAATCATATAAACTTCCTGTGGCGATAGTGACCATGACTTCATCTTCTTCCCCACACACCCCATTAAGCCTAGTAGTATACAGATGAAGAAAAAAAAATAAAAGAAAGAAAGATTATTCAAGGGGAATGGTAGAAGGGTAAAGTTCCATGGTAGAGCATGTGTTCAGCCTGTGCAAGATCCTGAGTTCAATCCCAACACCTTGCCACACACATATACACTAGATAAAAGAGTCTGATTATGGACTTTTTTAAAGAACCAATGTCAGTTCAATCCTTAGTGAATTACCAAAGGCTGTCCTGGCAGTCATGATAAGAGGGGAAAGGCAGTGCCTGCTCTGTCAGGAAGCCCTATGGCCTGGAGATGTTTCAAAACAAACTCCTGAACTCTGTCTTTTATTTTATACCATTTAAAGAAAAAAAAAGTAACCCCTCCATTCTTGTTCTTTATGTCTTTTCACAGTCTTTGGGAAACCACACAGGGAGTGACTTGCAGCTGAAAAGCCATTTGTAGCATCACTGAGCCACTAATGGCCACCCGCTCCCAGCAGGCTTATTTATAAAAATATGACTGTACGTCGGACCTAGTGTGTACCATGCTTCTAATAACACCCAGCAGTCCATAGCTGATTTTCACTATACCCCAGTTTCCAAGCGGATCATAGAACTAAATCATCTCTTACACCAGCCTGCTCATTTTGAAGCAAGTCATTTTACAGTGTGGTTAGCATAGCCCTTCTAGTTAAGGCTGATTGCTCAAAGCACTTTGGGCGATGTTGTCTTTGCCTCAGCATCTACAGTGAGGCAGTTGACACAAATTGCATCGTATGCTGCTTGAGATTTATTGCTGTTACTGCCAGGAGAATATCTCTGTGATGGTTACTGATGTATAACAGAATAAAACATGCACCCAAATCAAACCCTCAATCAACATTCCTTATTTAGTTCAAGATGCCAGTTGTATTGGTTTTCTTAAATGTAGGCTATTACCCAAGAAGATGACAAACAAAAGCTGCCTTTTTAAACTCATACTAAAAATCCTTTAGTGTAAGACTATGAAAATAACACTTTACTTTAAACAAATCCTTTGGTTCCAAAATAAATACATCGGCATGTCAAAAAACATCTTACAAAAATGTTATGCACATTTTACTTCTTAATCTCTATGGAACCCGTTAATTGGAGAGTTCAAAACAAAAATCGCAATAATTCGTTTCTTCTCTGTGTTCTACATTGAAGGGAAATAACAATAACATAAAATCACCCTCTATAGAAAGGATACACTGAGTATCTTTTGAAATGATTTTTGTAGAAGAATATAGTTAGTTTTCATTTCCTAGAAGCATATTGTGCAGGTCATAAATTTTACACTGCTGCCCAATTAGACTTTATATCAAGCAATACAATTTAGCCTTCTGTGAATCTATGAACTCTTTGGCCCACCATGAATTAAATGGTCCTGCAAATCACCACATACAAGATAACACGCTCTGTGTGCATATTTCCCCATTAATTACTTCTTCAATACTAATGTAATTAAGAGCTAGACCTAATATGTTGGCTTCTTATTTTAATTACAGTCTACATCATGTAATAATATTTTTAAAGTTTTTCTTTTGCATTTCACCTGACTTTATGATTAGAATTTTTCATTCTTTTATTATGATTTTGATTTAACCTGGCCTGTCACAAGTCTCACTTCAAACTTGTCTACAGCTAAGTGTGGCTACAGTTGGAGAGCCTTTCTTCTCTTCAAGTCCCATCTACTCACTCTTTGTCCAAACAAGTACTTACAAAGCACAAAAAGAAAAATCAGCTACAAATAAGGCTTAATAAATGGGGACTATGTGCATGAAATATCTGCTTTAGTGTGTTAACCATTGGTTCTCAAAGTCATTTAATTGCATTGTTAAATGTGATGTAATAGTTTTCCAAAATTGTAACTAGAAGAGGATGACAATGCAACCAACTGGATTAAGTCTTCATGCCAGGTGTTAACTGATCATGATTATCGTGGCCTCTGGGTACCAATGACCATACTGTGAGTGAGGGATGTGAACATCAGAGCAAAAAACAATGATTCTTATGGTCCAAATCATGATTTTGGTATCACTTTTCCTTTACTGTTTTTTTTTGCGGGGGGGGAGAATTTACAACTCCTTTGAGATGCATAGGCTTGAAAAGGTTCAGGAAACTGGTTCTATTGGCATAAACTCTCCATATTTGAAGCTTCTGTAGTAACCAATGTACATAAACACTCAAATTTCAACCTTAAACATATATATGCATATATATATATATATATAAAGACTGTGGAAAAGAAGTCCACAAAATTATTTAAATTACTACTCTTTGTATTAAATAGCTGAGGATAAGCCTAAGATAATTCTGACATTTTTAAAAACTTTATTTCAAATCTCAACAGGATAAGTAAGGATTTCAATATTAAAAAGTATAGCCACTCTGTTCACTGGGGGCTCGCACCTACAATCCTAGCTACTCGGGATGCTGAGATCTGAAGATCTCAGTGTGAGACTCTTATCTCCAATTAATTATAAAAAAAATAAAAGCCAGAAGTAGTGCTCTGGCTCAAGTGGTAAAGTACTAGCATTGAGCAAAAGAAGCTTAGCACCCAGGCCCTGAGTTCAAACCCCAATACTGGCAAAAAAAAAAAAAGTATAGCCAGGATTGTTTATGCAAGATTACATGAAACTAAAAGCATATAGTAAATAGTCAAGAGTAGCTGATGTTGATTACACAAAAAGTATATGTACTAGCACATAGGCAAATTTGGGAAACATTTTGCAAAGTGAAATAAGTCAATAACAAAAGATCATGATTTATACCTAAGTCCATTTATATGAAATATCCTGAAGAGGCAAATCCACAGAGACAGAAGGTCTGATGGTGCAGCCAGGAGTTCAAGGCCAGGCCGAGTGGGGAGGTGGGAGGAAGAATGAGTGAAGAACAGGAAGTCATTGCTGGAAGGTACAAAGTTTCTTTTCAGAAGGATAAAAATATTCCATAATTTATAGCAGTGATGGCTGCCCAACTCTGCAACTATACTTAAAGAGATTGAATTTTACTTGTTGACGGGATGCACTGGATACTGTTTGGATTCTATATCAATAAAACGGTTTCATGTTTTTTTCAAAATCCAGAAGGCTAAATTCTGCTACATAGGAGGATAAAAAATTGTCTTGTATTAGTATTCTTGACAATAGTGGTCAATATTTTTTTTCTTTTTAAACAGTGCAGGATTAGTGACACCAATCAGCATTTCTAACATTTACAGTTCAGTTTTTAAAGAGAGAGAGCTGAGCATTTTGTGTGTGCATTTTGTGTATGTTATACAGAGAAGGTGAAGCTGAACAATGGAAGTAATTATCTAAATTATCAGGACAAATACCTCCCCTATTCCACAAAGGAGATCTACAGCCACAAAGGGAGGAAAGCTATTCAGCATCTGTTTTAATCACATTATCCCTTGGATCGGATTGCCATTTTAAATTGATCAGAACCACTAAGTGACTGCTCAGCTTTCTGTCTTGCTGTATGCCCTCGTAACTACCCATTATTTCTAGGTCTTCAGACACTTCTATCGAGGAAAATGCAAAACAAAATTCTAAAAGGCATCCAGGAGCAGACTGGGTAGCTAGTTTTCCTCACTTGTGGATATCCTGTCTCCAATTCAACCTAGAACACAGACTCCTTCATCATAATAAATACTGCAGGCATCCTGCTTCATTCATGAATTAGGAGAACTGAGTCACAGAGGGCCTTGAAGGCTGCAGTCTCCATTTTACTTAACAAGATGATTTTACAGGCCACTAGTGCCAACATGGCCGACATACTATAAGTTTATTAGCATGCACTAGTTGTACAGAGGAATTTCATGTCATCTCTGTACACGCTTACAAGTACTCTGATTGAACTCATCTCCTCTGTTGTTCTCCCTTACCCATTCCCCTCTTCTTAAAACAATTTCAGTAGATTCCATTGTTCTGTTTTCATGCATGCAACTAAACTACTTCAACTATAGTCATCCTCATTCACACTCTTCTTTAGACCTTCCCACTCCCACTGGTACCCAACCATGCCACAGAGCCTGTTTCACTTCTTTGGGTGAATTTATACAAGTTCCAACACAGATTTAAAAGTAGGAGAGTGAACAGGAGAGAGAATAAGTGAGTGAATGAATAAACAGATGGAAGGTAGATGAAAGGAAGAAAGAGAGAGATGGGAAGGAAGGAAGGAAGGAAGGAAGGAAGGAAGGAAGGAAGGAAGGAAGGAAGGAAGGAAGGAAGGAAGGAAGGAAGGAAGGAAGGAAATATAGGTGGATACACACACATGGAAGAGAGAGAGAGAGAGAGAGAGAATTCCTGAAGAAAATATATTCAGGGTGAAAGTTCAGATCAGTTGAAAGTCTACCATCTTAATGTAGGGCTGCCCACACCACTGACTGAAAAAAGGGATGTTTGTCAGACAGCACATGTCAAATGGACTGGGACCCATCAATCTTTTCTTATCAAGGAGAGAATTCACCATGGACCTAGACTCAGTCACTTGTCTGGCAATCTGGGCAGCAAGTGTCAGAAAATGTTGCCCTTCATTTTATGTCACTGACACTGACCACAATGTTTTTCCTTCTTTACCAGGGAAAATAGGAAGTGAACTTAATGGAGGAAATGAGACTGTCAGAGGAATGATGGGAGAAGACCAATATTTTAAAAATGACAGATTGCCACCACTGAGTGCAGACACTCTCTGTTCAGAACATTCAGGACAGGTTATTATTATCCTAGCATGATTCAGAGAGGGCTCACTCACTCCTGCTGCTAACACGGTAACAAGCTGAAAGCCGGTGACATTCCATCCAGGAGAGACAGACCTGGCTTTGCACAGACAGAGGTCTACTGATGTGAAGTGAGTGTCCAATCATTTTTGTGTCTTAAAAGATGTAGCCATGCAACTTATTATGTACAGGAGGAGAATGGGAGTTTTGATTGTCATTGAGTTGAGTTATATTTTGCAGACCTCTCTGTCATACAGAATTGACAGAGAAAAATGGAGATTTCTCTTCATTGTTATGCAGTTTGGGGAAATTAAGGATGGCGAAGGAAATACATACAAATTAGCAACTCTGCTTTACAATTGTGTAAAAGCAAATATGCATTCCATCCATTCTTTGGGTACTGTATTTAGATCTTTGCCCAGGTTACCCATGATCCTCTCTGGTAAGGCTGGTTAGTAGCCATTAGCCACCACTCCTAATTTGCCACATACTAAAGAGAGGACAGAACCTGCTATCTATAATGGATTGTGTTGCCCAGCTGTGATGTTTAGTAGGTTAGGTATAAGAAAGGTATTTTTGCTTTATGATATTTCCAGTTTACAAAGGATTTATCCAGAGGTAAATCCATCATAAAGCAAAGACAAGTACAGTTAGAGGATCTATGATTTTTCATTGCAAAGGGAAAGCATAAGGACAATGACCATGCTCCTAAGGTTTATTCCTACCCCCACCTCCCACCTTGGGGAAATATCCATGTCAAACAAGGAATGTAACTGCCATTGGAGCTTGGAGACAGTACCCCCTGTAGGCTACAGTGAGCAGAACATTAAAGCTGTAAATGATCACATTAGCTACACAATGGTACTACAGCAATGGATCCATTTCAAAAACAAGTGAGTGCTTGATTTGGTGGCTCAAACCTGTAATCATAGCTACTTGAGAGACAGAGATTGGGTGATCATGGGCAGAGAATAAACCAAGTAAAAGGGAACTTCTTGAGATTCCACCTCAGATGGCTAGGTATGGTGGCACATGCCTGTTATCCCAGCTAGAGAGGAAGTGTGATGGCTGGGTGGAGTGATGTGTGTCTGTGATCCTCAGGATCATAAGGCAGGAAGCACAAATACACGGATCACAGCCTAGGTCAGCCTGGGCATAAAGTGAGACCCTACCACTAAAATAACCAATGAAAACAAGGGTTCAGGTAACAGAGCATCTGCCTAGCAAGCTCAAAGCCTTGAGTTCAATGCCCCAATACAGCCAAGGAAAAGAGAAAGAGAGAGAGAGAGAGAGTAATTCCATCAGTCTGGCTCTGTCAGAAAAATATGTTCTTTGACTGTACTTTGTCCCCTTTCTTAAGAGAAAGAGATGCAGCAAGGGGGAAAAAATCTCAACTGCTGATGTGCTGTAATGAATAAGAGTATGCCTACTTTGGGAGTATTAGAGCTATAAGCCTTGTTTCTGCAAGACACCTTCCTATGTTAGTTATCTCTGAGAGACCCGTCTAGGACCACATACTTTGCCTGACAAAAAGAAAAGACTTAGAGGAAGAAGCTACAGTTATTCTTGACATTTTGGAATGCACTTTTGCCACAGCCTGTGTTCCCTCATGGACTTTAAAATGTGAACCATTATAGGAGAAAGTTTGTTTTCTTTTGAAAAGAAGGGTCACATGTGTCTCGGCTTTGCCTTGAATTAAAAAAGATTTTAGCCTGTGCCTGAAAGGTTACCATCCAACCAAGTGATAAACAAGAGTAACATCTAGCTTTCTACTGATTAACTTATGGTTAGGTAGCAATATGGACAATAGTTGTTGATTTTTTATTATGAGACTAGAAATAAATGGGATGCGTAGGCTAGCCCTAGGTATAAGCTTATTAATTATATGTTTTCTTCCCTACCCTTGTCTGTTTTCCCTAGATTTTGTCAAAGGAATTTTACTTTTACATTAAGAAAACAAGCTGTCAAAAAGGATAATAAAAGAAAAGCATTACTATTTGTCTTTAACTTGGAAAAGGAAGACTATCAATGTGTTAACAAGGACTGACTTTGATAAGAATATGGGTAGTGATTTTTCAGATTTTAGTTTCTCCTAACTCGTCTATAATTTTTAAATTTTCTTCCAAAAACCATTCATTTTTAGTTAACTGATAATCTGAATAATATACTTAAATTGAAAATAAAATGATCCCATATTTATTAATTTGGGAGGGGGGAGTACTGGAGTTAGAATTCAGGGCCTTGAGCTTGCTAGGCAAGAGCTCTATTGTTGAGATTTTTTTGTATTCATTGTTTCTCAAATAAAGACTCACATTTCTACCCTGGCTGGCATGGACCACAATCTTACTTTTATTTCTTATCTAGTTGGATTATAAGCACGCATCATCATGTCCAGCTTTGATTAGTCAAAATGCTATATCATAAATGTTTTGCTCTGGCTGGCCTTTAACTTCAGTCCTCCCACCTCTACACCTGAGTAGCTAACAGGTGTTAGCTTTCATTCTCAGAACCATATTCAATTTCAATTTTCTAGATATTAATGTAAGAGAATGCCACTGGATAATTGGAAGAAAGATGTTCAGATCAGTCCCCATCACTCTTGAAAACAAATGGTCAAACCTAGAAGCATCTATCTGCCTTGTGTTAGGCAGGCCTCAAAGTCACCCAAACAGTGTAGGCTTCTAGTTTTCTTTTCATTGGTATTTGATTGACACATAGTAAGTCCTTTCATTTGTGGAAACATAAATGGACTTAGAAGACATTGGTACAGCAGCACAAATAACACACCATCTGACATAAGTGGAATCTGAAAAGGTTGATCTCATAAACAGTAGAACTATGATTAGCAGAAGTAAGTGTGCAAGGATGAAGAAGGGTCTAGTACAGAATGCATTTACTGTGTGGTAACAGTAGGGATTTGAAGACCCCTAAATGTGAAGACTCTCCAACACAGCTTTTCTTTTCTAAAAGAGCAGCTTCACCAATCCCATTGGGTTTCATTTTTCTTGCCAGTAGAGTAATTTCTTCAGCTTCCAGGAATCTCGGAATCATCCCTCTTAAAATGTGCCTGCCCTACCTGACTGGAAGCTGCTAGCAACTCAGAAAGGTTAATGATGCCCTGGGAAGAACATGGCTCTAGATTCTGGCACCAACATGGTCAGTGTTTTTTCTCTAAGCAATAGTGAAATTGAAGTTTAACTTCCTCTACTGTCTGCTTTTTTTCCCACACAATGAAAGAGTGGGTTCAAAGTCCACTATCATCTTTCTTAGATCTAAACTCTGTCAGTTTAGATAGTTCTAGCATTGAAGGGAAAAAAAAACAGTGTGAAAGGAATGAACACCATTGAGACAAAGCATTCATGGAGCAGGAAGAGGAAGAATTCAGGATCTTGAGACATTGTAAGGAGTTTGGTCAGCATCAGAGTGCCTGGTTTTCCACATTCCCCCATCAGAGATCATGGCCTTAAGGAACATCTCTACTCCTTCTACAGTTTTTCTGAGCTGATCTGACTTGCAAGTTTAATTTCTAATTTTAAGACATGATCATACTGTGTGGGCTTTTTTTTTTTTTTTGCCAGTCCTGGGCCTTGGACTCAGGGCCTGAGCACTGTCCCTGGCTTCTTCCCACTCAAGGCTAGCACTCTGCCACTTGAGCCACAGCGCCGCTTCTGGCCGTTTTCTGTATATGTGGTGCTGGGGAATCGAACCTAGGGCCTCGTGTATCCGAGGCAGGCACTCTTGCCACTAGGCTATATCCCCAGCCCTTGTGTGGGCTTTTTAATGGCTTATTTTTCAGAGGAACCACAGAGAGTTGTAATAAAACTCTTACCAAAAAAAAAAAAAAAAAGTGGCCATTCTCTATGTGTTTCTGTGAGCAGGGAAAGGTAAGATTGCTTTCTAATCACAAATGCATCAAACACAAGAGAGTATAAAATATTTATTATATAAATAGTGCTCATTCTGTGATGATAAAGGTGGAGTTGTACCCTCTTCCATAAGAAACTAAGAAATTAAGGGGGAGGAAGAAAGATAACCAGTTTAAACAAAATTAACACAAGGATACGAGAAATCAAATGTTCCCATACCAAGCAACTTTACATTATCTTAGAAGATACCATTGATATTTTCCATGCACTTTATACTGCTACATTGTTATCTATTTCTGTGAATGAAATAACATTAGTTGGATTAACATAAAATACAGTCCTGTAGCTTTTATCTATGTACCATCCTCTTGGATTGACGTCCAACCGCAAACTGCCTCAGTGCTATAAAGCTGACCTAGTTCCTAAATTAAAAGTTTGCTTCTATCAAGTTTTTCTTTTCATCACCAAGTTTCTTACCCTGATTCATCATAGTCCCACTGGCTAGATGAAGTGAACTGTAAAATTACTCACTGGAAATCCTAAAATAAATTGAAGTGATTCATTCTGGAACTCCTTGCTATTTTAGGACTCTCAGCCATGCTTCATGGCATTCCAAAGTAATACATGAGCCTGATTTGACACCTTGATTCGTTAATTCAGAGAGGTCTAGTCAAGCCCTACACTGGACACATGAGAGACTCTCTCAATGATGATGGTGAAGAGGGAAACCTTGACACATCAACACTACCATTTTATATCTCTTCAAAGTTTGGGTGTGTTTTTTTTAAGATAACCAATGTGGCAATATCTTAAAGGATTCCAAAAATAGATTATTGAAGATAATTGAACCAGTAACTCATGATGCCGGGAGTAATTAAATAAATAAGCAAACAAATGAGTGCAATAATAAAAAACAATCAAACCAGTCATTCCTCTGGAAGTGCAGTCTAGGTGGTAGGTAATTTTTTTAATATATATATATATTTTTTTATCAGACTGAATTACACAGAGGTTACAGTTTCATACAGTAGGCATTGGATACATTTCTTGTACTGTTTGTTACCTCGTCCCTCATTCTCCCCTCCCCCTCCCCCTTTCCCTTCCCCCCCCCCATGAGTTGTTCGGTTGTTCAGTTCATTTTCACCAAACGGTTTGTAAGTAAGGCTTTTGTAGTTGTTTGTCTTTTTTTTACCCTGTGTCTCTCGATTTTGGTATTCCCTTCCAATTTCCTAGTTCTAATATCAGTATACCTGGTTTCCAATATACTCAGATAAGATACAAAGATAGTGTAGGTACAACCACAGGAAGGTGATACAGGAATATCATCAATAATAGAGGCTACAGTTACATATGGTGTGTTGAAAGTAGTTACAACTGTGATATAACAACCGTTTCCATAACATGGAGTTCATTGGTAGGTAATTTAACACCTGACCAAAGAACTAAGCTTTAAAGGTCAAAGTCATAGCCAATATCTCAATGGCAAACAACTGGACAACAACCCACTTACAGGATTTGCCTTGAAACATTACTCCAGCAAGCATTGATTAAGTCAGATTGTTTTATCCACTCTGTGAGCAGTATCTTCACTTGACAAATGCTAACTATTTGCAAGATGGTAAAACAGGACCTTGAAAGAAGATGTTTATTTCTGGTAATTGACTTGCAAAAGGAAGCTCTGACAGAGAGATGCAGGCTGTGCCCTGACCTCATGGGAACACATGTATGACTGATCACAGATGAGACTGTAGACCATCAAACCTCAAATTTCACAGCTCAGTTTCAATGATATAATACGGCAACAAACCAATCATCTGAAGATAACAGTGCTGTGAATTTTTTTAAAAAATCATTTGTGTTTAAGTGATCTATTTTTGTGAAGTGTACTCTAATCTTAGGTTGCTATTCTCAACACTCGTAACAGTATATAGTTAACACTTATATATTACCTACATATTGGGAATACTGTGGTGTATGTATATTAATTCTTTTTTTCTTCTCTTTAGCATTATCTTTAAGTAGTGGTACAAAAGGGATGCCACTTAACAAAGCAGTTTATGAATACACTATATCATGATCAGTGTCACCCCTTTCAGCATTCTCTAGCCCCAACTCTATCTGTCTTATTTTAAAATGATGGTGCTAGATGAAATGTCAGGACTCCTGTTTTTAGCCATAGGTAAAGGGATTCCTATTTGGGGGCCTGGTCTTTCAAGTGTCTTACTTTCTCTCTCTTCCAGCCATGAACTTCCTCATCCCTACTATATCCAAAGGGCTAAGAGAGCATGCCCACACGAACCTACACTTCCCCTTCTAGATGTATTCCTAGTACCTGAGAACTTGGACTACCTACACATTGTGAAGCCTGCTTCCCATTCCTGAGCATCCCTCCTTCCTAGGAGCTAATAGACTGTGAGTTGATGCATTGAAATGGATATGAAAAAATTTAGTTGACTGACTAATAATCATACACAAAACCTTGGTGTATTAGTTTCTATATTCTGCTATGGTTTCCAAAGACAGGTATGGGGTTGTTTGGGGTTTCCTAATTCACCTCAACTTTCTGGAAGTGAGAACCTGTCGTTTAACTTCTAGTTTCAGAAAGTATCCTATAGCTGGGCACTAATGGCTCACACTTGTAATCCTAGCTACTCAGGAGGCTAAGTTCTGAGGATAGAGGTTTGAAGCCATCCTAGACAGGGAAGTCCATGAGACTCTTATGTCCAATAAACTTCCAAAAAGTTGGAAATGGAGCTATAACTCTAGTAGTAGAATACTAGCCTTAAAAACTAAAAACAAAAAAAAAATTAAGCCCAGGGACAGCACCTAGGCCCTGAGTCCAAGCCCCAAGACCAATGCACATGCACAAAAAATAATATAAGTAACATTCAGTAAATTATACCCAATGGGCACACTACATTTGTGATACAAGCAATTTGAGAATTTTAGATGCTTAAAAACTTACAAATTATTTTTAAATGTTTAAATACCTAGGTCCTTTGTGTTACTCTTCCAGTAACATTGGTTTGTGCTTTTCCAAAAGTGTGCCCAACATTTTTCTAGCAAACTGGACAATGAACCAAACCTTTGAACATATTCTGTCTTTCTGGCCTACTGCGGTAGATACAATGTTTAAACTCTTAGTTATTTCATCCATCACACCTTCCTGTTTATTTTGTTTCTTCATGACAATGATTAGACTCTGTTTACAGACCAGGCCTTTCTAGCACAGTGCAAGCCTTGGCACCACATGCTGAACATGAAAAGAATCAATGAGTATGCCTGTTAGAGGTAAAACTAGCTAATGTGCTGCCACTGGGATCAGGGAGATTTTTCCAGAACATATAACATCATTAGTGGAGGAAGCCATGTTTCATACAGCAAGACTATGACTGCTTGTCAATGCAGAGACTTCCAATAAACCAAAATAGTTCCTCAGCCTTTCCTTAAAGAAAGTGCAGGATACTGAAGCAGACATTTCCTTGTTGATTCTCCGTTGAAACCAGCAACAATCTAGAGAAGAAACACATCCTCCAGGGGACAGCATCACAAGATATCCTCAAATATAAAAATAGGAGTTTTAATTTGTTTGCTTGTTACCAAGGAATGTAGATATGGCCCTTCCTTAACCGGAAGTGATTTTGCATACCCAGTAAACATTTGGCAATTGTCTGGAGATGCTGTTGCTTTTCACAACTCAGGATAGGTAAGGGAAGAAGGGAATAATACACCACGATTATCTACTAAGTACCAAGCTAGTAGACCACCTATAATACCTAGGGTAATTTCCTACAACCAAGAACTGTGCATCTCCAAATGCTAACCTGCCAAAGCTCAGAGATACTATTGTAGAGACACAATGGCATGATAAAGGCACACTGAATACTGCTTATGTAGAAATGGAACCAATTTCCACTCTCAGCTGTTGTTACCTAAACACCCGCAAAAGACACTTACAATGTTTACTCATTCAGGCAGGAACCACACAAACTGAACATGTGGGTTGTGTGGAATCAAACCTGGAGTGCTGTATGACACGTTTCTCTCTGGAGATCAAAACCATTTCAGAAGAGTCATTCCACTGAGAGAAGGAATTTGGAGGGTTCTGTAATTCACAGATGAGAAAACAGGGGGCTGGTGGAGACCATTGTTTGTTCAAAGTGACTTCAATGAATCAGATGCACAGCTCAGAAAACTAAGAGGCAAGACACTGAAGAGGATTCTAGAAGAATGCAAAAGGATAGCAAAATTCAGCTGTGTGCCATTCACAAGGCACATATTCTGAGCTCCTTGTGTCAAAGAAAATAAAAAATCAGGATCTACATGGGACAGTTTTTGTGCTTCTCCCTAGAAACAGTGCTCCCCAAGGAGTTCTGCCCCTTCTCCAAGTAAGCCAAACAGCCCTCACCTGACAAAAGCCATTCCCAGGGCTCTTCTCCAGATGTTTATACTGTCATAGGATTTAATGAACTGCAGACAAGGGTTGGTGTGTCCATTCGAATCGTCTCCATAATGAGAAAGATGGATGGCATCTGCCCTTATCCTCTGTCAGTCTGTCACATGGAGGGGGGTCCTCCTGATCAATCACCCTGCTATGCTTTATGTAAATACCAGAGAGGAAATGTCAGCCTATGGATCTCACTGTTCTTGCATGCCTTGTGGGAAAACGACTGGTGGACCCTGCTACTCCCCTTTACAAACAGCATTAATTGGAATCTTTGTTACTGCACCATGGCAGTCCCAATGGAATGGTGTTAAGGCCCCAATTACCACTTTCAAAGGGAAATGTGATTCAGGCTGGTAAATCAGAAAGTGCAGAGAAATCTGAGAAACTCTTAGGATCCCAGGAATGACTGATAAAGAACTTTCATGAATGCTAGATCACTTTCGAGTTCATTTATTCATAAGGTAAAAGATGGATCTCAAAAAATGTGTTTCTCCTCCCCAAAGAAAAAAGGGAACCCCAGTAGAAAGTGGGGAGGCCTGATCCCAGATAACTGTGGGTGATTTTTCCCACAAGGCTGCTTTAGAAATCATACTCTTGTCCATATTCAGGGGCAGGAGGGAATATCAGTATGAAATTAGACTTTGCCACCAAATTATATATCCTACTAAGGCATGTCTCCTCCCTAAGACACCTTCAACCACAAAATTTAAATTTCTTCTAATACTTTCAATGAAGAGGCATTCGG
The DNA here is from genome assembly GCF_023159225.1 of Perognathus longimembris pacificus. Lineage (NCBI taxonomy): Eukaryota > Metazoa > Chordata > Mammalia > Rodentia > Heteromyidae > Perognathus > Perognathus longimembris. The sequence continues at coordinate 19,117,908 of NC_063166.1, read as the reverse complement.
TAATTTCCAGAATTCCTTCAGAAGGGAGTCATTTAGATGCAAGCCCCAAGATATCCCAGTGCATTCCCACTGAGCAAGCAGGAATATCAAGAATGAATGGATAAAGGGAATATGAGATGTATTCATACAAAATGGAGTATTATTTAGCCATAAAGAATAAAATTGTGTTGTTTGCAAGAAAACAAACAGAACTAGAGATCTGCAAGTTGATAAGATTGAGCCTTGCTCAGAAAGATATATAGTCCATGCTTTTGCTGATGTGTGGGATATAGACCTAAATAATAGTAATCATCATCATCATCATCATAACAATAATAATAATAATATGGCATTATGTAAAGGAGAGGCTGTTTGGATTTAGGACCTGGAGATCAATGAATGATGAATAAAATGGGAAATATATTATATATCCATATAAAAACCATGTGATATAATCCACTAAAACTGTTTTTAAAAAGAAGAAAGGAAAGAAAGGGGTAAGAAACAACAATAGAGGAGGTGAATTTGATGAAAGCACATAATATGCATTTATAGAGATATTACAACAAAACTCCTTTGTACAAGTAATTGATGCTAACAAAAAGTATTTTAAAGGGGTGGGGAAGGAATTCCCTATTCACAAGCACAAACACCCTTAATTCAAATTTCTTTTTATCAAATCTTATATTTATGTTATTAAAATTTTTATTGTCAAGGTATGTACAGAGGGGCTACAGTTTTATATGTAAGGTAGTAAGTACATTTTTTTCAAGCTTGTTACCTCCTCCCTCATTTTTCTCCCACCTTCCCTCATCCCCAAACCCCTCGAGTTGTCCAGTTAGTTTACAACATATTGTCTTAATGTTGCATTAGCTCTCCTTTTACCCTTTGTCTCACCATTTTGATGTTCCCCTTCCCTTCTCTAATTCAGCCAAACATATATAAAATACCCAGGTGCCACTAATTTTGGTTCAAATTTCTTAAGGTGAACATAGAACTGCTGTAAAGTCCTGATAGAAAGAATCTTATTGATAAATACATATAGTATATAAACTGGTTTTTTTTCATCTTAGAGAATGAGAAATTTTAACATTTCCTCTACTAGGAAGAGTGCCTCACAGACTTTCTTGCCCAAATTGACTTTGTATCACAATCTTCAGACCTCAGCTCCTTGAATAGCTAAGATGACAGGTGTGAGGCACCAGCAACTAGCCTCTCTCTCTCTCTCTCTCTCTCTCTCTCTCTCTCTCTCTCTTTCTCTCTCTCCCTCTCTCTTTGTAGCCCAGTCTAATCATGATTTTTCTGCTTCAGATTCAGGCTCCCAAATACTGGGCTTACACATATATTTCATCTTTCTTGGCTGAGAATTCCAAATTCTCAGTTGGCTCATTTTCAAAATGATCTATAAGGTTATTGGGGAAAAAAATTGGCCACCTATCACTAAAATAAGGGAATGAAGTAAATGGCAAATGAGACTACCATGAAATTTGAAATAGAAGTTTATTTTTGTATGCACAATAAGCTATAATCATTGTCTGGGACAGCTGGCAGGTTCTCTCGTGCTCCAGTTAAACACAACTCCAGCCATGAAAAGAATCATGTCTCTCCATCCTATATTTACTCTGCAGATGGACAAGAATCCCCCACATGGCTCCTCGATTCTCCCTCCTGTTTATTTGTAAATGTGCAAGCAATCCATTCAGGTTAAAGAGATAACATTAAGGAATGTGGTTGCAATTGCTGTACAGTAGATTACTCTAGCCTGGGCTTCATCTCAGGCCTGTTTTTAAAAAAGAGAGAGAGAGCTTTTCAATTTTAATTAAAATAAAATGGGCCCTGGAACAAAATGCATCTCCTCCAGCAAAGATTGTATTCAACTTGTTCTCTATAATTTCGTCCATCACACTGCTGGCTGTTGCTTTTTTTCCACAGCTCTTAAATGGTGTCTAAATTGACCAGCTCTGTTGCTAAGGCAACGGGCAGGACAATGCTAATAGACGCTACTTAGGACACACTGTGAAAAGCTTAGAAATAAAATTGTTTGACATGAAAGGCACCATGTCAGCAGCCAGGCAACTCTGTTAAAGGCTGTCCTAAGCTGAAGGTAGTTACATTCCACCCCCCTCCTGCCCCAACACACACATTCTCTCTCTCTCTCTTTTCCCTCAAAGCTCTTGTAGAAAATGGATTCTATCTTAGGAGAGTGGACAGTTTTCCCTATCAGAATCACTTTGTACTTTTTTTTTAACTCAAAGTAGAGAAAAATCTTTATGTTGTGCTTTCGAAGTATCCAGAATAGACTTCATTTTGTGCCCAGGAAAATGAGCTGTTTTTTTTTTTTCTTTCTTTCTAGCAACAAAGTCCTTTACTCTCATGAATAAATTACAAATATTCTTCTGAATTTTCTAAGATTGTTAATTAAAATCCACTTGATTTAAGCTGCGTCTCCCATTTTGCACTCACAAACCATAAATTATGGAGGAGGTCAAAGAATGAATGGCAATTTGACATGAAGAGGTTGATTTATTGCTTCAGAAGGAGTTTTATACCAGATGTGGCAGGAGTCATAAATTAAATGCTAAATGTTATGTATTATTATGCTTTCAGGAATATAAATGTGTCTAAAATGCTATGCAGGTGGAATGATAAAAATACGAATCTACTCTCCTGGCAATTTTAAAAGGCCCTTTAAAGCTGTCAAAAAGAAAATAAGCTAAAAAGAAATCTAGATGGGCCGCTTAGATACCTTTAACAGCTCACCCCTTTCCTACCATACACTGGGCATCGCCTTGTAGTGGCTTTGGTAGGAAGAATAGATAAAGAATTCTTTCGTCTGTTAAAAGAGAGAGAGAGAGAGAGAGAATGAGAAAAAAAGAAAAAGTATCACTTGTGCTTCGATGACATTCTGACAAGCATCTAAACCATTATTTCTCATCCACTCCTCCATGGCTACCCATAATTTCTTTTATCAGCTCTCATTTGGAAACCAATCTGGACCTGATGAAACTTGCCTAACTTCACCCAGCAGCTGTCATGGTCATAATTACTAAGTTTAAAAGACCAAAAGGAGACTCATTTCAGGTCTTATGAAAGACTCAGAGCTGGAAGTAACAGTGGGAGGAAAGTTCACTAGGGGGCAGAAGTTACAAGGGCAAGAACTCCATGTGGACTACAAGTCTATTCTGATCCCACCTCTGAAAGGTAGAACAGAAGGCAATGGCAAGTCAAAGCCTGAGAGTACAGCCCTGCTCCTTGCACACAGTTGGGGAGAAGAGAGCCCCTTATTCTTCTTCATCCCATCCCTCTACTCTGTTGTCCCTGTTCTCCCTACCTTTGCACCTCCCAGAGGCTCACTGCTTGCAGGTGAGGCTTTCCCTTCTGGCTTGCTTCTACAGCTCAACCCCTTGGGGAGTAGACAGCCAGTTGTGTCTTTAAGGATCTATATTAGTCCTATGTGCCACTTACACTACATATCCGCAGGAGTCCTGGGGGCGGGGGGAAACACTGTGCAAAACAAGTACCAAACATGAGTTTTTCCCTCAAGGTCTTCCAGTGTTCTCCATCACAGTTCTTCACAGGATAGGCCTGCTACCTGGACCTCACCAAGTATGACCTTCCTGAGAGATGAGGGCCTGCTAGCCGTGTCATGCAGAAGAAACAGCCACAAAGAGTGCATGTGCTGAAGAACACAGCAAAGTAAGGGTCACCCAGTCCTTTGGTGCTCTCAAGAAAGTTGCCAGATTTGGCCAGTTAAAACACAGAGCCCCCATGGTTTCCCTCCTAGGGAATAATTAGCACAGGTTTAGGCTAGTCTAGAGGATCACAAGAGCCCAATAGCTATACCCTCATGAACACATAAGATGATGCTAAGTGAAATTAACTCCATGTTATGAAACGAGTGTTATATCACTGTTGTAATTACTTTCAACATGCCAAGTGAAACCGAAGCTTCTTTTGTTGATGATCTTTTTGTATCCCCTTCCTTTGGTTGACCTCGTGCTATCACTGTATCTCATCTGAGTACCCTGGACACTGCATATACTGGTATTAGAACTAGGGAAGGGAAAGGGAATATCAAAATCAAGAGACAACGGATAAAAAGAAAAACTACTCCAAAAGCAATACTTGCAAAAGTATTTGGTGTAAACCAACTGAACAACTCGTGGTGGGAGAGGGAAAGAGGGAGGGGGAAGGGTGAATGAGGGAGGAGGTAACAAATAGTACAAGAAATGTATCCATGGCCTTATGTATATCACTTTGACAATAAATAATTATTTTTTTAAAAGAACAACAATAAAAATATACAGAGCCCCCAGTTAAATATGACTTTCAGATAAACAGTAAATGTTTTGATAATATAAGCATGTCATAGAATGTGCTTGGGATAATACTTGGGATATACCTACCCTAAACAGAAAGGAGAATGTATTTAACTAGGTGTAGAAAGTCTATATTCTATTGCTAAACTACAGCCATCATGCTCATGTCCATCTTCTGCCCCAAAGGGAACAAGCATTTTGGTGATCCCCTCCCACAAGTCAGTCAACAGGATCACGATTCAGCCATCCTGTGAGGAAACTGAGTTTGGAAACTAAGGAAATGCACAAAGCATCTGAGAAGAAAAGAAGAGCAGATTGTGGCCGAAGATTTGCCGATGGGTATGACACCCTCCCTCCCCTGGAACAAGTCACAGTAAATGAATAGGCACTCATCCTAAACACAGGGCAGTTTTGGGAAACAGCAGCTGCCCCACATGGCCTGTGCCTTGCTATCTCCCCCTCTACACCCTGCCCCAATGAAGGTTACTATAACACTTTGCTCAGCTTATTAGCTCTTTTAGGTCTCAGGAATAAAAGAAATGGGATTACCGTACTTTACAAATATGTTATTTCACCAACCCCCCAAAAGTCCTGTGTTCAAAAAGAAACCTCATAAAACCCAAACAACACTTACCAAAACAATTTCACACACACACACACACACACACACACACACACACACACACACTGTCATCTGTTTTTTGTATGTGTGCTGGTACTGGGGCTTGAACTAGAGGCCTTGAGCTCTTATTTGTTAGTTGGTTGGTTTTCACTCAAGGCTGACTTCCTACAACTCAAGCTACACCTCCACTTCCAGGTTTTTGCTGGTTATTTGGAAATAAGAATCTCACAGATTTATCTGCCCTGGCTGGCATTGAACCTTGATGTTTAGGTCTCAACCTCAGTAGTTAAGACTATAGGTATGAGCCACTAGAGCCTCTCCTTTTTCATATGCCCAAAAGGAAAATATAAACTTTCATAATTTTGTTTTCTATTTATTTATTAGTCTTAAGTAGTTGTACAAAGGAGTTTCAATTCAACATGTCAGTTTGTGAATATAATGAAACTTGACAAATTTTTTTGTTTTTGTGTTTTCTTTTGCCAGTCCTGGGCCTTGGACTCAGGGGCTGAGCACAGTCCCTGGCTTCTTTTTGCTCAAGGCTAGCACTCTACCACTTGAGCCACAGCACCACTTCTTGCCGTTTTCTATATATGTGGTGCTGAGGAATTGAACCCAGGGCTTCATGTACACAAGGCAAGCACTCTTGCCACTAGGCCATATTCCCAGCCCAAAGTATTACCTCTTGTATCGTTCTCCTTTTTTTTTTTTTTTTTTTTTTGGTGGGGCTTGAATTCAGGGCATGGATGCTGTCCCTGAGCTCTTTTGCTCAAGGCTAGCCACTTTGAGCCACAATTCCATTTCCAGTTTTTGAGTGGTTAATATGAGGTAAGAGTCTCACAGGGACTTTTCTGTCTGGGCTGGCTTTAAACCACAATCCTCAGATTTCAGCCTTCTCAGTAGCTAGGAGTATAGGTGTTAGCCAACAGTGCCCTGCTTTATTATCCTTTTTTTTTTTTTGCCAGTTCTGGGGCTTGAACTCAGGGCCTGGGCACCGTCCCTGGGCTACTTTTGCTCAAGGCTAGCACTCTACCACTTTAGCCACAGTACCACTTCTGTTTTCTCTGTTTATATGGTGCTGAGAAATCAAACCCAGGGCTTCATGCATGCTAGGCAAGCACTCTACTGCTAAGCCACCTTCCCAGCCCTTCACTCTCCCTTCTAAAAGCCCTTTTTCAAGTCCTCAAAATTGCGATATAGACATTCCATATGATCCATCAATACTACCCACAGGATACTAAGAACAAATACACACACACACACACACACACGAACATACACATGTATGGGTGTATATGTGTATATATGTATATACATGTATATATATACATATCTACCTATATACATAGATAGGCATACATCTGGTCAAACTGATGTTTGATTTTGTATTGTTTTTGTAGTTCTGAGGATCAAAACCATGCAAAAATTATTTTCAAAGTCATTTTTCTTGCCTGGATCAAACCCAGGGAAAATAATTAAATTTGAAGAACTGAAAGACACACATTTGTAGACTGAAGGGGCCAGTTTAAGTAGATGAGAAGGCCCAGGAAAAAAAGATGAAAAATGTGACATTATTTGAAATTTCAGGTCACTGGAGACCAAGAAGAGATTCTGTAAACTTTCAAAGGGAAAAAGAATGTTTCATTCGAAGGATTTAATCATCTATTTGAAGAAGCCAACAGGCCACTGTTGATGGACAGGGGCTTCCACAGACCAACAAGGCAATTTGACACCAAATACATAATGACAGCAGTAGATTAAAAACAATTATTTAGTGTAAGATATTACTTTATTGTTTTACTTAAGTAAAAGAAAAAATGAACAAAATTCATTTTGCTCTTCACTCTGAACAATACCAATTAAAGGATACCAATACCAATCAAAAGGATCATCTGTTACCTGAGCACCCTCCTGAATGAGGATAATCATTAAATAGAAATTTTCCTGCCAGTTTCTCATACCTGTAAATCCTGGCTATTCTGGATGCTGAGATTTGAGAATTTCTGTTCAAAACCAGCCAAGGAAGGAAGATCCATGAGCTCTTATCTCCAATTAATCAGCTAAAAAAAAATACAAGCTATTGCTCAAGTGGTAGAGTGAAGGTAAAAGTTAAGGCAGAACCCAGATCCTAAGTTCAAGTTCCAATACTAGCACTAAAAGTATATATAAATACAATAAAATAAAATTTCAGTAAGTCAATGTAGAAGAGAGAGAAAGTAAGAAACAGAGCAATCAAACATAAATAAAAATTGTTTCAATATTTTTATCCAACAAAAGTAACTCAAAACATTTGTACACAATGTGAGATTAAATATTAACATTGTTTTAGCTGGGCGCTAGTGGTTCTCACCTGTAATGATAGCTATGAGATCTGATGACTGCAGTTCAAAGCCAGCTGGGAAGGAAAATCTGTGAGACTCTTATCTTCAATAAATTACGCAGAAAAAGCTAGAAGTAGTTTTGTGGTTCAAATGGTAGAGTGCTAGCCTTGAGAAAAAGAAGCTCAGGGACAGCTCCTAGGCCCAGAATTCAAGTCTCAGTACCACCAAAAATATAAATAAACAAAAATAAATTAAAATTTAACTTGTTTCTTAATTTAATTCCTTCACATTTGGAAGCATAAGGTTTGAAAACAATAATGGAGATTAGCTATGATAATGACACTGTACATATGTACAAACCATATCTCTTATTTTCCTTTGGTGATTCATTTAAACAAATTGGTTTGTTCTCATCTACTTCAGCAAAACAAGTGAACCAAAAAGATGGTGGAAGGACCAATGAAGCAAGTAGGTAAAGAAGTAACGTGTTCATTGTTGTTGTGGTTAGTCATTTTTAGTTGAGTGCATGGAATTTCTCTGAGCTCTGCACTTCATATGTATGATGGGACATTTTCCTAATAAAAATTGTTTAATTCTGAAATAAAATAACATCTAATTGAAAAGTCTACCTTAGCCATTTTTTTTCACAACTAGAGTATCAGCCCTATGGACCTAGTTAGAGCCTATAAGCTTTGCTTAGGTGAAGCCTGACTGGTCATACTCTGATCCCAATGTAGTATTTGACTCTGCCATGAATGTTTTCAATACCACTATGATAATCATATAGAGAGAATTTTAGCTAGTCAAAATTAGAGTACAAGTTTCCAGAATATGGGAGGGTAGGAAGGATGCATTTATGGAGTGGTGCTCACTGGCCTATGAATAAAGGAAATCTAAAGTCTAATCTTGCAGGATGCAAGGACAATCAAAAAGCTAAGATACAAATAAGTAGCAATAGTGTTCAATGAAATCACGGAGGTGGGGGGGAGGGATACAAACTGTAGCCTCTTCTCAGGAGATGGGAGATGATAGGTATTGGACACAGATATGTTCATTTTACTAACATGCACTGTAGAAATAGTTGGCTCCTTTAATTCTATTAATGCAACTTTGACTTAAAACAATAGAAACAAAATTACTAAGAAAGAATATACCTAAGTTCCTTAGAGATATGAAAGTAGTACTCTTTGAGTACGAATCCCATATTTCTAAGAAGTTGAAGTAATTATCTAAGGGGAATAAGAAATATACACAAGTTTGGTTTTGTCTTAGTGAGTAAAAATTGAATAATGAAAGTGCTAACAAATCCTTCTAGGGGATACTTGAGTCTAACCAAGGGGTAAAAAATGGATCAGGTCAGGTGAAAAGATTTTATCTTTTTTCCATGTAACAGTACAATCTAATTAGCCTTATGACTAAAGTCATGTTTTTCTCCTTCAGGGAGAGCCTTAGTTATTTCCATTAGACATATATTCACTAACAGGCCCATAAATATTTCTAATTAGCTTGTTTGCCTCCATTTTATGAGTCTGCTTTCAAATTAGCACCCACATTCTATAGAATTAGAAGGCAAATCTTTGAAGATTGTAATTTCCTTCTCAAAGAGGAACAGGACAATGGATCACATGTCCAAAAAGAGTATTCATTAGATCCAAGCCATTTATAGTACATGTTATTTGCTGCAGTATACTTGTCAAAGTTGGATAAAAGGCAAAAAGTGAGTAGCAGTTCCAACCAATTATTTTCAGGTCCAACAGCCAGCTTGATGGAAGGGTGTAGGCAAAGCACTGGGAGAGAAATAGCATGGTGATCAGCACCAGCCTTCCTCAGGCTGTGATCCCAGCTGGCCTTCCAGATTGAAGAAAGACTACAGGGAGTCCTGCCATGACTTGAGAATGATCCCCCAAATCAAGGATTCAAAAATAACACTAGAGCCTCCAAAGTGCAACAAAATTGGCTTTAGCCACATGAGACCACATAAGGAAAGAGGCCTCATCTAGAGAGTCCTATAAAATAGAAATTGTTCAATAATAAACTTATCATCATCATCAACATCAACAACATCATCATCATCATTTTAGAACACAGCTGAGTAGATGTGGCTTTAAGGACAGTAGGAAAAAGGATTAGAAAACAAACAATTTTGGGCTGGGGATATGGCCTAATGGCAAGAGTGCTTGTCTCGCAAACATGAAGCCCTGGGTTCAGTTCCCCAGCACCACATATACAGAAAATGGCCAGCAGTGGCACTGTGGCTCAAGTGGCAGAGTGCTAACCTTGAGGAAAAAAGAAGCCAGGGACAGTGCTCAGGCCCTGAGTCCAAGCCCCAGGACTGACCAAAAAAAAAAAAAAAAAGAAAAAAGAAAAGAAAAGAAAAAAGAAAGAAAGAAAACAAACAATTTTGATACCAAAGGAACCTGCAGGATGAGTTCAAGTGAAGATATGTTACTATTTTGATACGTGATATATTTTAAAACCATGACTATATTTTATTAGAAGTTCATTACGTGCCCAAGCATTGTGCTTGATGGTTTCTCTATACTGTCTTTAGGAATGACAATAATTCTGAATATGCATAGTACCAATGAGGGCCTGCTACTCAGAGGGAATGATTTCTTCAAGATTCTGTGAATAGGAGAAGACAGCACCATACGGCCTGTCTGGGTAACTGATTCCTAGTCTACAATTCTCACACTCTTCTTACATTGCAAATAACTTTTGCAGGAGAACTTTTATAAATTTTATATTATATATAGATATATTATATACAGATATATATCTATGGATGTAGATAAATTAGATAGATAGATGTATGGATAGATAGATGAATAGATGGACGGATGGATGAAGGACCCATTCATTATCCAATTCTCAGTGATAGAAACCGTGACTTGGAGAGGCTGAGCAATTACCCTAAAGTCACCTAGGTAGAAAGGGCGGGGGGGGGGGGCATGGGTACACAAACTGAGACTCCCAGCCTCAGATAATATATATGACTCTTCCAGCATCACATTTCTCGGCCCACCACACAACTATGAAAGATTAAGGTAATTCCTGTGCCATAGGCAGAAGGTTTCACAATAACTCCTTTTTCAGGTTTGAACTAGGATGACCTCATGTAACATATCGTTCAAACAGGGAAAGTTTCAAAAGTAAAGTGAAAACTAGGAGTTGCAATGCATAGCAATCAATACAAATCAAGCTTTGTTAGATACACCAGGGAATTATGTCTGCTCAGAGATAAAAGGGCCCTGGCCATTGCTTCTACAGACTATTTTTCTTGATATCATGAAAAAAAATGTATTTACCTCAGTTTAACTGCTGTTATTACCATCAGGTGAGGTGAAATTCTTGAAAAAGCCATATATGTCGTGCTCCATTTGCTTTTAAACATTACTAGTTAACTGAAATAGCCTATAGACCAAATGTTGCTCACTTGCTGCCTGTTGTACATAAGTTTTATTGGAACAGAGTAGTACCTGTTTGTTTAAGTGTTGACCTTAACTGCTGTGTCCCTGAACAGCAAAGCTAAGTACTTATAGGGCTGATACAACCAACAAATCCAAAATAATTTGCTCTCAGGTTTCCTTACAGAAAGAGTTTATCTGGCCCTGTTGAAGAAACCCACGATCTGAACCTGCTTTTGAGTCTGCATTTCAGCTTCATCTGACCATACTCCATGCCCCACACCCCAAGGTCAACTTTCAATCCTACCCTCACACCTCCAACCTGACTCATATCTCTTTGCATTCCCTTCTCCCTTTACTCAGTGTCCAAATTCCCACCGATTACTTCTGGCAAACTCTCTTCAACGTTGTAAGGATTGGACACTTATAAAAATGTAGGATACACATCAAAAGCACTCAATTGTTAACCACTATTATTACTATGATTTACTGTTCTTATTACTGCCACTATTTCAATACTGTTTTAAACTAGTCAAATTACATTTCCAGTGTTTCATCGTGTCACCAATGAAAGAGCAGAAACTAGCATTGTGATATATAGGAAAATTGTGACTAGGATGATCTCATGTAACATATCATCCAAACAGGGAAAGTTTCAAAAGTAAAAGTGAAAACACAGAAATGTTAGAAACCCTGAATGTGCCCTGTATAAGTTTGAACATTTATGTTTTGATTATGTTTAAGTAGTTGTACTAAGGGTGTTCAATTAAACATGTCAGTTTATGAGTGCAATGCATCTTAGTGTCATCCCTTTCGTTACTCTCCCCATCTCTCCCATTCCCACCCATCCCTTCAATTTTCCTAGTTCCATTTTCACTTATATACATTGAATTTTATCACTGCTTTCTCCCTTCATTTTTCTACCCTCATCCCCTTGGTTTCCTCTCATATGTGGAAACTTTTAAATATATATGTTAACAGACACAGGGTCATATTCACATTTACACAAATGAATTAGCTAAAGTTGAAATATTTCAAGATTTGTCTAGGCAGGATTAGTGCTCATCATTTGTTCTCCCAACCCAAATCTTGAATGCACATGTAAAAGAAGATAAGTCAAGAAGCTAAAATAAGAGTCTGAGTATCTATTTGGGATTATTTCTGACACTGGTATTAATGGTCTGAAACAGAGTGGAGCTAAGCCAACTCTAGCTTGAAAGACCAGAGTGACCATCTTTATCACTGTAGCATCTTTATGATTTATTGAATCCTGGGATTTATGAATGATTTTTTACCACTTTGTTGTATACTAATCCCAGCTTTTCTTTCTATATTTGTGCCCTTGGATAGACTATTAGTCATACAGTTTATTGATAGCAAGGAGAAAACACATGTTTAAAATACACATCCCAAGCACACCAAATGGATCTTTAATTTTAGGCTGCCATTCCTTTCATTGAGCTCTTCTCAGAGTTTCCTGCAGTGTGAATAATAACAGTGTGGCTGGCTAGCTTTTTTCTTACAGATGCATGAACTGGCAGTAGGAGCATTCATCAGAAAGGAAAGGTTCTCCCAAAAGGGCATTCTGAAAATAAACAAAAAGCCTGCTTGGAAATCTGTACAAGAAGTCCTAGCACATGACTTGAGTGTGATTTGTACCAAATTTGTACAGTGATTTTATACCTGATGACTAACAATGCATAGAATGAAATGAATGCTCATTGGGTTTCAGCGTTGACATCAAAAGAAATGCCTTCTCCTAGAGTTCAAGAAAAATATTTTTAAGCATATGTATACATGTATATATATAGACACACATATATGTATTCAAGTCAAAAATGAACAAAATCACATGCCAAAAAAAAAAAAAATGAGCCAGGCACTAGTGGCTCAGACCTGTAATCCTATCTACTCAGGAAGATAAGATTTGAGGATCGAAGTTCAAAGCCAGCCCAAGCAGAAAAGTCCAAGAGACAATTATCTCCAACTAACCAGCACAGAACTGCTGTGCAGGTGTGACTCATGTGGTAGAGTACCAACCTTTAGTAAAAAAGCTAAGCAAGAGTGTGAAGCCCTGAATTCAAGCCCCCATGCTAGAATATAGAGATAGAGATAAAGATACAAATTGAGATGGAGATGGAGATAGATGGATGATAGATAGATAGACAGTCAAAATAAAAGTGGGAAGCTAGTTAGATATCAGTGTGGAGCCCCAAACCTCTCTCAGGGTCAAAGCAGCCTGGGTTAGGACTATAATGACAATACCAGGAGACAATGGCTTTCTAGGCTATAAATTCTGTAAACTCAGGAGTCTAACACTGAGGTATCAGCACTAAACACAATCTCTGAAACAGAATCCTCAAAAACTCCTCTTGTCTGTCAACATCAGAAGTTTATTGCTAATCATGAACTTGAAATTCTCCCCTAAAACATTAACTGTGCAACACAACTCAAATGTTAAGAAAATAGCAACCCTTTATCAAAGAAGAAGATAAAAGAACACATTTTAAGGCCAGGAATGGTAGCTTACCACCACAGCTACTCCTGAGGGAAAACTAGTTGGGCAAGGTGGTATGTAACTATCATGCCAGATGTTCAGGAAAACTAAATAAGAGAATTGTGGGGAATGAAGGTGTGGTTCAACTGGTGGTGAAGTGCCAGCCTTGAGTGAATACGGACACACACACACACACACACACACACACACACACACACACACACATTAAAAAGGAACACAGAATAGAGGATTACAGATAGCCAGACCAGCCTAAGCATAACCACAAGGGCACATTAGAAAAATCAACTAAAAGCATAAAGGCCTGGGGGTATAACTCAAGTGGTAGAGCACCTGTCTAACAATGTAAGGTCCAAAGTTAAAAGCATGAGTACAAAAGAAGAACAAGCAGGAGGAGGGGGAGGAAAATAAGAAACCAGAAAGAAGAAAGAGAAGGAGGAGGAGGAGCAAGGATATTTGTTTTAATGCAAGAAGCCTGTGCAATAGACAAAAATTTTCAACTTGTTCAAAGCAGAGCAAATCACCTGAGGAGTACAATAATACAAGTAATAATATCAAGTATCCATTTTCACAAGGTACCAACTTCAGCATTATATGTTTATAAAAGTTATATACCATCCTCTAAAAATATCTATGAAGTATTTATTATTCTTGGTGCAAATGTTTGAAAATCCAAATATGAAGGCTAAGAAAAGTTAAATGAGCCAGGTGTTGGTAGCATACTAGCTACTCTGGAGGTTGAGGTCTGAGGATTGCAGTTTGAAGCCAGCTCTGGCAGGAAAGTCTGGGAGTCTTTTTCCAATTAGCCACCAAATTAATCTCCAATTAACCACGAAAAAGCCAAAAGTAGAGCTGTGACTCAAATAGTAGAGTGCTAGTCTTGAACAATTAAGCTCAGGGACAGCACCTAGGCCCTTAGGTCAAGCATCAGGGTTGGTACACACACACACACACACACACACACACACACACACAGAGAGAGAGAGAGAGAGAGAGAGAGAGAGAGATTATGTGGTAGTTAGGATTAGAACTCAGTGCAGAGTTTGAGTTTGTGACTATTAAGCAGTAAAATCACGGGCACTTACATCCCATTATGGGTTAGATCCCATACATACACCAGTGTCACAAGAGAACCTTGCTTCCCCAGGGTTAAGTAGGAAGAAAGATGTATCTGAATGTATAACATTCTGATAGTCTTGTGTTTTGAAATCAGACTAATTAATACTCCTATTGGATAAATGCTTTAACTGGTGCAGCTTCAATAAAACAGTATTTGTGCTGGCTTACATCAACTCGCCTGTCTGAAGGATGCATACATCTATGGATTTCTTCGACACAGAAATATTTCTAGGGGCTGGGAATGTGACCTAGTGGTAAAGTGGTCGCCTCATATACATGAAGCCCTGGGTTCGATTCCTCAGCACCACATATATATAGAAAAACCTGGAAGTGGCGCTGTGATTCAAGTGGCAGAGTGTTAGCCTTGAGCAAAAAGAAGCCAGGGACAGTGCTCAGGCCCTGAGTTCAAGCCCCAGGACTGGCAACAACAAAAAACAAAAACAGAAGTATTTCTAGTCTGTAGTCACTCAATGGGGTATTATCTTTTTACAGATAATAATACTGACATTCAGAGAAACTGGGTAATTCACTCAAAATTACAATGTTCATATTTGAATTTGATCTTTTGTATAGTTAGATAGGCCTATATATCTATATCTATTTTTATAACATAGATAGATAAATCCATATATCTATCTCACAAAATATATACCTGTGTATATCTCTACCTATAAATGTAGATATACCTATACATGACTATAGGTATAGATCTATAGGAATATCTACCCTATCAAAGTTCTGAAAATGTATGTGTGGGGGTGTGTACCAAAAGATACACAGCCACTTAGAAGTATCAGAACAACCTATGATTGCCTTGCCTTACTTCATAAATATAGTATTAACTTATCATTTATCATTTTACAACCAGCACCTGATTGTTGAACAATTTAACAAGGAGCCAAAATAAAATCATAAGAGATTAAACTGTGCATCTAAATTCAAACAAGAAAGTGCAAAAGTCAGCACTCCACACCACACACCTTTGTGTTACAGGATCTATCATTTTCTTGACAAAGATAAAGATAGATAAATGATCTGTTTGTTCAATTATACTGTTTTCATCTCTGGCTTCATTTTCCAGCTACGTATTTTATAAATAAATGTTTTTTCAAACATTAGACCTACTAAAATTATATAAATCCCTCCAATGGAAGTAGGGACATCTTGCTAGTGAGTTGTTATAATCTCTCATCCTCCATTTTCATAAAGTATCTTATTGCACAAAATGCCACAGTTTGAATCACATTTATAAAAATACCACTGAACTGTATCCTCTCGCCAGACAAATTGGTTTAGTGACTCATGATCTCCCTATCCCTTTCTTTACCGTGTCTGTTAATTCCATAATTTCATCATGTTTTTTCTTCTTTTCTCTGCATTGGGGATGAGATAAGAAAAGGTAAAAGGAAAGAAAGAATACACACCCATGCTATGATTTTCTGCGTACATTGAACAAAAGTAATGTCACAAAACTGGGTTACATCTTGTTGAAGAGACTCTCCAGAGCAATCACAGAGCCCATGAAGAAGATTAAAAGCTCCTCCAGAGTAGTCAAAGGGGAAAACAGGTATTGAATCTAATGGGATTTTATCTCTGTAGTAGATGCACAAGCAGGCTGTGTCAGAACACTCTAAGTGCCAACTCTTGAGATGTAGAAAACAAGACCATCCTTCATATTATGAGTGACAAGTCTTATTGTAAGTCTAGAAGATGGTCCTCCTCTCTCTCTCTCTCTCTCTCTCTCTCTCTCTCTCTCTCTCTCTCTCTCTCTCTCTTTCTTTCTCTCTCTCTCTCTCTCTGGCTCTGCTTTCTCTTCCTCTCTCCTCCTCCCTACACACACACACACACACACACACACACACACACACACACAAACAAACACACACAAAACCCAAATAAAATATTGCAACATCAGCATTGCAACAGAATCGCTTACTATACCATAATGTTTTAATTGACTGAAAGTCAATCAGGAGTACTACATTTATTATTATATATGTATAAATGAAAACAATGGATAGTAACAAGTTCCCACACTCAAGTCAATTTGCTTAGTCAATAGTTGAGTGATAGGCTAGATTGTAGCTCAATGTTAAAGACCTTGTCTAGCACAGACAAACAAGGCCCTGAGTTTGATCCCTAGACCCACACAAAAGGGAAAAAACATGAAATGGTATTTGCACTCACTAACATAAAAAGTGAACAACTCAAAGACCTTAAAGCACTACCAGGCTAGATCACACTTCCCTACTACAAGAAAGGAAACCAATGAGAAAAGAGGTACAAACAAGTAAAAAATTCACAATCATAGTGGGGATATTTTTGTTTTGCCAAGCTTATCATAGCAATGGATAAATCTTTTAGAATTCCAAAAAGTTGCTACCTTTGGACAACTTCTTGGCAGCATTTATTCACATTGGTTCCCAGGTACATGCTTGCTGTTCTGAACTCTATATCCATCAGCTGTTGCTAAAACTCCCTTTGCAAAAGAACTGTAGCCATGATCCTCTGTGCCAATATAGTCAAAGTGCCACATTTTAATACATTTTCAGTAGAAAGTTTGCAGCTATAGGAAATTGTCAACCTCAATCATAAGGCCTTAGTTAATGGGCTTATTCAAAAGTAAAAGTAATGTCCTATTTTATTCTTCCAGGCACTTTACTAGTGTATGTCACATTTACATGATTTGTGTTAAAATAGAATAACACTTGGAATCATGCAATGTTAAAACTACAAAGAATCCTACAAAGAATGTGTGAAAAATAAGATCCATCCAGAGGTTAAATAATGCACACAAAATCACTAATATCTTTCCAGTTCCTGGAGTTCATTTCGATAAATATTATTTCATATGATCAGATGTACACAGTTATTGCACCTTTGTGATTCTCTCCTAAGAATAACCTATTTTTGTCTTACTCCATGTGGATGCCTAGAGACTTGTATACTATATCATGTCCCTGTGTATTTGTTTTCTTTTACCATCCAAGTGTGTTTACTTATGGATTTATAGGAACATTCTATTTACCACAAATGAGGGAAACAATGCAACTTGTGTTTCTTTGGGTCTGGCTTACTTTGCTTAATATAATTTTTTCCAAGTCTTTCCATTTCTTTATGAATGGTACAATAACATTCTTTCTAATGGACAAGTTGAATTCCATTCTGTATATATACAGAATTTTCTTGATGGACATCTGGGTTGATTCCATATTTTGGCTATGGTAAGCAATGCTACAACAAACATGGTTGTGCTGGAACCATTAGGGGGGCTTGCTTATGGGTTTTTTCTTTGTTGCTGTTTTTGTTTTATTTTCTTTTGGTCTTATTTGTTTGTTTATCTGTCTTTGAGAGGATAGGACAAAGTGAGAACAAATGCAGCATGATACTTACTAGATACTACCTTGAAAATGCACTATGCAACTTGTAGGTTGATAAGAAGGGGAAAATGGGATAGAGTGATGGAAGGGGTGAAATTGTTCACAAAGAAATGTACTCAATACATGACTTAGGTAACTGCAACCCCTCTGTATATCACATTTACAATAACAAAATGTTTCTTAATCTCTGATATCTTATTAAACTAACAGCATCCCAAACTTTATATCTATCCTTTTATTATGATCCATCTTACTATGTTTTGCTCATCCTCATCCCCAAAAAAGCTTTTATATATTGCTCATGAATTTTCCATAAAGTAACATTTCTGCATTCTTATTGTTTAATATGATTATTCTTGAAATATTTGCCTCCATAATTATGATGACTGCTTCAGAAAAATTTTGTTACCTCACACCTCTTTCTATCCCTAAAGTGACAATAACAGTGTTTTTTTTCTGGCTGAATCTAAGAAACATTGGCCTCATTAGCACAGGAAACACTGTCACAAGTTGATCCATTCAGTAGTAGAGGCAGAATAGATGGTGTATGGCTCCACTCTGCAAATGG
Source organism: Perognathus longimembris pacificus (assembly GCF_023159225.1). NCBI lineage: Eukaryota > Metazoa > Chordata > Mammalia > Rodentia > Heteromyidae > Perognathus > Perognathus longimembris. The sequence goes on along the minus strand of NC_063166.1, from coordinate 19,099,681 downwards.
GAGTCTCAAGTCATTAAAAAATAATAATAAAGCAAACATAGCAACACATTTATCTATATGTTTGCTTCTGTGAAATTAATGTCCAACAAACAAAATCTACACACAGCAACTGCCACATTGAAGTAGCTTTCTTTGGTGCTTGAATAGAATGATTTAGACTTAATTCTATTTGTGAAAACTTAGCCATTGTTAGAATGAGAACCATATTTCTTCTCATGAAAGAATTCATACAGAGTAAGTAAGCTCTGGTAAAGTTCCTATTTCTTCTAAGCTTAAAGAAAAAATCTTGTCTTTCTGAAATCCACAGGTAATGCATCTCATAATGAAATTTTAAACAGAAGTTATACTAGCTATTGCTCTGTGAAGATCAAACCTAATACTTTTCCTTCATTACAAAAACAAAAAAAAAAAACTGAGGTAAGACTTACTAGGCTATTTTATTAATTTGATGTCATTGTGTTCAGATCAGTGGAATTACAGGACTGCCCATAATGGTCTCTGCCCATGTATGGTCTTCTGTTCTCTTTCCCATTCTCTCTTCCCCATCAGTTAGCTGCATGCACAGGAATATAAGGACATGCAAGGCGTGTGTAAAATGTCTGAAACCCAAGGCAATTTGTGGAGAAGAATTCCCCAACCCCCTGTCACTACCAATCCCTTTACATGATGCTACTTATAAATTTTTATGCTATTTATAAATTTGATTTTATTTGTGTATAGAATGCAATTTATTTTTCTGGTGAGCCCCTAAAATCTTGCTAAATTAATTGATTCTAATAACTTATGTCTTTCACAAATGACGAGTTTTCCTTTTTTCTAATCTCTATAGCTCGTATTTTCTGTTTCTTGATTTATTTATTGCACTCACTGTGACTCCTGAGTTTGAGAACATGTTCTCCATGAAAATGCTGATTAGAAATGATGGAACCTGCCTCCCTGCTCCCATCTGAAGCACAAAGGAAAGGTAAGCAGCCTCTATGCCCATATGCCTCTATGATGTATTCATTAGATCTTTCCAGGTATGTGCTATCAAATTAAGAAACTTTCCCCTTGTTCATATTTGGCTGAGAATAGTCATGAAGAAATGCTGGGTTTAAATGTATAATTTTCTGCATCTAATTGTATTTTTCCTTTATTTTATTAGTGTGACTACTTATATTGGTTGAGTTTAAAACACCAAATGAACCTTACATTCCCAGAATAAAATCAGCTTATCCTAAAACATTATCATTTTTACATAAGGCTACATTTCACTTCTCTGTGCCTTGCATGATATTTTCACTCATATTTATTTCTCCTTTCTAAGAATGTCCTATTCGATTTCAAAATTAAAATTATGTTCAGGAAATCATGGTGGGAGAGGGAAAGGTGGGGGGAATGTGGGAGGAGATAACATATTGTACAAGAAATGTACCCACTGCCTCACGTATGAAACTGTAACCCCTCTGTACATCACTTTAACAATAAATAATTATTCAGAAAAAAAATATGTTCAGTTACTAAACAAGTTGGTGAGTGTTTCTCTTCTTTTTCTGGAAGGTTTTCTGGGAATGTTTGATATAATTCACATTGAAAACTATAAGGGACTTTCTCTTTAATTTCTATGTTTAACCTCAAATAAATATGGTATTTCCTGATGTTATCCACCATAACTTTCCTCCTTTCTCTTTCTCATTTCTGATTTCTTTCCTCCTGCCTGGACTATTTCAGTAACTTTCTCAGTGCAAACAAGTGTTATCAAGTGAACTGCCTACACGGGCTCTTATCATCAAAAACACTCAGATTTCTTCTGATAGTTAGTATCAATGTTTGGCTTCCTGTCTTATGGCCTCTGTGATTAAATGGAAGCCTACTTACCTCTGAGGTCTTCCTTTCTCATGCCTCTATGGTCGGTAACCGAACTCTCTGTTAACTGAACCCAAACTTCCTGTTGCTATTCTAAATATGTCTTTTCCTCATCTGTATAACTCCTTTCCTACATAGTTCTCTCTTCCTAAACATTTAGTTTCTTTCTGTTCTTTTACTTTTTTGCTACTCCTATTTTCCAAGCCCTTAAATCTCTTGTTTTAGGGCCATACCCAAACACCACATTTCTCTTGATTTGTATCTTCAGGTAGAAGAACTGATGCATGGTTAACCCTCATCATGGTTTACCATCATCACTGTTAGGTTATGGTTAAGGTTTTTTGTTGTTGTTGTTTTGGCTAGTCCTGGGGTTTGGACTCAGGGCCTGAGCACTGTGCCTGGCTTCTTTTTGCTCAAGGCTAGCACTCTGCCACTTGAGCCACAGCGCCACTTCTGGCCATTTTCTGTATATGTGGTGCTGGGGAATCAAACCCAGGGCTTCATGTATATGAGGTGAGCACTCTTGCCACTAGGCCATATCCCCAGCCCTAAGGTTTTCTTATTTCAGCTTTTAGACACATAGCAATGTCTTCCCCATTTTGTGTTTAGTTTGACATGATCTTCACAATTTGTTGTAGGTACCTTATGAAAACTTCTATTAATAACCTAATAAACTGAGATGGAAGAGACTGGAGAATCACATTTCAAAGGCAACTTTCATTCTATGACTTTTCTCTCCAAAGGTTTAAATAGAAATGATCCTCCTAATGCATTTAAGTTGTGAAGAAAATTAATCACTTGATGAAAGCAGCTAAAGAGAAAGTAGGTTGCATATCAGTATTTCCTTTCTGTCAGAAATAAAGACAGAACATTGCAAAAGGAAAGAAAGTATTCAGAAGACAGATATGACAATTGGTATAATGGTACTGTATGTCCAACTTTTTTAGAGTACTGTGGTCTATCAGGATTGGCTAAGGATACAGTCACCAGCAATGATAGAGTGTGCTTTGTTCCTCAATTAGGCCTCACCTAGAGGACTAGAATTGCCCATGGATAAGCTGAAAGTACAGTTCGCTCTCTCACCAGCTTTTATTAACCACAGTACATCACTTTAATGAAACAATTTACACATGTGTGCTTCCCAGGAGAAAGACTGGGGAAAACAGGTAGATCAGCTTGTCACAACCAACTCACACTCTATTTATAATGAACAGAATTTTAAAAACTGACCTCCAATGGCCATTACTATGAATAGAATTGTGCGAAGAACTTTGACTATATGATGGTCTAACATCCAAACAAATGAGCAAATTACCACCAGGTACACAAACTGAAAGTCCAAGAAGTTATGCAGCTTGCTTAAAGCAAACAGCTGGAAAGCCCAGAGCTGAGGTTTTTGGGTTTGGTTTTTTTTTTTAGAGTTATGCTTCCTTTTGAGTAAGGGACAATATTACTTACCATCAAAAGCAGCTGTCTCTGGATGTCACTTAATGATATACATGATACTTGTTGGGGACACAAGAAAGACATGACTTATACAGGCACTAGATAGAACAGGAGTGAGGGAGAGTCAGAGCAAGATCAATTCCACAGCAGTGAGCCCATCCTTTTCATGCCCTAAAGATCTTACACCTCAGATAGATTCTGCATGCCCTCCCTTTACTCTGCAGGCAAAGGACTGTGGTCCTTTCTGGTCAAGAGCAGACAGCATTCTTCTTCACCAGATGTCATGTGGCACACATGTTTAAGCAAAACTAAGAAGGATGCATCAAGCCCAGGACAGTGAAAGATAACGGTAAATAGAGATAAGCCAAGCATAGGCCATAAGGGCTGTGTTTCTGCAGGGAAATGTTCTAGCCCCATAGCTACTGTCACATAGCCATGCTGGAAGTGACTGAGCATCACCTTTCCCCCAATAATTCTTAACTTTCTTTTAACTTTTTCCAATGAGAAAGAGGAGACTTGCCTCAGATCAGAGCAATTCATCTGCATGCCTTACGGAGCTTTATTCAGAAAGATAATTGGCTTCAGAGTGTATGTTTAAATATATATATATATATATATATATATATATATATATAATCTGCATATCTATATATGCAACAGGATAGGCAATCAAGGCCTTCAATAATAAATCTTCCCAGATCCTTGACTACTGAGATTGTTTTCCCCACTTCTTCCACTCCCTAATCTGTTTACTTCTCTCTACCTTTTGGGTTTCATTTCTTTCCATCAGTAGCCATGGTAACAGCCAGAGAGAAAATACAAGCAGGAGATGCTCACAAGGATCTTGAAACATGGCCCCTTGCCAGCATTTTTCATCAGGGTAATACTGTGTACCACACAAACAAAGCAGCACTCATCCTCTTCATTCCCATTCATTTCCCACCCACTTAGTGGCCGCCAAGACCATTTGTGAAGCTTATGAGATGACTGTCTGGTACATTTGTATTCATAAACTTGCAGATCATTCTTTCAATATTTCAAAAAGAAATGTTTGGCCTAGAAACCATTGGATTCGTCTCACCACTCCCTATTAACCCTTACCTAAGGACTAGGCATTAACCAGAAATGAGCTTTTCTATGAGATGTTCCGTTCACGGTTTATCTTAATCAGAGCTGATTGTTTAAGATCCCATAAAGACTGAATATTCAATGAAATTCCACCACATTGGGGCTTTTCTGAATTTCTCAGCTAGATTGGGACTACTGAAAGGCAGGAGAACAGAATCTGAAATCAGGCTTAGTACAGTATTAGCAAAAAGCAGTCCTGATTAGATTCATGAATATATGAGCTCACCCAGACAGAATACCTTATTACTGATTGCATGGTTTTAAATCAAAGGAGATTACAAAACAATGATCATATGTCTGGAACACACTAAAACATGAAGAGTTTGCAGAGATGAATAGAGGGTGGATGGCAGAAGATGAGTGCAAAAACAGCTCAGTCTTCTTTTTAGCTTCATTATATTTTTGATTTGTCACCTGTGATTATTATTTTAAATTATCTATTTTTATTTCTTTCTCTCTACAAATACTAATGGCCATGTAATGGGCTGTGAGCTAGAAAACCAGTTTACTTCATTGAGATGCAATAAAACCCTGACCTTCTAGTTTCTTGACTGCCTCAATTTTTTTTTCTTTTGTGGGATGCCTAGGATCGAATCCTTGAATCTATTATGCAAGTTCCTCTGAGCTACATCTGCAGCCCTGACCTCTGCAGGTTTAACAATAGATATTTTCTGTCTGTGTTATTACAGGCAATAATGTTTTTCATTCCAATTCCTATTCAGTCTTCAACTTTATATGATATGGATTTTTAGGCTTACTTCATAATAGCAGACATTGAGTCTCAGAAAGATTAAATAGCTTCCCGGATATTATATACTGGTAGTAAGGAAGGCATAAGAACCAGCCCTGTGACTGCCTACACCTCCTTACATGGGATCTTGTGTCCATTACCCATAACTTCCCTTAGCTACCAATTGCATAAGCATTTATAGATGTTTTACTATGAACTCCCCTGACCACCATGTTTCTTTGTATGGTCTTCCATGTTTCTTCCTGTGTCTTCCATTGAGTCTACCTACCCTTTATGTCCTCTTTTTTTAATTATTTTATTTTTTAAAATTTTATTGTAAAATTGATGTGCAGAGGGGATATACAGTTATGTAAGTCAGCTAATGAGTATGCTCATCCTCTTCCACCTTCTCTCCCAGTTTTTCCTTTCCCAACTTCCCTCCCCCTCAAGCTTGTATAGATTATTTTCAAAAGTTCATTTCCAACATAGAGTCTAGTGGATTTTACTGCTGAATTGATTCACCCTTTGTGCCAGTTTCTGTGCTTCCCCTTCGCCTCCCCAAATCAGATAAACGTATATACAATACAAAGGGTACAGAAATCAAAACAGCAGACAGAAGTAAATTAATCAAATAAAAAAGGGAAGAAAAGAAAGAACCACATGCATTATAATAAAAAAAAACTTTCATTTCTTGGAGTTCATTTCAATAAGCAGAATTTTATATGATCTTATACACACAGCTATTGAGCCCTTGTGATCCTCTCCTAAGACTATCCTCCTTTGTTCCCACTGAGTGAATGTTTATATTGCTGTTTAATTATTCATATCCAGGTGTAATTATCTGTATTTTACTTTCCTATGACCCAGAAATCCCACTTCTGGGTATCTATCCAATTGACCACAAACCAGGCTACACTAAAGCCACCAGCACAACCATGTTCATTACAGCATTGTTTACCAAAGGCTAGGCATGGAACCAACCCAGATGCCCCTCAATGGATCAAGAAAATGTGGTATGTATACACAATGGAATTTTATGGTTCCATCAGAAAGAATGACATATTAAGTGAAGCAAGCCAGATCGAAAGAAACATATGCTCCATGTTTTCCCTCATTTGTAATGATTAGTATATGCCTAGGAGAGTCCTAGCAAAGATTCACAGTAGCCCAATAGTTATGTACAAATGACCACATAAAATGATGCTAATCAAAGTGATCTCCATAATATGGAAACAAGAGGGTGTGTGTGTGTGTGTGTGTGTGTGTGTGTGTGTGTGTGTGTGTGTGTTAATTTTGTTTTTCTTTTTCTTTTTTCTTTTTAGGGCACTGTTTTCTGATCTTTTGTCCCTTGATTTTTTTTCCTCCTCTGGCTATTCCCTGTGGTGAAAGATTCTAATATGGGTACCCTTTGTCTTGTATATAAGTTTATCTGATTTGAGGAAGGGAAGGGGATTCATAGAAATGGTGGGACAAAGGGTGAACCAATGCAACAGTTATACTCACTAGAATTCATACTGGAAATGAACTGTACAACTTGAGGGGAGGGGATTTGGGGGAGGAAAAGTGGGAGAAAATGAGAGAAGGGTAATACTGTTCAAAAAGAAATGTACTCATTACTTATGTAACTGTAATACCTCTATACATCACCTTTACAATAAAATAATTTTTAAACTACTGCTTTTATTATCAAACTCATAGTGTGATCATTGTTTCTGATGCTTATGATAGAGTACAGCTGACCTTCTGTATGTACACGTTCCACACCTACAGAGTCAAGCAACTGTTGTGGGAACAAAGGATTAATGAATGGGTAATGAGTGATGCCAGAAGGAAACCCTGGCAGTGTGATTGCTCAGGTGTAGTATGTTTGACCTTTGTCAGGATTCTGTCAAAAGATAGGAATTACTGCCTAAGGGTAGTTATCTTACTGCTTCCTGTTATTCCATTTTCTTCCTCTTGAAATGTACCCTTTTGATCTCGTCCCTTAAGCTAGCCCTGGGATGATCCAACCCTATAAAAGTGGAGGGTAAGGAAGACATCTTTGGTTTAACCATGTCTGCTCATTAGTTTAACCATTTCTTGTCTCATGGTGTTGTGGCACAGCATGAGCATTTTTTCATTCATTGCCCTGGTATCTGCTGGATGGAACTGGAAAACTGTAAATTTAAAATAATAATAATAAGCCAGGTGCTCATGCCTCATTCCTGTAGTCCTACCTATTTAGGAAGCTGAGATCTGAGGATAGTCGTTTGAAGTCAGCCTGGGCAGAAAAGTCCATGGGAATCTTACCTCTAATTAACTATAGAACACAGAAAAGGCTGAAAGTGGCACTGTAGCTCAAGTGCTAGGACACTAGCCTTGAGTGAAAAGAAGCTCAGGGACAGTACCCAGGTTCAAGTCCCAAGACTAGCCCCCCCCAAAAAATCAGAAAAACATTGTGGCTGAACATGAACAGACTACCTTCTTGCCAGTATTCTCCCCCCAATACAATTGTATTAGATATTATATTGTATTAGATATTATAAGTATGCCAACAATCATTTAACATATACATGAAGATGTGTGTAGGATATATGTCAGTGTTATACATTTTCTATGAGGACTGGAGAACTGAAGGATACTCAAAGACCCATGGAGTAATTCTAGGACCAATTATCAATGGATACAAAGGAATACTTTTATATAAAGGTTTACACTGAAAGCTGTTCTTTGATTTTCTCTTCATACTTTATTAATTTCACTTCTCAGGAGAATATTGCTTCATTTATTCTTGCTCAGAACATCATGGCAGCAAGGGCATATGGAAGAGGCTATGCCTCTCATGGTGAACAGAAAACAAAAGGAAATGTCAAATTGGGTGGGGTCAGGGAAAGACAGAAACCCAGTGACCTAGTTCTCCAATGAGGTTCAACATCCCAGTTCCAGCAACTACAAGTAGTCTATGTAAAATTTGAATCCTTCAATTGGATTCCATTTATTCCTCTCTGGAAAAATCCTCACAAAAACTCAGCAGTGGGCCTTACTAATCTTCTAGGCATTTTATTATTAGTATTATCCTAAAATAGTAGTACAAAGGGATTTCTAGTCAATATGCCAGTTTGTGAACACAATTCATCTTGAACAGGGTCACCACTTTCATTATTCTCTTAATCCAATCATGTTGACAATCTAGATTAGCCATCATTGTATTGATCCTGGCATATACCAAGGACTTAATTTACATTTGTCCAATTGAATTGACCTATGTTTCATTTTAAAGGACTGGTATTTAAATTATTTTCAATGTGGCTTGATTGAGGAACTTCTTTAAGATAACCTGAGTTATGACTTTTTGATTTCACTGTTAGATTTCTTTGAATATCACTTCTCATCCTTTTGGCTTAAATCAAGTGTAGTGTATTTCTTCACATACATTATTACAATACTAGGGTCTTTGCAAGCACAAGAATATCTCAGATTTTATCATCCAGGGCCATCTGTCTTTCTTTTGACAACAGTAGATATTAACCTAATCACATATATCTTAAGAATATTAAGCTACAATAAAGTTGGAGATAAATTTTATTAGATTACATTAATCATTTCCAAACTGGTACCCCAGGTATTCAGAAAAGACTGTTATTTCTTTCTCTTTAATGTATTAACCTTAAGTCTTAAAGTCTATCCATTCACATCTGTTATCTTTTTCTTTGGTATATATTGCCAAGTATTAATTATCTTTGCAAAGATTTGTGGGGGGGAGTGTTTTCTTGTACAAGTGATAACCCAGGCTTGGAAGATGTATGTACGAATACATGTCACAGGCTTAAAAAAAAAAGCATTAGCTTATGTACATCCTCAAACAAACCATAAGCATAGAATGAAGACAAGTAATGCCAAGTGAACTCTGAAAAAGAGCCAAAACGCAGCTTTTAGAACTTTAATTATTGCTTGTATCAGAGAAAAAAATCTGCTTCTAATACTTTGTGTACCTGTTAAAGATACTAAATCAAGTCAGATATATAGGCATTTCTCTATAGTGAAAAGAATTAGTATCCAATTATTGTGCAAGGACATTAATTGAATATCAGTTTCAATCTGTACAAAGATACTAGTCTCTTGAACTTGTAAATACATTAGGATTGTTCTAAATAGATTAAATACACTGCAGTGTAAGAAAAAGACAGCCTCTTTCTGATTCTGTTTCAGGCCATGACCTCTGTGAAAGAGAGTCAGTTTTTCATACTGGCTGCATGTGCTAATTGTTGAACTTTGTGCTATAGTTTCCATGTAAAATCTCTCCCCAGAGGCTTGTGTCTCCAAGATTTGATGTCTAACTTGTGGCACTTTTGAGGAGTGGTAGAACTTAGAGGGTGTTAGGTCTCTAAGACTGTATCCTCAAAGACAAGTAGAATCCCAATCTTTACTCTCTTTTTGTTCCAGCCACGGAAATGAATGGTCTTCTTTCAACCCACACTCCCACATGGCCCAAGCAACTGAGCCCATCAGTCATGGACTGAAACCTGTAGTACTATGAGCCAAAATAAAGCATATTGGGGTGATTTATCTTAAGTACTTGTGACAGTAACAGCCAACTAATAATACTATGCTTGAAAAATAAGCTGCAATCTTTTTAGAGAAGTTACAAAGGAAATATCTCTCCATTTCTCCTGTGACCTGTACTTTGGAATCAATCTCTTCTTGTATTTTGGAATTATCTTTTAGAAATTTGTCCTTAATGTTTGTTTTAAATTCTTTTTATAATAAGACAATTCTTTTTCTCATATTCCATTCTCAATAGCAATGAAAGAAAACTTGCTTCATCCAGTGTGATATACCGTCTCTGCTGTGAATATTTTCACTGTGAATGAGATCTTATTTCCTCCAACCAAGGGAGCTGAATTGTGACAGGCAATGAGAGTTTCCTGAAGCCACTGGGCTGAGTGGAAGAACTAAGAGCGCAAATTGAGTATGACTAACTGAGTGGTAAAATGGAAATGATTCCCACTTTGGGAGAAAATTCCTATGTCATACCTGAGTCCAGAGAAGGTAATGCTTAATCACATTAGAGGTGAACTTGATAATTTTTAAGTGTACTAAATATACCAAGTAGATGCTTTAAAATAAAAGTTGTTCAATATAGTTAAAAACAAGTAAATTTCCAAAATGGTTTGGGATGGCTACACAGTTCTCTGTGTAATACTTCATGTAAAAGATCAGTTAAGGGCTAGGAATATGGCCTACTGGTAAAGCCTTGTATACATGAAGCCCTGGGTTCGATTCCTCAGCACCACATATATAGAAAAAGATAGAAGTGGCGCTGTGGCTCAAGAGGTAGAGTGCTAGCCTTGAGCAAAAAGAAGGCAGGGACAGTGCTCAGACCCTGAGTTCAAACCCCAGGACTGGCAACAACAAAAAAAAGACTCAAAAGATCAGTTAAGATAGACTTTATCAATGTTAAATACCAAGTGAATTGCATAAACCTATACATAAATTGAATAATTTCAGAAAGACTAAATGCCAGAACTTACCATGGCTTATGTGTATGCACATATATATGCATATATGTATATACGACATACATCAGCTCTAACAATATCTTAAGCAACTAATGAAAATATTTATCTTAAATTATTTTATGAAAAAAGAATTTTATTTATTTCAAGGGCAGATGGCTTCATGTTAATTAGATCAAAGGAAGCTTGAACTTCATTTTTATATTCTGTTGGAGAAATGTACCTTTAGTCTTCAAAGGGCAGCAAACATGTTACAAGGAAATGGGGCCTATGTATGTATCCATTTTTAACCCATTCATCCCAAGATATTAGATTTATACAACATATTGATACTCTGAAAGTCACATGAAAATGAATATAAACATAGTATGGAAGATTTTTTAAGTAGCAAATGCAACATCATCTGTTTCCTTAAGAAATTAATTTGTTGTAAGACATGTGATAGTGACAACACTTTGGAGACTGAAGCAGGAGGACCAAAAGTTTGAGTCCAGCCTGGACTACATAGTGAGTTCCAGACAAATCTGAGATCTACAGCGAGAACCTGACTTTAAAAATAAAAAAAAAGAAGCAGAAAAGTCACAATCCACCATACTTTCAATGGGTTGGAAATGGAAGTATGTCCCTATGACTTTTGTCTAGTGTTCCAGTGTACAGAACTGACCAGGTGGTGGTGCCCTTCGCCAGACTAAGCAACAGTGATAATGGCCTTAGTGGGCTTGGAAATCCTCAATTCAAGGACAGTTTGAATGATATGTCAGGCATCCAATTGGAGATGTTAACCTGGCTGCTGGATACATGATCTGGGCATCCAGGGAGGGAAAGGGAATATTAAAATTGAGAGACAAATGGCAAAAAGACAAACCATTCCAAAAGCAATACTTACAAAACCATTTAGTGTAAACCTACTACACAACTCTTGGGGGAAAAGGAAAAGGGGGATGGGGAAGGGGAAGGGGGGAATGAGGGAGGAGGTAACAAGTTGAACAAGAAATGTACTCACTGCCTTACATATGAATCTGTAACCCCTCTGTACCACACTTTGACAATAAAGAAAAAAGTTTAACTTTTTAAAAAAGAAGTTAAAAACCAAAAGAAAGATCTCTGTGTATTCTTTGGCAAATCTCTTGCATAAAAAGTAAATAAATAACATTCCTATATGGTTAATAGGTAAAATCCTTATAACATCCTACATTTAACCCCCCCCAAAAAAATTTTAAACTAAATGATGTATTGGCAAGGAATTAAAAGACTTTTCTTCTACTACAGCTTCCACTTTCCTCTGTTTTTACTACTATAGTGGGTACATGTATGTATACCTATATACATACATGTATCAGATACACACACACACACACACACACACACACACACACACACACCAATAAACCTTCTCATTCCACCTATTCATTCTAAGAATACAAATCCATTCCTGTAGACCAATTTACCTCCTCTGGGCTTCTGTTTCTACCATCTTAAAAATTCCATATATCATTGTAGAATGAATGCTAGTTCTATAGAATAAAATAAATTATGAAAGTTAAAGGTAATTCCAATGAGGGCTTAGAGATAATAGTGAAGACATTGTTAGAAATTAGAAGAGTGATTTTCATTAGAAAAAAATTCACGTTGGTTATTATGTATTTTACATTGTGTTGTGTAGAAAGCAGAACTTCTAGGTAATGAGCATTTAACATAGGAGATTTCCAACTAAAGTATGAAAGATGTAGCTTGAATGTTTTCCTTTTGCATATAGCTAAATTCAAGAGGGGAAAAACGACAGAATGATGTATTAAGCAAAAGAACCAGATTTAAGAAATTGTTAGGCTGGACACTTATAGCTCACACCTATAATCCTAGCTACTCAGGAGGATTGCAGGATCATGGTTTGACTCCAGCTGTGGAGATAAATTCAAAATCCTATTTCAGTCAACAGCTAGACACATGCTTGTTATCCTAGCTACAAGGGATGCATAAACAGATCAACTGAAGTCAAGAATAGCCTGGGCATATAAACAGATCTTCATTAGAAAAATAACAAAAACAAAAAAGGCTAAAGTACAGTTCAATAGATAAAGCATCTACCTGGACAGTCTAAGGCACTGAGTTCAAACTCCAGTGATCAACCACATATATACTGTTAGTTTATATATAGATTGTATAGACTGCAAATGGTGACACAATTTAAAGATTTAAATTGGATTCCAGTAGCTCCTAATTTCAATCCCAGCGACATGGGATGCTGAGATTGGGAGAATCATGTTCCAGGCCAAAAAAAAAGTTTGTAAGACCCCATTTGAACAGAAAAAGTTGCCTGTTATCCCAGCTATGGTGAGAAGTGAAAATAGGAGGATTGTTATCTAGTTTAGCCTAAGCCAAAAGCAAGATCCTATCTCAAAAGTACCCTGAGCAAAAAAGGGTTGGAGGCATGGATCAAATAGTACAGTCTCTGTCTAGCAGGCATGAAACCAAGTTCAAACCCCAGTACACTGTCTCTCTCTGCCTCTTTCTCTCTGCCTCTCTCTGTGTCTCTCTGTCTCTATCTCTGTCTCTCTCTCTATATATATACATACATACACACACACACACACACACACACACACACACACACACACATACATATATATGTACTCCAAAGGGAGTACATCCCTGAAATTTCTGGTTTTCAGCACTGTGGTAGAATACAAAGCTATTCTTTTAAGCCACCAAGTTTGTGTTAATTTGTTACAGCAGCTATAAGAAACTAATAGAGTATTTTTATAATTAAAAAAACCAGGGACCACACCTTCAGAGTTAAGCAGTTATAATAAATACAATGTTCTCTTGGAGGCCAAAAAAAATAAGGCAATGTCACTTCAAACTTCCTTTACAGAAAATTAGGATAAAGAATAAAGCAGCCAATGCCCAGTTTTCTCCTGGAGTCATCAGACAATAGCCCTTCCCACTTTCTTTGCTGTAGCTTTGAAAAGACACTGACATGAAATATATCTGAAGAAGTCAAGAAGAGAGAAGTCATACATATGACAAATAGTTAAAGAAACTAAGATCGCATGTTTAGTGTTTTTATCCTAAAAACACCTGGTGAGGAATATGACAGCTATTCTCAGACTGCCCAGAAGCTTGTCTTGTGAAAGATAGAACAGCCTTAATGATTCCCTCTTGGGGACAGTGTCTGGGAGATTCTTGCCAAAGGAGCAAGCTAGATCCCCAAGGGTCCATCCAAATAAGAATCTGAAATTCCACTGCCATTAGTAGGAGGAAATTAGGTTAAGTTTATATTGTATGCCATTTAAAAATGTGTTCATTCATTGGTTAGCTTCCTCTTTTGCCACACCACATATATATGTGTGTACATGCATATAGGCATGTATATATTTATGCACATGCAGATATATTTGTTTATTACATATGTTATATTAGCATAAAAGCCATGTAATTTACATATAGCTTCTTTTACTGTGTTCTCATTAGAAATTAAAAGACTCTTGACTTCTCAAAATATCTCATATTGTTCATTATTTCCCTAAATGCACAGTGTAGCACAGACACCAGCTCTGAATCAGGACTGGATAAACAGAACCAGATAATGACAGAACATACTCTATTTTCCTTCCAAAGACCACCCAACACAAAAGCACACTTGCTGTTCTCAAAAGGTCATGAAGGACTTTTTTCACCTTTCCTTACTAGTTTTCAACTGAAATTCATAAAACTTGCTGATCCTCGCCACAAGAATGCAATAAACTTAGCAGGAACTACACTTGGTTCTAAGCACTAATTAAATGCTCATCCCATCCTCCACAGAGTGGTCCCCTCAGCTACCTTAACAAGTACTCTCTCTTCCTGTACTCTTGATCTCTAAACAACTGGATAAACAATGAAGAACCCATGCTGTATCTCTGAGATCTCCTCTTGGCCTATGCTTGTAAAAGCAGAAACGCAACATGGACATCAAAGAACCAGTTCTTTACACTTTGTTAGCAAGCCACAAGGTCTTATTTTTCTAATTTTTTATCTGCTTCTGAAGAAGCAGAGCAGTTATTAGCTGTTCCCAAGCAGGAAGTGCCTGGCCAATTACCATTCCTCTGTGACTCTGACCGAGGATATAATTACCTACAAGAAATCAAACTTACCAGTGTTTTCAAATATGCCATTGGAGCCCATAATTCTAATATGGGTCTCCCTTCATTGAAAAAGAGTCTTCTATGGTGCCATTAATAGGCATTAATCACTTATAATATCTCTACCCCAAAACATACAAGGATTAGAATGCTTTGTCTCCTTTTCCTTAGACTTGCTTGCAATAAATCGATTATAGAAATCTTCCTTATCTTACTTGCTCGTGTGTGTGTTCATGGATGCAATTTTGACTCCAACTGTCCTAAGGAAAAAGAAGAGTTCTAAGACAGGTTTTTAACCAAGAAAAAAAAAGTTAGAACTAGCTTTAACCAAAACAGTAATTTTATTTCTGAAACATGCAAACAATCCACACAAGTTTGAATCCACTGACAATAATGTGCTTGTGAATTCTAAAGTTAGGATCTTCAAATTAATTCTAAGCTGTATCTAAGTATTACAAGGTAGAATGTCATATACAAAAGTTGTTTCTGGCTTGTTGTTGTTGTTTTGTTTTGTTTTGTTTTAATATAGATAGAGCAATTCACTCATTAACCAACACAAATGCGCCAAAATTCCCAGAGGCACAAGATAATTGCTAATAAAAATGATTATGATTCATTTTATTCATACAAAAATACCATGTAAATACAGAATGATTATAAGTCATTATTTCAAATCTGATTTGAAAGGCAGAGCATCTATATTTGGCTACACTTGTTCATCTGCTCCTACATTCTTGGCAACCATGAAATTGACTATAAACAACTGACACTTTATTTCCAGAAGCTTTCAGATTTTCAAGCTATAACATTGTACACTTGCTTTGGCAGCTCTTATTTAGGCCACTGCATGAAAGTTTAGATACCTACCATAAGTATGGGAACTACTGACTTGGTTTTCTTCTGCATGATCAATGTCATGTCTTTTAGAGCAAAACCAACAAGTATGCTAAAATGAGTTAGAGAGAAATTTAAATTATGTGTTAGCACAGAATATATTCAAGGGCTAAATCCCTGCATCTTTCCTTCACATAACAATTCTACATTCTACCAAGTATTATGGTAGCTCTCAGACTATGCTAAAAGGTCCCACAGAGTCAAGACACTGGGCTAGATTTCTATGTGTGATCTTCCTTCACAACCACAGGTAGTTACTAAGACTGTTTGGTGAACCTCATGTTGAGAAAACAAAAATGTTGCAGTCTCTAAACAGATCTACAGGCAAGCACTCTGCCCTCTCGGCCCCCACTAGCCATCCCCACACAGAGATGTGCTTTCTTGGCCCAGGCATTTGTACGAGAGCAGGGTGGAGTAAGCTGGGTGGCAGGAAAAAGACTTAACTGAGACACTTAGGCAAGTCTTTCTCCATCTACCCCCACCCCTCTGTGCATAAAATGATAGGTGCCATTTGCTTGGTGCTCCTTCAACAGTAAGACAAAAACCCCTCTCACATCTAATCCCCCTGAATACAATGCAGTATCATTCCATGGGAAAACAGGATATTAACGGAGCTTTCTTTAGTCCATACTTACACTACTGAAGTAAATAAAGGCTTAAGAATTACTTACAAAACTGTTTGGTGTAAGTGAACTGAACACCTCATGGGGGGAAAGGGAAAGAGGGAGGAGAGAGGGGGGAATGAGGGACGAGGTAACAAACAGTACAAGAAATGTATCCAGTGCCTAACGTATGAAACTGTAACCTCTCTGTACATCAGTTTGATAATAAAAATTTGAAAAAAAAAAAAAAAGAATTACTTACAAGCCAGGTGCTGGTGGCTCACACCTGTAATCCTAGATACTCAGGAGGCTGAGATCTGAGGACACGGTTCAAAACCAGCCTGGGCAGGAAAGTCCATTAAACTTAGCTCCAATTAACCACCAGGAAATCAGAAATTGTGCTGTGGCTCAAAGTGGTACAGCATTAGTCTTGAATGAAAAACCTCAGGGACAGCACCTGGACCCTAAGTTCAAGCCCCACAACTGACAAAAAAAAATTATTGTCCTGTCCTAATTGATCACCACAACATTACAGCTTTCTAAGAGGTCCAAGACATCCCTGGAGAGGCCTTGAGAAGAGAGATGGTGAGCAGCAGCCTCCCTCCCAATCCTGCCAAAAATATCTGCTTCACCCAGAGCAGTTCTGCCTCAATTTTATATGTTAACCTTATGAGCAAGATCTCAAGCCCCAGGACCAACACACACACACACACATACACACACACACACACACACACACACACACACACACTCCCATAATATTCTACACATGACTTCATCTTTCTGTTCATCTTTCTGTTCCCATTAGTAAACCCTCTATTTTTTTAACTCAGGCCTGGGCACTGTCCTTGAGCTTCTTTTGCTCAAGGATAATGCTCTACCACTTGAGCCATAGCTCTACTTCCAGCTTCTTTGAGATTAATTAGAAATAACAGTCTCACAGACTTTTCTGCCCAGACTGGCTCTGAACCATGATCCTCAGATCTCAGTGTCCTGGTTAACTAGGATTACAGAATACTATGGGATTTTTAAATTCCACAAATTAATCAAAACATAGAGAAATAAAATGCTTAAAGTGTCCATTCCACCTGGGACATTTTCACACTTTTTAGTCACAACTCAAAGGCCCAGGTTTTTTTTTTATTACCGGACAAGGAAATGGATAAGTGGCTCAGTTGAAAGCAATTATAGGAATTAGGTAAAAAATTCAAAGTAGTTATCTTAGTAGTTTGCTGACAGTATGTTCATCTTAAGTTTTTACTCTAAGACAGAAGATTCCTAGATGGGAAGACTAAAACAAAAGATGAAATATGAATTCTCCCATGACTTCTCTACAAGGTTCACAGTCAAGGGCTGGGGATATGGCCTAGTGGCAAGAGTGCTTGCTTTGTATACATGAGGCCCTGGGTTCAATTCCCTAGCACCACATATACAAAAAATGGCCAGAGGTGGCGCTGTGGCGCAAGTGGCAGAGTGCTAGCCTTGAGCAAAAAGCCAGGGACAGTGCTCAGGCCCTGAGTCCAGGTCCCAGGACTGGCAAAAAAAAAAAAAAGGTTCACAGTCAATCAAAAGATCCCAAATTCCTTGCTAATTCACTCACCTGAAATTCAATGACTTGTCACTCTAAAGGGTATTGATGGCAAATTTGTACTCTCTTCAGTCATCCAGTCTCCACACTTCACCACACTGTGGATGCTAGTCAGGGACATAGCTGACTCACTCAAGGAAGAACACAGATGGCTTCCTGGTGAAGTCCAAAAACACCATTGAAACAAATGATCCTTTGTCTAGGGACATCATTCCAATCTACCATCTCAGCTATAACATAAGTAGTTTGCATTGCCTATCCAAGATCTGTACAGCTCATTTTTCTGTCGAAAACCACACAATATCCCAGTCACTTAGGCCAAGCTGACATGTGTCTTTATGTGACTTCTGTTACCACAGTTCCATCAGGCTATAAAAAGCTGTTGTTCCTTATAAGGATATAAGGTGACCATATAAGGATATCACTCCATGAAGTGTTGACTCCTAAATAATAAATGAGAAACGTTCTTACATTAGAAAACAATCAAAATAATATTCACAAATTCTATATGAGCCAGGGGGATTTCCCAAGATTCTTTGCTTCAAGAAGCAGTACAATGGACCAGGGTTTCTCTCCACAAGAAATCCACATCACAGTCCTCTTGTCTAATTCCTGAATAAACCTATTCTCTGACTTACCCTTGCCATCATGGTCAATAGTACATGGAACGCACTCCTGATATTTATTAGCAGGCTACCATACTTCCTCTCCCAAAGAAAGTCAAAGTAGAGACACTCTCCCCAGCCTTTATCCTCTAAGGAAATTACAAGAGTGAAACAGCTCAGTTGTGGGAATATAATTAATGTCATTAAATCACTGTTGGGAGAATGATTATGTTTTGAATTTAGAGGTCACCTACCTGCAAGGATTTGCAGAGAGAAAATCTCCACGCTCACATTGTTGTATCCATCTCCATGCCGCTTCCTGTGAGACAGGCTGACAACTCGCTTTGCTCTCCATGGCTTCTCTGAGAAAGCACACACATTTAATTTAGCATACTCAGAAGCTTCCCCTAAAGGACCTGACTTTACCTACTCCCTGGGATGTATGTGTTCAGAGCCAACCAACTATAGAGACCTGCACAACTATAGAGAAATCAACATTTCCAATCACCTCCTGCTTAAATTAATGATCTGATGTCATGCTAGTGAAATTCTTCGTAATTTTTAAATAAGAACCACACACTACATTTTTCCCCTGGACTGCACATTTTTGCCGCAAGTCCAAAATGTATTGAGCTGAACCTGGAAAGTGAATGAGGAAGCACTGTTTCAAGAAAATGATTCTTTTTCAATCTCTGCAGGAATTGTGTCCCTAAAGGCTATGTTAGCCATTCATACAATGGACAAGAATTTTAGGTTCTCCATCCAGACAATGATTATATTAAAACTTTAGTGTTTCAAATGAGTAGGACATGATGAGGTCATCTCTAAGAAAAAGGTTTCAAGGCTTGTACCTTCTTTTCTAGGTTCTGTTTCTCCTGCTGTAGTAGCTGAGATGGAATTTCCCTCACAGAGGTCCCTGAAATAGAGAGACAACTCCCAGGAAATCAGCACTAAACATGATCTTTGAACAAGAAGTAGAGACACAGGAAGTCACAAACTCAGACTACTAGAGCATTCTTTGAGATGCTTTGAGACCCATGCAGGAAGCTGGGGTGAAAAGGCAGAGAACATGGGATACACTGGGCCAGCGCAGAGTTTCTGAAAGTAGAGAAGACCCCAATACAGAGAAGTGAGTGGGGGGTGAAGAAGTCCACCAGCTACTGTGTCATGTCTTCACTCCAATTATTCAAACCTGAACTTCAGAAAATGTAGTGTTATGAGGGTTTGTTAGTAACGACGGCAATATGTGACCTTCAGTCCCTATTTGTGTCTCAAATTCTCAGAAAATGCAAATTACTTCATTTTTAGGGATAAGGAGAAGAGGAA
Source organism: Perognathus longimembris pacificus (assembly GCF_023159225.1). Lineage (NCBI taxonomy): Eukaryota > Metazoa > Chordata > Mammalia > Rodentia > Heteromyidae > Perognathus > Perognathus longimembris. Next base: position 19,079,901 of record NC_063166.1, on the reverse strand, counting down.
AGATAACTCTAAAGGATCCCAAAAGCTACTGTCATTTTTCCTAGGGTTGACTTTACAGATAAACAGTATTATAATAAAATGGGAGAGGCAACAGTTTGCTATAAAAATCCAGCCTACTTGATATGTGTGGTTCTCTCAGGCAAGGAATCAAGGTCAAGATGAATTTCCAGTAGCCTCTGGAACCACTCCATAAGAGAGGTCTCATGCTACTTGCAGGTTGGAACAGCTGCAATGTTCTTTTATTCATGACCAAATGTTTCCAGAATGATTAAACTGGTGTGGTAAATGTGCGGTCTATATCAACCAAGTGACAAAGATTAAGTGAGATTCAGATTAAAATGCTAAGTGAGTTTGTACCAAGATAGAGCCAGATATATAGTTAGCACTACGAAAAAAACAAGCAGAAGAAGAAGTGTAAAACAACTACCTAGAGAAAACCTCAGAATAACAAATTGTACAAGATAAAGTGTCTTGAATTCCAAGTAAGTCAGTAGGGATGCAATTAAATTTTCAAAAGTACAATTGTTGGGCAATATGTAGGGGCAAAAATCCATACAGACCAATAAACAACTTAACCATCATTTGTATTCATTGTGAATTTGGTTTAAAAGTAAAGTAATAATGTGAATTTTGTTGGTACAATAAATGTTGATTGACAAATTCATGGACAAATTATGTTAGAAACCAAAAATACCCTAAAACCTCTATAGTTAATACCAAAACAATATACGCTAAGACATGTAGAGCTCTCCCTTCCCCAAAGGATCCACAATCAAAATCCAAGATGAACGGAAATTTACTCCTTACAAAAAACTAGTTGAGACAACTAGTCACAGAGTTATAACAAGTAGGATCAAAAAAGAAATGCTACCAGAGAAAAACTGCAATTATTATGAGAAATATATTAAAATTTTGTTATGTAATGAGATAGAAATGAAGAGCACACAGCCTTTGATGGCGACATTTGAGGTGATATAGGACATTGGTCAATAAATACGATATTTAAATTAATAACCTCTAACTGCCCTGTGCCTCTACCCTCTAAATCAATATATATTCCATGTATCTCTACCCCATTTATTTCCCAGTCTTTCTTTGATACAATTTGTATTTTGGGGAAAGGGTCTTTCAAAGGGAAAAGAAAGAGCAGTGTTAGACTGACATCCTTACAAATTCCGTCATGACCTATTATCTAGGAAATTTCCCCAACTCATTTCTTGTGAACACTCCTTCCCAGTCTATTAGATACAATAAGCCCGTCTTCCTACAAGTCAGGAAAAACTATTCTCCCTCCTGGAGCTCAGAACAAGAATAGTAGAATTAGCAGAACCCCATTCATCCTGACTGCCAAATATGAGATCATACTCAGGATAAAGTGAATTAGAGGTCATAGGCCTGCCCAGCACTTAAGAACACACTTGAGTCTAAGCAGCCTAAAAATACTCAGTCTCTTTGCAAGGCATCTGTGCATTACCTTGCATGTGGAAATATACATGATTTTAACAAATTCTTTCTCTCTTGGGAGAAAGTTAGCCTCTTGTTTCCTTCTGCCCTCACAGATATTTACTGGGTGCTGTAGATGCTGATTCTATCAAGTAGGTGAATATATGTGGCTGTCCTGAAATGGAATGGAAAGATAAAATACAGACTGCTAAAGAAAGGTCAAGAAGAGACAGCTGCATGGGAAGAGTAAGTAGAAAACAACATTCAAGATCCAACCCCTGAAGAGGTGTTAAATGACTGGTGGGAGAGATCCCTGCTGTAATCCAGTTAACATTTAGCACCTAATTATCACTTCTCAGTGGAGTCCAGACTAGATAATTGTGAACTGCAACCTCTACTCAACACAGGAAATGTGTGATGCTACTAAGCCACTGATTGAATCATTTAGCAGGTACTATCTACCCAGAAGCAATGGGAAAGAGATGGATAATATTGCTATAGTTAACCAGTGAATATTATGGTAGTTAATCCCACTTTTCTGGATCTGGCCTGCAGAATTAGTCAAACAAAATATAGATAGAAAACTCATGGGGAAGTTGGAAATGTCAATACAATCACATGTGTAATGAAGTCATTTGCTGTGAAAGAAGTTGGGAAAAAATGCCTACTGTAGCAATCAAATATGGCTGGGAAAGGTTTGTAACACATTGCACAACAGTAATCATATTTACATTACATCTCAAGGACAAGTGGCACAAGAAAGAGGAAAAGCATTCTGGAAAGAGAGAAGGATAAATGAAAGAAGGCTCAATATGTTTGAGAAAACATATGTTTTCAGAGCAGAGGGAGGGTAAGCTATTGGAAAGACAAGCAGAGGATATTATGGGCCATAGCAGGAGGAATATCATAGTCTAATGACTGAAACTTGAATTTAAACTTGTGGGTAATAAGAACCAATAGGATTTTGCTTAGATCATTTGTGAGTAATTTTTTAAAAGAAAAGGGTATATAACACAGTGGTTTTCATCCCTGAAAACTTATCACACTGGATGTAGTACAAGATAAAATGATTAAAACATAAAGAAAAAAGGAAAAAAAGGAAGGAAGGAAGGAAGGAAGGAAGGAAGGAAGGAAGGAAGGAAGGAAGGAAGGAAGGAAGGAAGAAAAAGAAAAGGAAAGAAAGAAACCAGATGAGATGTTGTGATGGTCCAGGAAAAGTGACTTAGAATTGAGAACTAAGGCAGAAAACAGGGCAATTATCTCTCTCTCTCTCTCTCTCTCTCTCTCTCTCTCTCTTTCTTTCTCTCCTCTCTCTCCTCTATCTCTTCTCTCTTCTCTTTCCTTTCCTCTCTTCTCTCATCTCTCCTCCCCCTCCCTCTTTCTCTTTCTTGCCTGGAGTTTAAACACAGGATATTGCACTTCCTAGGCTTGTGCTTTACTACTTAACCATGCCCCTGGCCCAGTTTTTTGCTGATTATTTTGGAAATGGAGTGTAGTAAACCTTTCTGCCCTGGACTGGCCTCAAACCATAAACCAAATTTGAACTTCCTTAGTAGCTAGGATTATAGGCATGAACCAGTGCTGCCTGATTGACTCAGGAGATACTTCTGAGAGAGAAACAAAATAAGTGAGTAATATCTGAGTGTTCAGGATGAAAAAAAAGAGTTTTAAAAGAGAGAATTAAAAATATATTTAAATACTGGGTATGGTGATACACACTTTTAACTTTAGCACTTGGGACACTGAGACAAGAATCCTGAGAGCTAATATCCAATGTTAAGTACATAATAAGACCCTGTCAAAGAAATAAAGAACGAAAAGGAAAATAGGAGGGAAGGAGGAAGGGAAAGAGGGAGGGGGGCAAGAGGAAGGCAAAGAGACAGAGTTTACTGTACATGGAGGCTGGAGTGAAAAACCACATCCTGAACTGGGGAAAGCAATGGAGGTAGGAGCCTTCCTGGGGCAGTGAAGGACCGCTTGTCCTCATGCTCTCTATACAGGTACTGAACATCTTCAAGACTGCTGCTTGGAAACCTTTATTTCACTCGTGGAATAAAATGAAGCTAACTGGATCACCTTAGGTCGTCATCCATTAGCTCTGCCACATCTGAACCACCTCAAGCTCCAGCTCCCAAATTTAATCAAACACATTAAGCACATACTATCCTCAAGCAAAACCAGAAAGTAATTTCTTTAAAGCAGTGCTTCAGTTCTCCAGCAAGCAGTGCCAGGAAAGAGAAATATGTACAAGACCCATACAGAGCCCAGGAGCAGGAGAATAAATCAAGAAGAAAGCAAGTCATCACAAAAGCATGTCCACCATTGCTGCAGGTGGCTGGTGCTCAGTTGCCCCAGCATTGCACCTAAGATGCACACTGATTAAGGGGTTCCTTGCCTCTCCTATTCCTCCCTCCAGGTATTCCTTTTGATTACTACAATAGCTGAGAAATTAAAGTATACAAAAAAATACCATTCTACTATGTAAGATACTAGAAAACACTTGCTCTTCAGACCTGGGTAAATATATGTTAAAGCAGGTCTTTTATCTCCAGTTTCAATACAGCAGTTTTAGCTGCCAAGTGGTAGCTCCTTGTTCTTTATGCACGTTTTCTACTTTTGCATTGTACGGGGTTGAATAGTGTCACATGCATCTTATCTTTGTCCAGCCAGAACCTCAAAATGAAACATAATTTGAAAAATGGACTTTTACAGATGCAGTTCATTAAGATGAGGGTCAGAGAATGGACACTAAGTCCATTAACTAATATTTTTATAAGAGAAAGAAAGAGAACCATGACATGCAAGAGACATGGTGATGTGAAACTGGAAGGAGCCATTTCAAAGATGTACCCACAAGCCAAGGGGTTCTGGTGGTTGTCGAGAATTTCTGGCCAACACCAGTAATGAAGAGAGAGGCATTAAGCTTATGTTTCCTTTGAAAAATCTGAGGAGAAAGCAGCTTGTCCACATCTTAATTTCAACTTCAAATATTCATCACCACAGAAACACAAATTTCTGCTGTGTTTAACCACATTGCATTACAGAAGCCCTAAGAAATTAACAGAAACTACTTGAGTATTCCAGTTACCCAGCTAAATCTGCCAAATTAGACCTCACAGTCCACATACTGCAGTAGATAGCTGGACCAGAATTGGTATGTAACAAAGAAAAATCCTGAAATACAGACTTGAATAATTTTGCTGCAGAGTTACTCCAACGTTCAAAGAAGTTGAAGAAGGATTCACAGACAGTATATGACAGATTGTAGTTATTTTAGGAAGAAAAGAGAAGACATTCGACTTCAATGTTTTCAAAAGCAAGACCGGGGAGTTAATTCTACATGATGAAAAATCTCTGTTCATATTAGTGACCCAGAAAAGAGAGAAGAAATTGAAACCATTTATGAGGAAAATGACAAGGACAGAAAAATAGTGGAATAATGAAATACCCTATGTCATCATCTCTAAGACAAATATTCTTTCTTAAGTTATCCTCTAAAATTTAGATACAACATAAAGTTTTTGCTTATAAGGTAGATTGCATGCCATTGTTTTATGAAAATCTTTCTTTGATATCTTCTGGAAACTTATAAAGCAACCACGTGAAAGTACATTAAAATTGATAAGATGTAGCAAGAAGTAAGGGAGACCGTTTTGGACAGCTCTCCGAGCTTTAGACAAGTACTTTTGTGGAAGATGAATTACTCTTTTCACATTGAAGACTTCCCTGGGAATTGTAGGATGGGAAGCAATGCCCTCACTGGCCTACACAATGCAGAAACGATCTTTTATATGCTAGAAAATGCATGCTACTCTCCACCATTGCAAAGTTATCTTTTAACAGCTTTCAAGGTTGGTTGTTGGTTGGTTGGTTTTTCAGAAATTTTATACTTGAGAAAAGTATGAAGAAATGACCTGGAGGATTACATTTGAAAAATAGTCTTTACTAAGTTCTTGATTTCATTGGTTTGTTAAAAGGAAACACAAAAAGACTAGGTAAATGTATGTGTTTATGGCTATAAATATATTGAGAACTCAGCCTTCTGCATAACCTAGAACTTTGACTATCATGTCAAATGTCTTTTCTTGAAATTTAGTGAGTTCTCTAGAGAGAGGAATGTAAATGTATAACTTGTTCCTAACAGTTCCTACGTTGTCTTATCACTGTTAGATGCTATGGTTGCTTCACTTGGTAAAACCTGAAAGCACACTGAACTTTTCAACTCCAATGCAGACTTCAGATCAAATGGATTGAGTTTGTACAATTACACACTCTGTTGACATTGCAAAAATATGTTTATTAAAACATTCACCTCAGAGGCCATGCACATTATTCCTGTTGGATATATACTAAACTTAATAAAAATTAAATAGAAAACAACTGTAGTATCATAACAGATCTTTAACTTTCCTTATAAAGTTTACTGTAGACAATGCTAACCCAGTGTCCACTCATGGAACCATTTCTCAGTCCCCCCACCCCACGCCACACTGGGTCTCACACCCAAGGTACTGCTCTCTCTTCCATTCTTTCTGTTCTCATTTCTTGGGATTATCTCACTAAGCATTTAAGAAGAGTACCAATTAAATAGCTCCTTTCTCAATTCTATTTTCACTTTAAAGCTTCCTGTTCACTGTAGGGGGGCCTAGAGTATCTTTGAAAATAATTCCCAGATTATGCCTTATTTTAGACCTAAGTGTTGCTGATCTGAACTAATTGAACTGAATTAACAAATTAAGCTGTTATCAGTCATTACTAGTGTTGCTTTGGTTTCCTTAAATGAGGATCTATTTACATATCAAAGTATAAACCAAAGGGCATAAACTAGGTGAGTTTGATAGTAAAATTGTTTTTTGTTTTGTTTTGTTTTTGCCAGTCCTGTGGCTTGGACTCAGGGTCTGAGCACTGTCCCTGGCTTCTTTTTGCTCAAGGCTAGCACTCTACCACTTGAGACACAGCGCCACTTCTGGCTTTCCTTGTTTATGTGGTGCTGAGGAATTGAACCCAGGGCTGCAAGCATGCAAGGCAAGCACTCTACTGCTAAGCCATATCCCCAGCCTCGATAGTAAAATTGTTTATCATTGTGGTTCTCACATGAAGCAAATGGCTAAATCAACCCAGGAAGTAATGTCAGAAAAAGGATGCTGGAAATCCTCCAAGAACTTTTCCTTACTTAGCAACTTGAGCTGAGACCTGATATCTGAAATCATAATGAGAATTCAGATTCTACATTCTACACACACACACACACACACACACACACACACACACACACACACACCCCACTTCTATAATTTTAGCTCCACATTCATGAAAGAAATAATATTCCACTTTCAATTCTGTGATAGCTATTAGAGCTATTATTATGTGGTTAATGAGTTAATATACTCAAAGCACTTAGATGTGGATCAGAACCATGGTAAGTATTGTGTAAATGTTAGCAATTACTATCATTATGTCCATCCATTTCTTTTGTCCTACCGAAGGTTATTGAGAGTCTCTTAAAAGCCCAGCAATAGATCCTATAGAAATAAAGACAAATTAAATGTGATCCCTGATTTTGAAGGTTTAAATGTGATTTTTTTAAACACATGAAAACAGATGGTCAATAAGCCATCCCCATTAAGCCTGGAAAACATACAGAATCAAACAGCATGCTTGTACACTTTAGGGAAAGCTAAGTAGGGCAACAAGATATGGCTTCCTCCTTCTGTGTAGGTGGCTAGGCAATTTGATTAGAAAAACAATGAAACGATTCATTACTACTAATATGATGGGAGTAGTAATAGTAAACTATTCAGGACTATCTTCTTGTTTTCATTTTTCTTTTGTTGCTTTTTTTTTAAGAAACAAAGGCTCACTATGTATAAGTGAGGCTTTCCTCAAAGTTGTGATGCTCCTGTCTCTGCCTTTTGAATGCTAGACTTTGAAGCAAGTAGCACTATACCCTACTCAAGGACCAACTTCTCCATGTCAGGTATTTTATTCTTATTTTCTCTACTCCTTACCAGTATTCTCAAAGATAAGCATTGTTCTGCCAGTTTTATAAGTAAGTTGACCAAGTCTCAAGGAAGTTCAGAAACTGTCCTAAAACAACACACTAGGAACTCAGAGCTATATTAACTCTAAAGCCCACAGTATAATATTTCCTCCTCCCAGATTAAACAAGGTTGAAGAAATGGTAGCTATAATGTACTATGTGACATGTGGCAGGGCAAATATGGTAAAAGGCCTGAATTCAAATCTTGGTTGTATTCCTCACTAACTCTATACTCCATGAGCAAGCCATAAGCTACATTACCCTATCTACAAAATTAAGGTCACTGACAGAATTACATAAGACTTCAGGTTGCAAAATACCTCTTCCTTCTGTAGGGACTTCTCTTGTCCATAGTAATACTGGGATTTGCAATGCATTTCAAGTGTTCTTCTTTTTTTCATCAGATTTTGTTTCCCAATTTTGATGTTGGAAAATGTGTTCATGCTGCCTTCAACTTAGAGTCAGTTAAAAGTGTGGATTTCTTGGAAGGAAGAACAGAAGGCAAGAAGGGAAAGAAAGGAGAGGAGGAAGGGAGGAAGAAGGGAGATAGAATAAAAGAAAGGAAAAAACGATAGCGAGAGAAAGCCACCCTTTTTCCACATGCACATGTGAGATGTGGCATATTCATTTATCTAGGAGATTGATGTAGTCATCACAAGGGATTCATTTACAAGTGGAAACTATAGCCCTTGGAGAAGCAAAAAGAAGAGTATAACAAGTTTAGCAATGAAACCTCATCCATTTGCAGGTCTATCTGCCCTGGACACTGCCTACCCCCCTCCTTTCATGTTACCCCTGGTCATTTGTGGATATGATCAACAGCTAAATGAAGTGTGAAATTCTTGGGAACATATATATATATATATATATATATATATATATATGTGTGTGTGTGTGTGTGTGTGTGTATTCTTCTCTTTTTATTTGGCAAGACTATTTCTTCTACTCTGACTAATTAATTATCTATGAATATCTTCCAGCATCCCTAGACTTTCTTAAATGAAAGAACAGTGTGCTCACCTTTCAGAACACAAGCATAATAAACAAAATGATCCAAACAGAGGGCTGTGACCTGAAGCCAGGGACAGAAAAGCCTGCTGTGGCTTCTTTCCAGCACTGTTTTCATTGGCATCAGATACTGCAGAGCATAATTCCCAGGACCTCCAGCACAATGGATTTCATACTGGAAAGAGGGAAAATCACAGAAGCAAAGGAGCCACAAGAATGCGATGAGGTTTAGCAATCTGCAGGCTCCACCTAGGAAGTTGTCCCAGGTTAAAGGCATGGGAAGAAGAGAGGATGGTGACATAGTGGGGTCCTGCTGTCGTAGAAAATCTTCCTTATTTCGGGGGAACAGAGCCTGTAAGATAATGAGCTGCTGATTTTTTCACAGTCCTGGGGTTGATTCCGGGTACACGCAGCTCCATATGGTATATTCGCACTCCAGGATGCAATTTTTCTTGTATTTGCAAAACTTTTCTTGAAAAACATCTCACAATTTCTCCTTAATTTTTCTACCTGGAACTGAGCCACTGGCTAGTTCTTTAATGCATTTTTACTGCTATTGTAAAGGTGATATACATAGGGGCCTTATAAGTCATACAAAGAGTACATTTCTTCTTGAACAAGGTCACTTCTTCCCTCACCACTTGCTAGTTTTAAGTGTCCCAAAAGCAGGATCTAAGATCACTATTTCATGTATAAATTTCTACAATAAATCTATTTTTATTCTGAGTGTAAATAATAAACTTAATCTGTAGTATTTCATCCAATGATGAATTGATCTCCTTATGTAATATTCCACCTGATTTTAGAATTCATTTGAAGGAGCAAATGTATAAAAAAAATTTATGGAGATGGTTTTATAAACACAAACAGAACGGGAATCAGACGGTGCTAAAACATATTAAAAACTATAGCAATTATATGACATTGGTATATAATAATAAGTTATTCTGTTTATAAGTAATAAACAGAAAAAAATTAAACCAGATCCATGTACACATAAGGATTTAAAACTTAAATGTAAAATGAGGCCCAGGCACAGTGTCTCCAGCTTGCAATTCTAGCTTCTTGGGAAGTAAAGATTGGGGTATCATGGTTTGGGGCCAGCTTGGCCATGCCCTTTTATGAGACTTCATCTTGATTCGTGCAGTGACACACGTTTGTCATCTCCAGTGACATAAGGAAGCACAAGTATGAAGACTGCCTCCCAGGACAGCTGGGCCATAAAGTAAGACCTTATTCTCAACATTTCAAAAATAACCACCAAAAGAAAAAAGGGCTAGAGGCATAGCTCTGCAGTAGAGTGCCTGTCTGGCAAGAAGCAGCCCAGGGTTCAATCTCTAGTACGAAGGGGAAAAGAGAGTGAGAGAGAAAAAGACAGAGAGGGAGAGAGGGAGGGAGGGAGGGGGAAAGGAGGGAGGGAGGAAAGGGGAAAGGGAGGGAAGGGAAGAGGAGGAAAGAAAGAGAAAGAAAGTAGAGAGAGAAAAAAGAAAAGGAAGAAAGAAAGAAACTGAATCTATAAAGAAAGAACAGATTAGTCAGTAGATACAGTAGGCTTTCTTTTGAAACAACAAAAAAATTTCACCTGGAACTTCTATAAGATTAACAGTATTTTTTTTATTTGCCAGTCCTAGAGTTTGAACTCAAGCCTGTGAGCTGTCCCTGAGTTTTAGGTTAATGTTCAAGGTTAGTGCTCCACCAATTGAGCCACAGCTCCACTTTAATTTAAAGTACTAACATAAAATATTAAGGAATATGAGTAGGACATCATAAGAAGTGCTTCATAAACAAGAGGCAAAAAGTAAATATGGTAAATTTAGAACATCTGAATTTTAAGCTTCCACTTGTCAAAAGATACCATAAACTGACATTAAATGTATGCCACAATTGGATCCTGCATATCTCAATCCTAGTAGCTAGAAATTTGCACAGGTGAGCTATAGAGATTGTTGTAGCACTGCTCAGGTTAAGTATAAAACTAGAATAAGCCCAGCTGTCCACCAACATGGAAATGGTTTTCAAAATATGATACACATATCCCAAGGGATTGTGAAATATTTAAAAATAATTTCTGGGGCCGGGGATATGGCCTAGTGGCAAGAGCGCTTGCCTCTTATACATGAAGCCCTCGGTTCAATTCCCCAGAACCACATATACAGAAAATGGCCAGAAGTGGCGCTGCAGCTCAAGTGGTAAAGTGCTAGCCTTGAGCAAAAAGAAGCCAGGGACAGTGTTCAGGCCCTGAGTCCAAGGCCCAGGACTGGCAAAAAAAAAAATAATAATAATGATAATAATAATTTCATCTACATCTACTAACTTGTATTCATCTCAAGAACATTTTAATGTGGGAAGAAGAGGTAGCATAAGGTATTTTTCCTCCAAGGTGCATAGCAAATGAGCAGGAAAGATACCCCCAAAATTAGCAAGAACAATTATTACCTTTTAATAAAGGGGTAATTAGGGAGAAAAATGAGAGAGGAGGTAACAAGTTTGATAAGACATGTACTTTTTGCCTCACTTATGAAACTATAACCCTTCTGTACATTACATTGACAAGAAATTAATTAATTAATTAAAAAAATAAAGGTATATTTGGGTAGAAATAAAATTAGAGAGAGTAAATAACTGAAGAATAGCTTTGATTTTATCTATACCACCTCCAGTTTTTACTGGGATCATTTAGTTTATATAAGTAAATTTAATTTGCAATCAAACTGTTACTGATGCTTATTAGAGATTTGTGTGTCCAATATTTGCAAAGTGTTCCATAGTTATTATTTCACCCGCAAGTCAAAGCAAGTCCCCATGTGTTATTCTCATTTTACGGTGAGAAACTTGAGCCTACAAAACAGTCATAGGTGTACATGACTTCACTGTCTACTGTTTCTTCTTTTTGGAATATTCTTTTCCATTGGGTTACTGAGAAACAGGACAAGATTAATTAAAGTGGATTTGTACGAAGATTATTTCCTTGTGAATTGGTATGAAATAGATTGGGATGGGAGGCCCCATAGAAGGAGAGAGATGATGTGGAATGATGTTTTGATATGTAACCCTCATGCCCCTCATTTTCTGTACTCCTATTGGTCCATTTCTTTGGAATTTTCTTCCTCCACCTCAGATAAGGCTAATGGAGGGCATGTTTTCTTTGTGCTTCACCCATGCTAAATAATTCATTAGTGCTTCCAAAGGAGACTTAATTGTGACACATCTTTATGATAAATCACAGAGGAGAAAATTACTTTTAATAGAAAACCCAATTAAAACCTTCTTCCAGTGGCCACAGGGCCTATTCAATGGAAGATTAACACTGCTTGGCCTTTGACTCTCACTTAATGAGTATCAACCACTGCCCATCTTCTCGTGAAACCTTAGTCTTGGGGAAGAATGTTACCCCATGTTGTAGAACATTTAGTGAGCTGGTGAACTGGGAAGCTGAGATTATTCTGGCTCTTCCAGCCCCAGGCTAGTTTCTCTTTCTCTGGAAACTGAGTTTGTTTCTAGGAAAGTTAAAACAGAAACCCAGAAGGGGTAATATGGATGCATTTGTGATCCAGAAACTCATATCCTTCTTGTCTGCTGTCCAGAAAGAACAATTTATGGATGAGCTCCATCATCTCTAAGCATCTATCAAGTTAAATCTAAGAAAAGGAAGACTCACATCCAACCCTCATCTCTGCTGGTGCCTGCCTTTCTATTTTTTAATCTTGATTTCTCCACAGAAATGTTCTTGAGCATCACAGATGTTGGTTCACTCATGCTGAGGATCCCATGGTCTCTGAAGAAAGATGAGGAAAACTAATTCCAGATTTCCAACATCACAAGCATGACCAGATCTAGAATACTAGCACATTCTCAATAAATGCTTCACTTTGGAGTAGGATGCAGCATAAAATGTTTCACTTCTGCTTGTGTGAGGCAAAGAAAAATGTCCTAACTCCAAGTCAACATTTCTGATTCTAAGGGCAGTGGAGGGAACGTTTTCCACATAGCTTTCCAAAGAGCAGTCCATCATTGAACTGAATTTTGAAAAGAAAAAAAATAAACACTAAAAAGAAAATCAAAGACTAATTGATAGCATTTGTCAATCTCTGTGGTGCAAATACTTCTACAATAGCCGATTTCAAGCTATCAATGGGCCTCACACTCCTGAATACATACATCCAACAGCTCTTGAGAGCCAGCACTGGAGAACTACAGCCCACAGAAGTCTCCCACTGGATTCTTTCTTGAGATAGAGAAAGTCAGAAACACAAGCAACAACTGAACTCTCTACCTGTCTGTTGAAACTGGCTATGACTCAAATAACTAAGGCAATAGGGGATTTGGAAAGGGAGATGACAATGACCAAATCTCTCTTGACAGTCATCTCTGAAGACTTATAATCAGGATATTTTTACTTGGGTTCAGTACACTGCAATCTCTAACTCAGAACCTTCAATCATTCCTCTGGGGATAATAGTTTGTGGGGAGAACATCTCAGTAACCTCTAACATGAGAGAATGAATTCAGAAGAAAAATCAGTATATTTGATATATACTGAGGACAAGAAAGTCCCAATAAGCTGAACACACTCAATAGAAGCATAAGGAAAACAACTGTCTCACCACATTTACCTAGAAAATTCCCAAAGAAACTAGGAGCTGCAAGTGTTAAGGTTTGAGTGAATTCCACTTGACTCTCTGCAGTGGAAAAGTCTGACCCACAAGCCATGTAAGTCCTATAGAATCATTTGGTACATGGCAAGACAGACATGAATGCTTCTCATCAGCTTCTGGTGTCCACCTGCTTGTCCTGTTCAATTTCTATAGCCCATGAATAATGTTATGATACCTGAATGGCCTTTGGCAGAAAAAAAAATAGTTTCCCTATTCCCACCAGCCAGGGAGACCCCACCAGATATTTGCATTATAAAAGCATGGCTTTACTCTGGAAAACAGTACGGAGATTCCTCAGAAGGCTAAACAGAGAGCTCCCCTATGACCCAGCAGCCCCACTTTTGGGCATCTACCCAAAAGACTACAAACAAGAACACACTAAAGCCACCAGCACAATGATGTTCATCGCAGCACAATTTGTCATAGCTAAAATACGGAACCAACCCAGATGCCCCTCAGTAGACAAATGGATCAGGAAAATGTGGTACATATACACAATGGAATTTTCTGCCTCTATCAGAAAGAATGGCATTGCCCCATTCATAAGGAAATGGAAGAACTTGGAAAAAATTTTACTAAGTGAAGTGAGTGAGCCAGACCAAAGGAAACATGGACTCTATGGTTTTCCTCATAGGGAATAATTAGCACAGATTTAGTCTAGTCACAGCAGAGGATCACAAGAGCCCAATAGCTATGCCCTTATGAATGCATAAGATGATGCTAAGTGAAATGAAGTCCATGTTATGGACAGGACTGTTATATCACTGTTGTAATTACTTTCAACATGCCATGTGAAACCGTAGCTTCTTTCCTCGATGATCCTCTTGTATTCCTTCCTGTGTTTGTCCCCGCACTATCACTGTATCTCATCTGAGTACCCTGGATAGGATACTGTATATACTGGTATTAGAACTAGGGAAGTGAAAGGGAATATCAAAATCAGTAGACAAAGGATAAAAAAACAAACGATTCCAAAAACAATACTTTCAAAATCATTTGGTGTAAACCAACTGAACAACTCATGGGGGGGAGAGGGAAAGAGGGAAAGGGGTGGGGGAAATGAGGGAGGAGTTAACAAATAGTACAAGAAATGTACCCATGACCTAACATATGAAACTGTAACCCCTCTGTACATCACTTTGAAAATAAATAATTATTAAAAATAAAATAAAAATTTAAAAATAAAGATATGGCTTTGCTTTTATTTACAATATATCTTACAATACACACACAGACACACACACACACACACACACACACACACACATAAACACAAATGAGGCAGATAAGAAGAGTCAAAAGTTCCAGTGTTGGTCAGCCACACAAAAACCTGGTAGAGAATGAACACAAATATATGAGCCTAAGACATCCTTAGATCCAAAGAGCTCTAAACCAAAGCCCAGAAGGTGAGTGAAAATGAGGGTGAAATTGGAAAGGATCATTTTCCAAGTGGAGGAGAAAAGCTGTATCCAGAAAATGAAGTGCACCAAAAATAAACTACTGTCCAAAACAAGTCTTGATAGAAGACAGAAGCAGCATTTCCAATAGATAGCTCCAGGGCTAGAGGGACAATGCCCCCCAGGTAGCCCTTCAGGACTTTGATCATAAAGACAGATATGGAATGTTCTCTGCCCTTGTGTGGCACTCCCCCTCTACATGGGGAAGCCAATGCCTGTCCATGGCTGCCAGCTGCCAGAAGGAAGCAGAGAGCGTAGCTGACAACCTCCTCTGGTGACCTTAATCGTGTCTCAGCCCTGCTCCCAGGTACACATCAGCACTGTGGATTGCTGACTTCCTTGATTAAACTATTGGTGGACAACAAGCCAACAAACCTTCATCTTTTGTCATTTTCTCCTTACTGTGGGAAGCCAGTTCTCAAGGGGAAAGTGTAACTCATCCTTGTGCAATAAGCTTGCTGACTCTGGCTTTGCTGATCTTTCACCATTGGAAGCAACCAAATTAAAAAAAAAATCTGTTTTGGTCAAGGAAAAGGAGTATTTTAATAAAATCACTGGTAAAGTGAAAAAGTAAGCAACATTACCAACCACCAAATATCTCAGAAGCCTAGTGACAACAATCATATTATAAATCAAGAACATCCAGAAATATCATTGCTTGTCACAGGAAGTCTTTTTGGTTCCCTCTTTGATCTTTTTACACACACACACACACACACACACACACACACACAGAATATGAGTAAAGGGCAATAGACTTACAGGAGAAATGATTATTTTTTAAACTTGCACATTTTTCCCATAAGAATAAATTCTTTTGCTCTTTAGCCTCATGAAGCTCAAAAAGAGGGAGCTTGGCAATTAGTACGCTTCCTGCACACTATGGGAAAAAAAAAAAAAAAAAAAACCTCATACAGTCAGACCTACCCTGGAATTCGTTTTGGTGATTTTATTAAGTCTCACTCAGTTCTAAATTACTGATTCAGAGCTCAGCAATGACACCACAGGGGGCTGAAAGAGGTCATTTGGATTCATAACATTGCCACATCGCTGTGAGTCATCTGGACGACTCACCACCCCTGAGGAAGTTGAAGAAGAATCGAAAGTCCCCCACCATCCCCCAAAGCCACCCCTTCTCTCCATATCACCGCTGCCCAACTTTGCCCTTTCATTCCTTCCTCTCCAGAAGTCTTCCTGCCCCCAAGCTCACCCCCTTCCTACCTGCCACATGGCATCCCAGAGTCACCATTCTAAAGGTTATATCTGGTTATGTGATTACTCAATTTAAAAACCACACAATAGGTGCTTGTGACTCTTTAAAGATAAAGA
Organism: Perognathus longimembris pacificus; assembly: GCF_023159225.1. Taxonomy (NCBI): domain Eukaryota; kingdom Metazoa; phylum Chordata; class Mammalia; order Rodentia; family Heteromyidae; genus Perognathus; species Perognathus longimembris. Next base: position 19,063,969 of record NC_063166.1, on the reverse strand, counting down.
ACAAACTCCTCAGTACAGCTTGGGAGGCCCAGAATGCTCTGGCTTCTCCCTCTCCATTGTCCTCAGCACACCTACATGCATTATTAAGGTTCTACTAATAACTCATCCCTCCCATTTCTGTGTTTTCTTTCTGCTGTTGTTTCAGCTAGAAATGACCTCCTTGACCCTTAGTCTAATAGTCTGGTTCATTTCTATATGTTAGGTGCAGTTGATTCTAGAGAAGTCCTGTTCTAAGGGTGGGCTCATAGCCTAGAACAGCCCTTACCAAGATTTTTCACACAAACCCATTTGTCATATTATGCATGCATAGAGCAAGTGTACCGCAGCCACTGTGCTCTGGGAGTTGTGTAGAGCTAAGCAATGTGCTTGTCTGCTTCACAAATCTCACTCTAGTAGCTGCATAAAGTCCATAGACAGCAGGCTGATGCTCTACAGCTCCTACATATACAAAACAAAACAAAAGGTAACTGAGTAAGTATAAGATTCTATTTCAAATACACTAGACAAAGGCAACAATACTTGCATAATTCTTAACACTCGACTATCTCTGCTTTTTTAGATTTCATTTCTGAAGATCTCTGAGCCCCTCCAAGCTCCTTTTAGAAGGGTGATTTGGTGGGCTGGCCTTGAATTTTAGGAAATCACCATACAAGGCCTTTGCTGAGAGCCTCACAATCAAGTCCTGCCTGAGATGCTCTCCATGGTACCCCGGCAGCTGCCGCTTCACATGGGAGGACAAAATAAACATACAAAAGTCTGATTCTGAATAAAGCAGGAGCCTCAAAAGAATTCTTGCACACAGCTGATAAAGAGCAAAGGAAATCATTGCGTAATCTGTGATTACCTGAGAATTTCTAGAGCTGTCAACAGATTTTCATTTCCTGCAAGTTCTTGTGGGAAATAAATGAGAATGCATTGGGGTTAGAGAACAAAAAATCAAAAACTCAAAGAAAGAACCATTTTCATGGTACTCTCTGGTACCAGTCAGGGGAGAGGGGCAGGAAGGAGGTAGGTTAGGATAGAAGGGAGTGGGTAAGAAGGGATCCCTACCCATCTGCCTCTGCCCTCTTGAACTTGTTAGTGATGAGCAGTGCTTGACACAAAAGTGCCACCCACACTCAGAGGCTGCACAGCAAACCCTGACAATTGCTGAAAACTAATTATCTAATTGAGACAGAGAGAGAGAGAGAGAGAGAGAGAGAGAGAGAGAGAAAGAGAGAACCTTTCCTGAGATTATTGAGCATTGCCTCCCAGGAAATCAACACAGTTGTAAGGGTTTCAAAAGTATTTGGTGGTAAATGCTTCTCATCTATCCTTCTGGTAATACATTCTAGACATGTCTCTTAGTAGCAAAAAAAAAAAAAAAAAAAAAAAAAAAACAAGCAACAAGAAATTGGGCATCCCCCATGTGCCCCCAACCTGATATAAGTTATAGTCTGGTAGAAAAGGGAAATATGCCTCTCTCCTTATAGAACTTCAAATACAAAAAGTGTGTGTGTGTGTGTGTGTGTGTGTGTGTATACATATACATATATAGACAGAGAGCTCACAGTTTAAAACAAAGACCTTAAGTTTCAACTTTCCAAATGCCAATGAGATGTCATTCATACCCAGGAGAAGGGCTAAAAAAAAAATCAAGTGGAACTCTCTGAAATTGCTGGTAGAACTGGAAAATGATACTAACATGTTGGAGAATTGTTTGTCAGTTTCCGCTAAATTTTAACTTCCATTGAATTTTGGCCAAGCACATGCACATAGTACCCCCACCCACCCAAAGCGATGCAAATGTCCACAAAAAGACCTAATTAATAATGTCTATAATACTCTTCCTCAAAAGTATTCAACAGGGCTGGGGATATGGCCCAGTGGTAGAGTGCTTGCCTCGCACACATGAAGCCCTGAGTTCAATTCCTCAGCACCACATACATAGAAAAAGCCAGAAGTGGGGCTGTGGCTCACTTGGTAGAGTGCTAGCCTTAAGCAAAAAGAAGTCAGGGACAGTGCTCAGGCCCTGAGTACAGCCCCTGGAATAGCAAAAAAAAAAAAAAGGATTCAACACTGGAAGTAACCCAAATGTCTATCTACAGGACAATGGATACATTTTGGTGTGTCTATACAAAGGAATACTACTCAGTGATAAGAAAACAATGATTTGGGCAGGGTGCGGGGGAGGGAGATGAGGGAGAAGGTAACAAATTGAACAAGAAATGTACTCACTGCCTTACGTATGAAACTGTAACCCCTCTTTGACAATAAATAAATAAATAAATAAATAAATAAATATTCATATATTAAAAAAGAAAACAATGATTTACCAATACTATATAAAAGTATCTCAAGACTATTATGTTGGATGAAAGAATCCAGACATTTTATACTCAGACAATGAGCCTATACATCCTGGAATGACAGGAGCCATGATTACATTTACATGAAATCTAAATACTAATAGATTGTGAAATAAATCAGAAAGTTGTTGATCATGAAAACTACCAAAAAGATATAGAGAAGTTTCTGAGGACATTGGAGTGGTACTGTGAGTGGTAACCATATACATATATACTATTTCAAAATCCTTGAAACTTAACTCTAAGCTTAATGTGTCCAATTCAGAAGAAACCTTGTTGGTAATCTCTCAGAACTTCTTGTTCTTTATAACTTCTACACCAAGAAACTTTGCTTCGTAGCCTTTTAGCATATCAATGGCCCTCCTAGGAAAAAGACTTTTAAACATCTCAAGGTTTTGGAAATAAATACATTGTGCAAAGAAGGTAGATATTATTATCACATTACAGTGAGAAAACCAGAGCTCAGAGAATGTAAGCAACTTTCCTAATGTCAACTAGCTAGTGAATAATAGAACAAAAACTTCATACTGAATTACTTATCTTTAAAATATGTGTGCTTTCCAAAACCAAAATGCTCAAGGCACCATGTTATAAGGTAGAAACTTCTCAAAACTATGGTACTAAGATTCTCAACCTGGTATGCCAAAAGAAGGAGGAAACTCACAGAAGGACAGGTTAATGTGTCTTCTGGGGAACAAATAAAAACAAATCACAATCAAAGTCTTGCAACACATTGCACACTCTTATTTCCCAAACGTATAAAAACCTGCTAAAACTGAGTATGAAAAAAAAACCTTAAAAATTCACAGATAATGACTAAAAGGCAAGAAATAGGCATGCATTGAAGAAATTTAAAAATCAAAAATTACACCCCAAAATCGAAAACTATACTGTATATTTAACTAACACTCAACAATAAATAATAAAATATAAATTTTGTCCAAAGTTTACCTAATTTGTTTAAATATCGATAATGTCCTGTGTTGGTAGAAATGTGTGGTTTCTTCAGATACACAGTGTAAACTAATAGGAACTGGCATTACTTTTTTGAAAAACAATTTGGTAGCGTTTATTAAAATATAAAACAGAAACTTCCCTCAATCCTCAAAACCACTTTTTATTACTGCTTTTAACTTTTCAGGGATTAAATAAGACTACATAGTTAAACAGAGTAGGAACTCAGTTACTATTTGGATTTTTATTTTTAGGAGAGCTGATGTAAGCCAGAAAGACAGATTCTTAGCAGGAGTCCTGGGAGTTGGGCGCCAGACCCCACCCAAATACCCCTAATGTTACACAAGACAGCAAGAATTTTTATTTCTTTAGCACTTCTTAAATTATGAAGTATTTTTATGGGTGTTTCCTTAATACTTCTTGAGGTTGACATGGTTATTTCCTAACCTTCTGATATGTTAATAAATAATCCATGTTTACACTGAAAAAAAAAAAAAACAGATCAAATGTTGTCAATCCCCCCTCTAGTATTCCAGGCAATGACTTTAGTATACTACCAAAAAGAAAGGTACTCAAAAAATTTTGAGGAATAAGTTGATGAAAGCAAGCAAATGTGTGCCACTCTTCCATTTCTAGCCCCATTCTCTTTCCATTCAGCCCCACCATGGACAAGAGCTCAGCAGGAAGGAGGTGACCAATAGAAGATTCCACGAAAAGATGTCCAGCAGCCCCAGTCAGTCCCATCTCTGGTATGCTGAAATCCAAACTCCCAAAGAGCATGAATAGTAGCAAGTACTGCCTCTGCAGCACACACCCATCCAGGTAGATGGATCCCAGGAGTGTAGCCAAGAAAGTCCATAGAGCTCCGTGATCCCTCAGCATCCTAGCTCCCTCACATTCCCAGAATTCTCTTCCTTCAGAACATGCAAAAAGATCTAACCACATCCCAGATCTAACTCCCTTACTACCTTCATGGGCACATCTCTGAGCCTCTGTCTTCTCACCTGTAAAGTAGAGATGCTGATGGCTGCTACCTAGAAGGAATGTGAGGCCTACATTTAATAATGTATAGCACTGAGAGCAGCATCTGAGATCTAGAATGCACTCCATGGTTTCTAGCTACAATCAGAAGGCCAATCATAAAGAAAACCTACAGAGAACACAATAAACAGAGGTATATCTGTAAAAAGTGTGTGTTTGTGCATGCATGTATTGCATACTTAATGAGACTGGGGAGTCGAGTTTCCTGAACGGAGATAGTTTAATACTTTCATATCAGGGAAGAGGTTATTTATTTCAAGAATCTCTCCAGAGAATCAGATTCTCAAGCTGTGTTACTGTCCATTTGTAAAAAAAAAAAAAATCATTAAGACAGGAAATGAACAGTGCCACACCAAAAGTTGAAGTAATCCCAGATACTACCCTCTGCCTGAACAGCTTCTCAACATCATTTTCCATGCATGGGCTCAATGAAGAAGCCATCCTAATAGGGAGCTTGCTGCTTCATCATTCAGCCCCCCAAGTGGGGATGTTCCGCTACTTGATTATCATAAACAAGTAAAAATGATGCCACAATCTGCTGTACTGCTGGGTCCAGATCACATCACTCAATAGTCTCTAGTTTAATATGCTACCAATGTGTGATTCCTTCAACTTGGCGAGGCCTCCTTTAGCAATTTTGCCCAAAGTCTATAAACACTGGAGAAATGAAAAGAAATCGCATTTCTGTACTCACTGCAATCTCCCACCTGGGATTGTTTACATCTCTGTCATTGACAAGGCAGCACTAGCCATTGGGAGTCAGTCATGTTTTTCCTGCTGTATCTTCCCCAAACCTCCATCATCTCTTGCTTACAACATAAGGAGACAATGTATTTTCACTGCAAAATGGTCTGTGCTCCATTTCTTGACACTTACTTGAGCTTCCTCTTTTGCAGCAGATTCAATACAGAATTATTTAGCTCAATTTACTTCCCATGTTTAGAACATATTACCTGTTCCAAGAATGCTGAATGAATACAACTAAAATCACTTAGGAGCATCAAATATTGCAGATGCTTCTTGATTGGATGGTCACTGTTGTAAAATTCTTGGCCAACCATCCTTGGAACTTAAAGAGGATTCAGCTGGCAGTGTTTCCTCCTCCCCCTCCTTGCTCACCTCCACCCTCAAAACCCCAATGCAGTGAAGCAGAAATCCAAAGACATGAGAACCATGGCTATACTGGTTTTCTCTTTCAAAAAAATTTTCAAGTCATTTTTATTTTTACTTCTATTATGTAGTTGTACAAAAAATTACAATTCTATATACCAGGTTATGAGTACAAGGCATCTTGAAATATGTGACCTCTTCCATCATTCTCCTATTAGTACCTCTCCCATCCTTACCCTCAAATTATGTAGTTCAGTTTTTACGTAGTGTCCATTTTATGTAATATCTGCATTTACTCACCCTTCCCCACTCTTTTCATGTGTCCTCTTGATTGTTCTTTCACCACAAACAAGTTGCCCCTTCCTGTTATACATTTTTTCTGAAGTGGCTCATTAGTTAATCAAAGGAGTTACACCTTTGGACTCCTTTCCGAAGTATACCATCCTTTAGTCAGTTTGCGTGTATTTGCCTCCACCATGAATTCTCATTCCTATCTTCAACAAGCTACAGCCAGCCTCTCCCCCTTCCTAAAGAAGCCATAGGGTGAGTGTGTTGATGGTTAGGGCATGACAAAAAGGCATCCACTGCTTCCTGAGCAGCTTCAAACTGTAGACAATTCTTAGACAGTATCTAAGAATTGCTTATATTTTTCACAAGTGCCCTATTATCTATTCACTCTCAAACTAATTATTCTCACATGAGGAATTCTCAAATTACCTGTTAAATGCATGTCCTCATTCTGTTGTAGCCCTTACATGGCTCTTATTTTCTGTACCTACTCAGGTGTTTCATAGTAAACCATGAGCTCTAAATTAGGGCCATACTTTATTTGTGCATCTTTCCAACTTATGCATACTTAATATAGTCAACAATTAAAAAAAAATAGCTTGTGGAAAGCTTACTCTGCCCCTCTTCAGCCTGAGTGGGTCAGGATACAACACACATGGACTTGCCAGCAGAACCTTCATGGTGGGAGTTGGAACAGATTGCAGATGTTTTGAGTTACATTTTATAAAAAAATAAAATATAATTTTAAAAAAATGAGGAATGGGAAATAGTAGACAAGCAAGATATAATTTGCAAACAAAGTTCTCTTTGAAACTGTGATTAAATTGATGTGACTAGAATGTGGTCCACAGTAGAGGGAGCACCCAATAAAAATTGAAAAAGTTGTAAAAAGTGTTTCCAGTTCAACCCTCCACCAATAACAGCCAGAATCATTCTACAGTGTCTTGTCTTTTATTTTAATTCAATCCATATTTCTCTCACTGAGAAAACACATATTCCATGTCTCTGTATCCGTCAGAATTCAGTATCTGTCTCAGTCATAGTCCTTGTATTAGCCATTGCTTTGGAAACATTGCCTAGATTCTCTGTCACATGCTTTAGCCCTGATGTTAAGAGACAAGATAGAAACCATACATTTAATTCCTTATTGTCCTCTCACAAAAAGCTGTATGAACATTTTCTAAACACTGGAGTTGAATAAATGCTTTCAGAATTGAGATAAGCTAACCTAAAGTAGAAGATAGAAGAAAGAAAACAACTACGGGAAAATTAAAAGAAAAAGATAAAAGAAGGAAACCTAGATGGGACAATATTAGTGTAAAGAAAAGAATTAGTAGTAAAGCAAATCTTAAGTCTATAAAAGATGAATCACTTGAGGCTTCCACAAAAGGACATCTTAATTGGGAGGAAAGATGGACAAGGACTTTTATATTCCTTTCAGTGTTAAGGCTGTAGGTCACATGGAAATATGACTCTAATTCATAGATCACTAGGCAACTGTAGGACTATTCACTCCCCAAAATGTAGTCCTTTAGTCTATCTTCTAAGCCATCTAGCTTACAGAAGCTCAATGAACCCCACAGTCCTGGGCACAGCTCTGTGTATGGACACTTCATTAACATTTAGTGTATTAGGTTTGGTCAATTTCAAAGCACAAAAAAATACCCTCATCATGCTCTTTCTTTTCTACTTCCAGAATATAATGTCCCAGTCCTGGGTTTGTGAAAACAGAAGACCCTGGCTCACTATCCACATGCATTATTTCTGATAAATCAAGTTTACATCACTGTTACTACCTTATGTGGATCAAATCTGCTGCTTGCCAAAAGAAGAAATATTCCTTCAATGTTCTATTTCTCCATGATGGCCTTGGTGGCCTGGCCATATGGGAATCATAATAGTGACACATAACTCTCCTGCACAGTGCTTATTACATCACACTTGAGTGGACCTTGGGCAAAAGATGACTAATGATACCCATCCTCTTTTAAATGAATCAGACAACACCTCAGGAAGAGTGAAAATAGAACTAGACTATGAATCAGCAAATGTGGGTCTCAAAGTTTGGTCTCTTGCAAAAGGCTCTGGAGGGTTGCATAATCATCTCTTCTTTAAAATGTGTTCTCATTAGAATTGTATATTCTTACACTACTTATGTTCCTATTTGCCACCCCCCCCCACCTGAATTGAATTACTATGTTTTAGGAAGAAGATATTGTACTATCTGTGTGTTTTGTCCAGATATTTGAGTGCCAGCTGGAGGGGAAATAAAACACTCAGCTTTTGCAGAAGATTGGTCTCCAGCCAGCCACCAGTGGTTCATGTTGTAATCCTAGCTACTCAGGAGGCTGAGATCTGATGTCATCCTGGGCAGGGAAATCCATGAAACTCTTATCTCTAATTAACCATCAAAATGCTGGAAGTAGAGCTGTTGCCAAGTGGTGCAGCACTAGCTTTGAACAAAAACATTAATGAACAGCACCCAGGCCTTGTATCTAAGCCCTAGTACTGGCCCCCATCAAAAACAAAGAACACAAAAATAACATGGTTTCCACAGCAGCAACTTAAAACAAGGAAAGCCTTTGGCATTGACTGCTCATTTAGAAAAATTACTTCATACAAAAAAATGCCATTCAGTAGACATTTTTAGGGCTTGCATATAGCAAAGTGAAGCCAAGACAAGCTAAGAGGGGAAAAAACAGCATGCATGCACTTACTCATTTTAAAATATAAAAATATATTTCTCTTCCAACAAAGAGAAGAATTTATTGATTAAATTATCAGTTTGTACTATAATACAAAATTCAAAAGAAAATCTTTACTTGCTTGCAAGAAGAGCAAACATCATAAGCTTTTTGAACTACTCACAGATCTTGAAAATTAGTATAACTATACCAATATTAGTGCTGGTGATACTTTTTATCAAAAATCAGTGGGGAAAAAAGAGAAACTTTGTCCACCTTTAACCTAGAAATTCCTTTATGGTTCTACTGTCTTTGAAGTCATTCTTTTTGATCCTCTCAGGCCCTTTATTGACCAATATAAATGATCAACTCCTCATAAATTTGATAGAATACATGCTTTACACTAAAAGAAATATACTTTGGAATATCTCAGAGACAAGACAAATGTCATACAAAGATTTTTTTTTTGAGCAATGGGTTTCCCTGGAGTCCTGAAGTCCTAGCATTTTACCAGTCAGTCAATTTCAGGAGCAAATTCTTTTGTTCATTCCTTTATTGTCAAAGTGCTGTACAGAGGGGTTGCAGTTTCATATGTAAGGCAGTGTGTATATCTCTTATCCAACTTGTTACCTCCTCCTTCATCCCCCCACCGCCTTCCCCCTCCCCACTTCCCTCCCCTCCCACGAGTTGTGCAGTTCGCTGACACCATATAGTTTTGTAAGTATTGCTGTTTGTCTTTTTTATCAGGAGCAATTTTTAACATATATCAATTACCTGTAAGTAAATTAAGGCTCTTCCAGTTTTTCTTACAGTTAAAAGTTGAAAGCATAGGTCTGAAATGATTTGCAAAGCAGCATAAAACTATACAAGGGAGCCTGGAAAAGGTATGTCTTACCCAAGTTACTCTTCATGAACAACAGAAAAATTTTGTGAGCAAAGATTATAAATAATGCCAATCAACATTTCTCTGTCCACCAAGCAAGCCATGATGGTTGAATGAAAGAGCTAGAGTATCTCTTTCAAGAGAATAATTCATTACCAGAATCTAATTCATTCTAAACCTTTGAGTTTATGTCTGTGTTTCCATGCTTTAGCCTTGATATGACCTTAGACCCATGATTTCAGTAATGGTAGAGGTAAGTTAGCCTAACACTTAACATCTAGTCCAAATGCGGGAAGAGTGAAGAGTGCTAACTCAGAATCAGATTAGTTGCTATAGCCTCATTGAACCATTGAATTAGTCAGTACACCATGCAGCAGATATGCATGCCGGATATGTATGTACATGTGGTAATATTCAGTATATCCTTTATTCCTCTAGAAGTCTACCCAAAGTCTAGTGGCCTCAGCAGCCAGTACAAAGTGAGAAATTCACGAAGACAGAGGAGTTGAGACCTGTAGAGCATGTTGCCCTAGATACTACTCAAACTTGGTGAGGATGGAAGAACTGGTTAACACTTGTCTTCTCTATGATGACAAGAATTTTTTGCTTCAACACAATTACATCCTTTATATTTTTACTTCTGAATATATCAGCATGACTTCAGTGCAGTAGATCCAACTATTATCTGCCCCAGAAGGCACGTGAATGGGTTTCAACCTGTTGGTAAATAACTAAAACTTTTTTACTCTATTTTAAAGATATTTTGGTTCTGCCTATATAGAATTGTATCCACCCATTGCTGCATAAGTGTATACTTACTAAGGTCTGTCCTCAATTTTAACCCTATTATGATGGCTTATCTGCAGTGATAACAAAGCACATCTGAAACCAGGCCTCATGTTTTATTTATTTTTAAAAAAAAATTTATTTTCAAACTGATGTACAGAGAGGAGGCCTCGTGTTTTATATCCTCAATCTGTGTTCAATATTTTTCACACACACGCGCGCGCGCGCACGCGCGCGCTCTAATATTTCATCAAAGAAGAAATTCAAATGCCTAATAAATTTATGGGGGAAACAAAAGCTCTACACCATTACCATCAGCAAGATCAAATCAAAACCGCAATGTGATATCATCTCCCTTCACTTAGAATTACTACTGTCAAAAATAGACAAAGCATAACAAGTGCTGGCAAGGATGTGTGGCATGGGAACTCTCAATGCACTGTCAGTGGGAATACAAATTAGCAGAGCCACTATGCAGGAAAGCGTGGAGTTTCTTCAAAAAACTAAAAATGTATCTGCCATACAATCAAGCAATCCTACTCCTAGTGATATAGCCAAAGAAAATGAAAGCATATTAGAAAGATTCCTGCATGCCCAGGTGTATATAGCATGATTCCCTATGGGCACCAATGTAGATTATTATATGACTGGATAAAGAAAATCTCTCTCTTCTCTCTCTCTCTCTCTCTCTCTCTCTCTCTCTCTCTCTCTCTCTCACACACACACACACACACACACACACACAGGAGTATAATTCAGCCATAAAGAAGAATGATATCTTGCCATTCACAGAAAAATGCAGCAAGTGTAGGACATTATATTCAATGTAATAAGTCACATAGAGAAAGACAAATATCTTCTTTCACATATATGAGGACTAAAGCAAAGTTCATCTGAATAGAAAATATTGATTAATAGATGTTGGAAGGCAGGGAAGGAATAAAGGGAAGTAAGGATGGTTACACAAAAACAGTTTGTCTAAAGTAATAAGTTTTAGTGTTCTATCACACAGCAGAGGAATCATAGTTCACAATAATCTATTATGTATCTTATGAGTAACTGGGAGACAGAATCTCAATGTCTCTCCACATAAAATAAGGATATGGAGATGATTTAATTACCATCTATCTATATATGTACTGAAATATCACACTACCTCTTAAATATGTATAATTAGTAGAGTTAACAAAAATGCTTTAATCTTTAAACAATGAAAATGTTAATTATGCTGAATTGGTCATTATGTAGAACATACATATATCCTACTTTCACACACTCCACCATAAATATGTTTAACTAAAATAACAGTTGATATGTATTATATTTACATATATATAATAGCTAGTAAACCAATGCCTCCCAACTGTAATCTGAGCTACTTAAAAGTCTGAGATCTGATGATCAAGATTGGAAGTCAGCTTTCATGGAGACCAAGAAATTTTTTAGTCAATTAATCAGAAAAAAATAAAGCTGAACTGTACATGTGGCTCAAGTGGCACAGTACAAGATATAAGTGAAGTAGCTGAGCAAGAGGATGAGGCTCTGAGTTCAAGCCTCCTATATTCATATACATATACATGACACATACTATTATATATATGAAATATATAATAAAATATAAGATTGCTCTCTAAACTTTATGATCTTGATACATTATTATTGTTATAGTGGGACTATTTAGGGGACACCCTCCCTAGGACCCCCTATAGCCCTCTCATCCAGCAACTATGAGAGCAATAATCTTCACAGCAGGGGACTACCAGTTCTGTGGCTAGCATCCATGTCCTGCTGAGTCAATTATTAAATGTTTTGAATAACATCCCTGACTTACAAGAATCTGTCAAGAAACAAATGTCATGCTACTCTTCTCAAGTACACTGATACTAAGTTAATGTGATAAAATGAGCACACGAAAAAGAATTCTATCATGGATAATGAGTTATCAAAAGTCAGGCTTCTCAAAGTAAATGAAACAACAAATCAATACTGAAGAATAAGCTGAGAGGGAGTTCCTCAGCATGAAAGTGGAGTTTCATGAAGACTTGGAAGCAGATCTTCATTTGATACATTCAGGATCCACTGCATAATTTGCAGGCAGAGCTGAGTGCAAGGAAAACTTCATAGCACATTATCCAAAAGGCAGAAAACTATCTTTTTCTGCATTTTAACAGCAGTCTTCCTCCCAACATGTTATGATTTATTCACTGTTTGATATTATATTCCTGTGGACAAAGGGTACTCAAAGGGTGAATGTAGACCATCACAGACACCAAAGCCTGACCTCACAACTCACATGTCCACAACTAGGTCTAGAGCAGGTACAAGGGAAAGAGAATGGCAGAAATTCTGTTCCTAGAAGGCAGGGAGGCAGAGGAAGAAGGAAGCAGTTATAAACTAAAGGCTCCAAACCCCCAGATCATCACACATTTTCCCCACTGGGCTTTATTTACAGAATGCAAATTTAGAGAGAAAGTTATTAGGAATTTCAAGATGGCAACCACAGGGCACTGAGCTTCAAGTGCAAAGCTGGCTTCTCAGCAGGGTCTGTGCATCTGCACTGATTACCCATGAAACCCACTTTGGAGATGTCAAGAGGAGTTATGTTGAAGCCTAAGGGGAAGAGTAACCCAAGAAAGAAGAGACATATAATCCGTGTAGACAGCTAACCAGCCATGCTGTGCAACCGTCAGGATGATTTCTATGCCACATGAGTTAGCTACTTTAGGCCTCCAAATAAAACTAAGCAATAGAAAATTTTTGTCTCTGCCTTTAAAATTCTCTACTCAGTTTTCTTCTCAAATAAACAGCAACACCTATGGAAATCATCATTCTGAGATCCTGGGGTAGCTTTCCAGGCTCTCGGTCTACTTTTATTTTCCCTTTCTAACCCTATACTATTTCCTTTCACACACCTCAAATTACTGTTGGAAGAACGGATATGGTTGGCTCAGTAATTATTCAAATGGCCCCCAATACATTCTCTCTCTCAAATAGAAACTTGTAAATAAAAATTATTTAACATGTTAAAAAATCTTACAGCAGTGCATTTATTTTTAAGATCAGCCAATATTCTATTGATAGTAGGTGATAAGAGAATACATATATTTGGGCAAAAACCTGCCTCTGTTGGCTTTCAGTCTTCTGTGCCAGTTAGCCAGATTTGGTGTCACCACCACTGTGGCCTTCTGCACCCTCTATACATGCTAATATGCAAAGCAAAGATTTCCTGCCAAGCAGGAGGCTGGGCCTAAGAATTGACCAAACAGAATTTCTTAGCCACAGCAATTCAGAAAAACTTGAAATTGAATCTTGATCACTGGGAACCTGCCATCATCATTAAGCAGACAGAAAGCAGGCAGACATGTGTTGTGTCCAGGAACCCAGAAAACATACAAATGACAAGCTCCTGCCTGGTGTAGAACATTGCAGCCTCTGCTTGGTCAGGCTGTATAGCAAGACAGACAGAGTCTAACCAGGCCACTGTCATCCTAAGAGCAATAGAGGTAACAACCAAAGTGTCTAGGGACTGGAGACTCTGCCTTTCATCCATAAATGAAGGAACTCAGTGGAGTCCTTTCTCCTTTGGTAGGTATCTCATCTTTCTCATTCATACCCTGGATTCTAGCAATAAGCTTAGGAGCTGAGTCCACAAACTCCATCCTGTGTTTTCCTTCCCTACACTTGTTACCATATTCTTCTCTCCTTCTTCTACCTGAGTTTTTATCCACCTGTCAAGGCCTGACCTTAGATCCACATCATTTATTTGTTAATATGTTCATGTGTTCAAAATGAATACTTAGACAAAAGCAATGTTTAGACAGTATATGAAATGTGACTTCAATTATGGCTGATGCTTACAAGCAAACAGGAAGAATATACTGGTTTACAAAATTCTAGCCCAAGAGGAAAGAAACTGTACAAGTACCATCAAACACGTAAAACTGGATGCTACAGTTACTCAAGAGAACCATGTGTTGGGCTGGGAAGATGGCCTAGTGGCAAGAGTGCTTGCCTCCTACACATGAAGCTCTCGGTTCGATTCCCCAGCACCACATATATGGAAAAAGGCCAGAAGGGGCGCTGTGGCTCAAGTGGTAGAGTGCTAGCCTTGAGTGGGAAGAAGCCAGCGACAGTGCTCAGGCCCTGAGTCCAAGGCCCAGGACTGGCCAAAGGAAAAAAAAAAAAAAAAAGAGAATCATGTGTTGTATTAAAGGGCATCAGATGACCTCATTGAAAAGGTGGTAGTTGTGTTAGTACTTGAACAGGTGGAGACAGATTCAGGGAAGAAACAGTAAGAATCACTGAGAGGATGGGAAGAAGAAAGTGCAAGGTATGTGTGAAGAACATCAGATATGCTTGCTATGATGAGAAGTGAACTTAGGAGACTCATGAGATAATGTGGTTAAAAAAGGCATTTTGAGGTCTAATCATAGCATCCTTTCTGAAAAACAGGTACAGAAACAATATCCTCTGTCAACTGCTCTTCTTTATGACTGTTTATAATGTTCCTGTTCATACTTAACCCTTTGTACTCTAAATGGCGGCATTCAACAAACATGTATTGAATGCTGAATTAAGAAACTAATCTCTGTTAAGTGTTTTCTTTTAACTCATGGAATTTTATGGTATGTACTAAGTCAAAGTTCAGTTGTATCCAAGTAATTATCTTTGTTCTCCCCATATAAAAAGCAATGATTTGTGAAAAGCAAGATAATGGTGACAATGCATAGGTTACAGAAATCTTGAGGTATCTTATCTCATTAACTCAAATGTCTTCCAAGTGAGAAAGAATCAAAGGCAGTTGTGCTCCTAGAAAAACAGAAGATTTGAAACTCTACACTGAAAATATTTACAAGCTTCTAAAATGTTTCACTAAATAACAGTGAAATCATAAGAATGCAAAAGACTTTGTGATAAGTGCCTTGTGGATAGTTTCATTTGTTCTGGTAACTACCCAGTGAAGTCGGTGTTATATTTTGGTGCAACATTTTAAAGGTAAGGAAATGGGGCAGACAGTGGTGAAGCAACTGGACCAAAATCAAATAGGTAGGATTGAAACCCAAGTCTGATTATGTTTGAAATGAACTTTACAGCTTGGGGTGGGGGAAGGGAAGGGAGAGTGGGAGACAATGGAGAAGGTAACTGTTCAAAAAGAAATGTACTCATTACCTTACTTATGTAACCATACACCCTCTGTATATCACCTTTACAATAAAATTTAAATTTTTAAAAAGAGAGAAAAGCATGGGCTGGGGATATAGCCTAGTGGCAAGAGTGCCTGCCTCGGATACATGAGGCCCTAGGTTCGATTCCCCAGCACCACATATACAGAAAACGGCCAGAAGAGGTGCTGTGGCTTAAGTGGCAGAGTGCTAGCCTTGAGCGGGAAGAAGCCAGGGACAGTGCTCAGGCCCTGAGTCCAAGGCCCAGGACTGGCCAAAAAAAAAAAAAAAAGAGAGAGAAAAGCAAAATAAATAAATGAATAAACCAAGTCTGTCCAACCTTACATCCTAATTCTGAATGAATGGATGTCTTACCACTATAGACCAAGACTCTTACCAACAAAGTTGGCAGCAGAAAATCAGTCATGCCCTTTCAGAAGCCTAATGGTTGACCCAAGAGCAAATCAGAGACCCTGGAGTTTTGTAGACTTCCTTGATTCTTAAGGCCTTTCAAGGATAAGAAAATATGCACACTCATGTTATTATCTAAAATAAATAAGTGTTTGCCAGGCACAAATACCAAACATGTGAAGAGCTAACAAACATGTCCAAACTCACTTTTATGCAAGGCTAGAAAAGGAGAAAGAATTAAGTGGCATTTACAAGCTTAAGTGGCAGTGAAGAATGCTAGAAAATAGGTAGGTGTCAACCTCAAAGTTCACAACTCTGATCTCTGTGCCCCTTCAGAATTTATTCAATATTTACTTTTGCATGCCTACTCTTTAATAAAATAGAGCTGCTTTTTAGGCTTTTTCTGTTCAGGAACTCTTGTGGAGGAGAGAAAATGATGGGGAATGTACACTTATACTCTTCATTCTCTAAGGATTATTAGGAGACCAACTTGTAGGTGTGTATATTTCTATACTAAACTGACCACATACACACCAATTGTTCTGAGACACTGCCTGGCAGTTTTGTAGTGTGTTCTTGCTTTTACGCATTCATTCCTATCTCTTGGGTATCGTCATTCAGTCATCCACTTTCTTCATCTTTCTTTCATCTAGACATTGAAATATCCGGGTGTCAGGGTCAGGCGCAAAAGGAGAAACTACCAACACCGATGGAGGTGATAAGGTTCTCACAGTCGATGAAGCTGGACCAGCAGAAAGCAGGTGCTCATCTCCTGCCTCCCGGGGATGGAAAACAGAGGGAGTTACAAGCACAGTTCTGATGGGGCGGTGATGTAAGACACATCCATCACGGCCGTCTGCCTCCCCACCCGTTTAAAAAAACATGCGTCTTTTGAACCAGAATGTGGACTGGGCTGGATAAGAAAGGCAAGAAAAGGTGCGGAGCCCTGGGGAGTTACAGCACCTGCCCAGACACCCTCCGGGGTGGGTGGGAGTGGCGTGCTGCTGCAGGAAGGCGGGCTGGACTGGGGCTCTAGGCCTCTCGGGACCACGCCCACTCCCCTGGACCACACCCACTCCCGGGACCACGCCCACCCTCCTCTTGCTCAGGGACACAGCGCGCGCGGCCCAGCTCCTTCAGCTGAGGCTGCGCGGGCCCGGGCTGCTGCGCGGGCACGTGGGGCTCCAGCTGTCAATCAGGCGCGGGCTGAACTCGGCGGCGAGGCGGGAGCAGCGGCGGCAGTGGCGGCGGCGGCGGCGGCGGTGGCGGCGATGGGACCCCAGTGAGAGATCTGCGGCTAGCTGGCTGCACTTGCTCCACGGGTCGGGGAATCGGAGGGGAAGGTAATACCATGCGGAGCCCAGGGGTGGAGACTCCCCGTGCTCCATCCACGTCTTTCTCCAGCTCGCCCTCTCCCCCCTATTTCCGTCCTCCCTCATACACAGATCTCTCCCCCGCCCCCTCTCCTAATTCGTGTCTCTTATATGCACACAAATCTCTTCCCCAAAATGTGGGTATTAAAATCTCTGAAAAACATGCACATGGGGGGGTAGCCAACTCCATCCTTGGATGGTTTGTGTTATGTAAGAATTTAGGGGGTGTGGGTTACAACGAAACACTTAAAGAGTTTCCTTCCTGTGAGACTAGAAAAGTTGTATATCAGGGAAGAATACAAGCTATGGATGTGGAGTTTGAAAAGCTGTTTTATTTTTCAGACTGAATGGAACCCCCACTTTGTTTTCCCGGCTCCCTTTTCCTATTTGAAGACTTTGGGGGCGGGGGGGTGCTATGATCTCAGTGTCTACTTCTTTGTACTACTAGGAAGGGAGATTGGAGTGGAGGTCAAACCAAAGCTGATTGACCTCAAAACACACACAGAGAGAGAGAGAGAGAGAGAGAGAGAGAGAGAGAGAGAGAGAGAGAGAGAGAGAGAGTGAAAGAAAGAAAAAACAACCATCTGGAGTTGAAGAGCTACTGTTTGCTTAATTGGTTCCTGGCTCTGTGGCAGAAATGTTTTTCAGAACCTTGGAGAGCTCCTCCGGCTCCAGACAGGCCAGGGCCTTTGGTAGAGGACACTGTGGAATCAACCTCCAGAGACAAAATGAGAAGAGTGACAGACAGAAAGAAGGGACATTTAATCGGGAGAGGGGGGAGTGGGGAAGATGAGAGATCAGAGGCAGAGATAGAGACCAGGAGAGAGGGAAAGAAAAATGTGTGTGTGTGTGTGTGTGTGTGTGTGTGAGAGTGTGAGAGAGAGAGAGAGAGAGAGAGAGAGAGAGAGAAAGTGACCTATAGTTGACTCATTTTCTTTTGCTTTATTTACATCCCCGATTCTAATTCCACTGGCTTCTTTCCTTACATCTGCCCATATGTCACTCAAACTTTGGAAGCAAGGAAATGAGCCTTGAAGAAGGGTCAGCTATGCACTATGAATTCTCTTGGAGATCCTGACAACAGTTTGTTAGGCCTTTGCTAGACTTATCTCTCTCTCTCTCTCTCTCTCTCTCTCTCTCTCTCAAAAATTATGAATGTGTGTCTGTTCATCAGGAAGAAATTTTTAAATAATCTCTTGGAAAATATGACCCTACTTATTTTATTTCACAAGAGTAGAGTAATGAAGGCAAACAGATAGCTCTATGGCTGGCAGTTGCTTCTTTAATTACATTTTCCTCAGACACCTGTTTTGCTTAGGCAGATGGAAAGTAAAATGATTTTGATAGGAAGAAAATGGATAGAAGAGTAAAACTAAACCAAATGAGAAAGTTTTCCAAAGAGCCTTACTAAAGTTCTGATGAATCTAAACATACCAGTAAATGCACTAAGTAATGCACTGATTTTACAATATAATGGAACAAGCCCCATAAAAAATCAGTTCTGGAGCATGTGGGAAGCAAGAAATCTTGTCTATCAGAATTTGCAGAACATTGTTGGGTCAATCGAGTTGGTACTACCTACTACATAGAACGTGCTTTGTCCAATATAAAGCATTTCTATGGTGTGCCATAGTTTAGAAAACTCCTTTGATTTATGTAATTTTAATTTCCCTACAAATCATCACAAGAGCCCATTAGAAAGTCATAAAAAAACTTAAAATTTTATTTTTGTTTCATTAAGAAAGCTGTCTCTACTCTTGAAAAACTTATTTATTAATGGTTTGCCTGCATTCAAATACTTTTTATGCATTATCTAAATTGGTTGTGAAACCAAGAATTTTCTATCTGGATCCTATCTGCAGAAATTGTTTTCTTAAATAGGCTTGAAGAATGTGCTGCTAAAAGAAAAGATCAAAGAATAACAACCAGAGGACAAGGGGGAATTCAAAGGTAAGAGCCCTTATCACATAGATTCATAAGCATCTATGGTCTATATGTAGGTAAAGAAGAGCTTTAAAAGGAGAAGATAGGGATTTTTTTCTTATCTCATTTTGGTTTGGCCTTTGTGATAGATAGATAGACAGACAGACAGAAGGATCTAGCTAGACAGACAGTAAATAAGTATCTTGAAGAATTGAAGCAATTGATAATGAGAAAAATAATTATATATCATTACTCTTCTTTTTATAAACTTTTTATAAATCTGACTAGCCACTAACATAGAGGAAATGAGAAAAAAAGATCATAATAAAGGATCATGATCTCTCTGTCCTGTTCCAGAAAAATAAAATATCTCTGAAATGATCCATTGGTAGAAACACATTTCAAGGTTTAAGATCATACTGATATAATTTCATAATGCTGGATTTAAAAGTAGCAAAGCTGTTAGCAGGCTTTCATGCCTCCCTGCCTCCACTAGGTATCTGATGGAGTCCTTTAAGTGAACTGACCTTTTGGTTTTGTTTTGAATAAGTGGTCTAAATGGCCTGTGTGCCTATACCTTGCCTCTGGAAGCACTAACCCTGTGGAAAACGGACCCTAATGGAACCTTAACTTTCATTAGCTCAGAATTATTTTGAGGAAGGGAAAATCAGCATTAAAAATGGAATGACTTTTTAAAGTGAATAAATAGAACAGGGCCTATGCCTGGCCCCACAACTGACTCACACCCAGAGCCGTGGGAAAACACTCATCCTTTCTATGTCTCAATGTGCTGTCTCTCTTCTCTCAAGGAGACTATGAAGGCTAATAATATAATACCTATGATGTGCTCAGAGTTTCCTGAGTCTTACTTCTGTTTTCATGCTATTCATATTTTTAAAGGAAAATGAAACTCAACTGCATGTACTGGACTGAAATAATTCAAATTCCCAGCAAATTAATAGTAAGCCTACTGGTGCACATAATGATCACAGTAACACATATACAAGTTCATTTGCTTAATCAAAGAATTATTCCAGGGATTCTCAGCATGTCTACTCTCTCCTGCTGTGAATGTGTCTTTCTGTTCCATCTGTTTTCTGGAGCTTCTATCCAAGAGTCCATGAAGTTACATTGTGTCCCACTCACCTTTGTGACCATCATCGTTCTCACAAGTACCTGGTACATGATTAACACTTTAAAACATGGATAACAAGGAGAAATGAAAGTGAAGGATGACTCAGGCCATCTCCATGTCAAGCCATGTGAGACACAGAAAGGTTTCAGAGTACTGGTGATTCAAGTGGTGAACAGGATAGAAAAAGTCCCTCCCTCATCCTGTGCCTCAGATACAACCTAGCACATGTATGTCCTGTCCAGACATAAAAAAGTAAACCAAATATAGATTATCAGTGGTAACAGGTGCTCTGCAGAGAAACAAACGTGTATATATGGACAAGACTCATATTCTTTCCAGTTGTTAATATCTTCTAAAAGTGACATCCTTGAAAGGATATATAGATCTTCTGAAATACTCAGGATTACTATCTTAGGCCACATCCATAACATAGAAGAAATAGGTCCAACTAACAATATTTAAAAATTCAGTCTATTCAGTAGCAATCAGCAACCTCATTAGAGGCTTAATTTCTCCTTCACATTAAGCCTTGGAATTAAGTAAGAACTCATATTTGAATTAAATAAGAATTTGGGACTGACAGTCTAGAAGGAGGTAGGAAATCATAAACTCCAACAAAAAGTTATTGACTCCATCTGTGAATTGGTAGCCAAAACCCCTAGAAAGATACATCTGGAAGGAGTTAGAGGTCAACAAAGCCCAAGTATCTCACTGTAACGCCAATGAAATCAGCCTAGAAGCTAATGAGGTTGCCTAAGATTTCATGAGCAGCAGGCTGCAGATCTGAAATCAGGGTTTACCATTGATGTCAACTCTCTGTGTTTAGCACAAAACAGATTGAGCTCTCATTCATGCTTTGTGCTTTTGGAGAATAAAGTGAAGCTCACCAAAATTTGTCTTCTGGAATGTTTCCAACATCACTAAAAATCCATTCCAACTTGCAATACAAGCTGGGGTTCAGAAGCATTTCTTCAAAGGCACCTTATATCCCTTTTGTGGTTTTACCTATCTTGTTTTTAGAATAGGTTAGCCACCAAGCCTCATTCTGTAAACCCTAAATGTTGAACCTGGTATGCCAGAGACCATTTGGGCAGGAACTTAGTCTAGTGTGTGACATGGTCTTACTTCTGCTTCAGAGCTCAAACCTAAGAAAGAAGTTTAGCCCCTAAAACAGAGAGTATCTCTTACTGTTGCTTTGAGGGACTTTACTTGTTCTTATTGTATTCCTAAGGTTTGTTCGTGTGTGTGTGTGTGTGTGTGTGTGTGTGTGTGTGTGTGTGTGTGTTAAAGTTGCTGGTGCTTTACAGGAAATCTGAAAAAATATAGAGATTAGTTGGTTCTGAATATACAAGTACATGATTCAGTCCACACTCCTTCTTATTGTGCTATCTTTACCCTGACTCACAGTGTAACCTTTAGCAAGATGATTGCTCTGTGCCTCAGTTTCCTCAATGACAAAGCCAAGTTAGTAATACTGATACCCTTGACTTGAATTTGTACTAGAATATCTTAGAGCAGAATGTGTTACTTTCTTCTTACATGCCACGAGTAATAGGCTGTTGTTAATCATCCTCATTGCATAAGCATTTAATAGAAAGTACTGACAGGATCATGAGAGCACTTAAAATACAAACATCACCTAACATTCTTCTGATCCATCAGACCTTGCTGTCTGAATCAAAGTACATTCTAAAGCCTTGACTCATTATGAAATAATATCTTTCTGAATGTTCAAAGGGGGGTGTCTTTTTTATTTTTTTAGAAACTACATCTTTGTTTCTCAGCACTGTTTTCCTGGGTGACTTCTTTAGGTGCAGCTGAGCCTGAAACCAAAAGGCAGTTCAGGCACTAAGTCTAATGATGGCCAATAGACAGAAAGTTAAGGCAGATTGGCCTCCAATACTACCTTATTTGAGCTGGGAGTGTGGCTCAAGCGGTAGAGCACCTGCCTAGCAAATTCAAGGGTCTAAACTTCAAAACTTTGCTTGTATCCATTTTCTATGACCAAGGCTACCTTACCCAACTCATTTGACTATTTCATGTATCTAAACCCTTTTGTGCTTAAGAGCACACATTCACAAGATGTTCTTATAGGCTTACTTAGTGGCTATGAGACAAAATAATGCTGAATATCCCTAACTTGCCTCATGATTCTCAAGTAAACTAACGGGATACTTACATGTTTGATAGAACTGTATATTGCCACTTTTTTTTTTTTTTTTTTTTTTTTTTTTGCCAGTCCTGGGCCTTGGACTCAGGGCCTGAGCACTGTCCCTGGCTTCTTTTGGCTCAAGGCTAGCACTCTGCCACTTGAGCCACAGCACCACTTCTGGCCATTTTCTGTATATGTGGTGCTGGGGAATCGAACCCAGGGCCTCATGTATATGAGGCAGGCACTCTTGCCACTAGGCCATATCCCCAGCCCCAGATATTGCCACGTTTTAAATAAACATCACTTGGTAGTTCCTTGACAAGTAACTGAAAATATTTATTTTTTTTAAGTTTTTATTATAAAACTAATGTACAGAGAGGTTACAGTTTCATACATTAGGCAATGGATACATTTCTTGTACTGTTTGAAAATATTTAATATACTTATGTTGGGTATTAAGTTTCTTTACCTCAGAAAATTTCTGTCAAAGAGAAAATAATTTTCACATTGTCCTTCCTCTTGGTATGTGAGATTATATAGAAAGAATAATATAGAGAATCATTAAAAACTACCAAGTATTTTTTTATATTCAGAAACACATATACCTGTTAATACGAAGATCATAAAATAGCCAGGCACTGGTTGGCTCAAATGATAGAGCACTAGTCTTGAACAAAATAATTCAGGGACAGTGCCCAAGCTCTATTCAAGCCCCAGGACCATCAAGGTTTCCCTTGCTGGCCAAAATTACTGCCCTTAAGTTATTCCTTCTTGTTGTTTCCTACAATGAATTATTAACTAAATAAATATGAATGCTTCTCTCCATGAGCATCAATCATATCAAATCAAAATGATATCTCCATCTCAAAAAGCTAGAGCCCAAGCACCCTGTCCATGGTAGGCTGAATTATCTCAATTCCCACTTACAGGAAACAACTCCTAGAAAATAATGTATCTATTTTCTATGTTACACGCTAGCCACCACATAGATGTATCTGCCAATAATGACTGAAATACATGGCAGTAGAGTTACTGAGGTGTAAATTATTGGTCCAGCCATTTGTGATTAATAAACCATGGAATGTAAGTAGCTCAGCAGCTTTGTAATAAAGCTTCTGAATGACCTGACAATCAGTTAAAATGTTAGCAGAAGATATATGAGATCTGAAAACTGACATCCAAACTCCTCCGAGTAACACCATGTGGATTCCACAAGGGAACTTTTTTGAAAATCTGAAAAAACAATCCAAGACAAATTTCAGCTGTAGCCTGTGGGAATGCCTGCCTAATTCATTAACACATATAATGTAAAAACTACTGAGTTCTGAGAGATTAAAGACTTTTGGGGGCAAGGCAGTCAAAATCTCTTTGTTGATATTTCTCATGTGTATCCTCCTTATATCTTTGCATAATTTAAGCAAGCCACCTGTGCCTCTGTGATTTTTCCCCTTTATGGAAAGCCATTTCTAGTGTTTGAGTGTTGGGGGTGATTTTTGTATTCAATAGAAAAGAAGGACAGCGAGTAAGGAAGACAGATCACTACAAGAATCTTTTGCCTCAAGAAAAACACAGTATTGAAATAGTCTGACATACTTTAATTTGGTTCTCACTTTTCACTTGTCTTTTGGTCCTAAGGCCAAAGCCCATGGGCTGATCCATGTGAACATTGTCATTCCAGCTGGGAAGATGAGTTCATGCAGCAACATCTGTGGGTCCAAGCCAGCACAGGCTGCCACCGAGGGCGGGCACCAGCGCTATGGAGTGCGGTCCTACCTGCACCAGTTTTATGAGGACTGTACAGCCTCAATCTGGGAGTATGAGGATGATTTCCAGATCCAGAGATCACCTAACAGGTGGAGCTCAGTATTCTGGAAGGTAAGGAAAGATCATGTATTTAGCTCAGCCAAGGGAAACAAATATCAAGTGTGGTAAACAATACTGCTATTGGTTTAGTACTCTGTGCATCATTCCTGGTAGCACTAAATGCATTTTTTCCTCCTGTAGGGAAAGAGAATATAAAGCTAAAATGCAAAGGAAGTTCCTAAGCACAACATACTTGTTGGTGAGCAGGTTAAACATTGAGTAGGCACAATTGCCATGGTAAGAACAGCAGTAATTATTATTGACACTAATGTGCCACCAAATTCACTAACTGAGAAGGCAAAATACTATATTCTTTCAGCATTCCTTAAATGCTTGGTGTAGGTATTTGACAATGGACAGCAGTTATTATTAAAAAGAAATTATACCTAGCTACTCAAGAGGCTGAGATCTGAGGATCACAGTTCAAAGCCAGCAGAGCAGGAAAGTCCCTGAGACTCTTATCTTCAATTAACCCCCTAGAAAACCGGAAGTAGTGCTGTGGCTCAAAGTGGTAGAGCACTAGCCTTGAGTGGAAAAAGGTCAGGGACAGTGCCCAGGCCCCAAGTTCAAGCCCCATGACCAACAAAGCAAACAAGCGGGAGGGAGGGAGGGAGGGAGGGAGGGAGGGAGGGAGGGAGGGAGGGAGGGAGGGAAGGAGGGAGGGAGGGAGGGAAGAGGGAGGGAGGGAGAGAGGGAGGGAAATATTTATTAAGAGTTAATCCTGAGACATGGTAAGATAATAAGAATACCAGCTCTGCCTCTACCATATATATGACCATGAGGCCGTCTGTGGCCCCTCATTAGAAAATGAATGGAATCTTTCAAGTAGTATTTGGTGAATAGTGACTATATGTCAAAAGGATTTGAAACACAGACGATTAAGGTGGTAAACAGGAAGAAAATATCCTTGACCTCATGGAGCTTCCAGTCTATGTTGGAAAACAACCATAACCCTTACTAGAATAGCAGGTAGAGACAAGTGCCATGAGAAGAAATAAATCCGGATAAGAAAACAGGAGGTGATTGAGACTGGGATTTAGATTTATGTGAGATGAAATCTGAGCAACTACCAGGATGAGCTAGGAAGTAGACCATGAAATCAGTTGGCTGAATGTCACTCTAGGCTGGGAAAAATTACCAAATCTGAAAGGTCTGAAGTGGAGGCAAGAGATTCAGTGGCCAGAGCCACTACTTTACAGATCTTATCTCTACTAAAGGAATAAATCAACTACTCTTGGATTCCTCCTGGGGAATATAAGTGAATTAAGTCCGATGGATTTTATGGAGCACTTTGAACCACACAGAGAAAGGTGCCAGATATGCATGGTTTCTATTATGATCGTTTTAATTTTTTTCTTTTATTTCAAATTGCATCTGTAGGTGGTTTGAGTTGTTGGTGTCCTCTTTGCATTCTTCCATTATGTTAGTATGGATCTCTCACTGACAGCTGTTCTCACACAGTCCTAGGCAAGACACTGACCTTGAACTCTCACTGAGCAGTAGCCTGTGGTAGAGTCTCCATGAAAAAAGAGATTTGAATCATTCAGTGGGTCTGGATTTGAGTCTTTACCCTGTCACTTGCACCCATGTAACACCTATCTCACAATGCTATTTCTGCAAATGTTTGTCTACTATACACTAAAATACCTAGTAAACTCTATTAAACATATAACATATTTCTCATCTCTGAATAAGAATGGTGAACTGAAGTTCACAGTCAAACAAAGGAAGTAGACGTATATATACAGATAGTTGCTATATAAATACTCCAAAAACTCTCCTAAAAGTAGTCATAGTATTTACTGGGAGCACATGGAGCAGGGATCTTTTCATCAAATAAAGTGGCCCCACAAAGACCACCAGTATACTGGGGAATAAGGAAAGGCGGGCTGGGAATTTGGCCTAGTGGCAAGAGCGCTTGCCTCCTACACATGAAGCTCTCGGTTCTATTCCCCAGCACCACATATATGGAAAACGGCCAGAAGGGGCGCTGTGGCTCAGGTGGCAGAGTGCTAGCCTTGAGCAAGAAGAAGCCAAGGACAGTGCTCAGGCCCTGAGTCCAAGGCCCAGGACTGGCCAAAAAAAAAAAGAAAAGGAAGTATCACAGAAGGAAGCACTGCAAAAGATGAATAGTGAGAGGATCTTGCATGTTCAAGAAGCTACAAATGTAGTGCAGTATGGTTGGAATAAGTGTATGCAGGTTTGGGGAGAGAGGGGCAGAGATGAACTGGAAATTAATACAAGAGCCAAGTCAAAGGAGACTGTGAAAGTTACTTATTTAACAAAAATTTCTTCAGAACCTCTTAGCTTGAGTACAGAAAGGGATCTAGATGTAAAAAAATTACAGCTTTGTGGGGGGCAATCTTGCATGAACATACACATAGAAAGAGAGACAGAATGCTACACACAAAGAAAGGAAGGATGGAAGGAAAGGAAAGAAGGAAGGAAGGAAGGCAATAACAGTATGTGTGCAATGATACAGGGCAAATCTGTGACATGCTTTTGCATTAGTGTAGCTGTGGTGCAAAAGGGAGAAAAATTTCAGGGGTTCTTAGGTGGTAGGATCAATAAGATTTAACTATCTATTAATTAGGAATATGAGAAAAGACTCCATAATGGGTGGGTAGTAGGACCATAGAGAAATAAGGAAGGGCCCTAGAATCCTATGTCAAATATTTTGGTTTTTTGAATATTTTGGTTTTCAGGACTCTTTGAGACATTCTATACATCACTCTATTCCTGCTCCAAAATATGATGTGGTCTCTCAGGAGAGCCATCCAGGCTGGGATTGAAGATTTGCAAGTCATCGATAAAAACATTAAGAGTTAAAACTACTCTTAGCTGAGTACTGATTCTGTAATCCTAGCTACGATGGAAGCTGAGATCAGAGGGTCATGGTTTGAAACCAGCCCAAACAGGATAGTCTGTGAGATGCTTTTCTCCAACAAAAATCCGGAAAGGGAGGTGAAGCTCAAGTGGTAGAGTGCTAGCCTTGAACACATATGCTCAGGGAAAGAGCCCAGACCCTGAGTTCAAACCCAGGACACACACACACACACACACACACACACACACACACACACACACACCACATGCAAACCCTGCTCTCACATTCACATCTTGAACAAGATGTGGAGGTCAACAGTCAGAGGAACATCAGTAACCTGTGCAGAAAGAGAGACAGTTAGAAATTCAAATAGAAGAGTGTGTATCAGAGATAACCATAAGAGAAAGTTTCAAGAAAGCACAGGTGTGTAATATTAATAACTGCAGAATAGTTATAGGAGATACAGAAAGGAAATCACATTGGCTTTGATGATTAGTGACTATAAAAGAGCCATTTTAAGCAAATAGTGGCTGTCAATGATAGGAATGGCCCCAAACAGTGAGACACAGGGCACTCAAATAGCTTATGAAAATGGAAGAAATTGGAAATGTTTCTTTCCTGAATAGGAGTCTAGTAAGTAGAATTGCTGATGGAAGAAACCACTATCCAGGCGCAGTGGGTGGGGATGCTAAGAAGATTGTGAAGTCAGGCATAGGAAAGCACCTAGACCACAATGTGACATGATTTTTGCTCTGTGAGGCTTAGTGCCTAACTGAAACAAGGATGGAATTGGGAGTTCATCTGCCACTGTTGCCAGGAAATGTCACTATTCAAAGCTCAGAGCTTAAAAAAATCAGCAGCAGCTCTTCAGACTGTTGTAGGAGCAAAAATCCAGTCTTGCTGATACACTTGCTTATACACTTCCCCGAATAACCTCCACCCCAGATGGTTCCTTTCATATCTAGCTCCATCCAGCATTTCCCCCCACCCCCAGGCTGTTGCCTGCCTTGCTGGGTCTCTCATCCAATAGTTACTACTGCTTCCTCTCTGCCAGAACACCTGTGCTGCCACTGCTGCTGGCTCTGCCTATTGGCACCAACTGCATTTTCAGACCTCATCAGCTCACTGAGAAACAACCGAGAGAGGCTGTTGGTCAAAATAACAACAGTATCTGGCAGAATTTCTGGAACCCAAGTTCTCTTCTTTACACAGTCCTCCTTTCCAACAACAGGGACTGGGTTTTCATACATCCTTTCGTCAGCCAAGATAGACATGAGAAGTTGCTACCCAAACACTGGCCTTGCTCCTGCTTTGGGGTTTGCCACAGCCTGGCCAGGTCCTTGCCTTTCACCATTGGGGTGGACCTCCCTGCAGTCTAAGGATGCTCTATGGGGCTGGGCAGGGGTGAGAGTCAAGACCACTCCAACAGCATTCCATCTCCTCATTTGCTCTCATAGACCTTTAAATGACCCCTTTATTGCCCCCCCATCCATTTAATAGAACCCTCTTTCTCTAAGATCATGAAGTTTAGCTAAGAACTGTGTCCAAAGACAGTCTGTTTGCAATAATGGATGGACTTGCCCCCCCCCCCATTTTTTTATTCCTTCCAGTATCCCGACATGGTACCAGAATTAAGCAGAGGTATTCCCATGGCCCTTCATATCCTCATGCTACACTCCAGAAAGTGAAGCTGCAGCCTCCTTCTGCGGCTTTCTTTGGTCCTTCAGGCCTGTTCCTCCCAACTCTCCCTGATGAGCTTACAGCTTTCGACTCTTTCTGTGGGCTTAGCTCTTGGAAGGGTTCGTGAGAAATACACTGATGGCATCCTCAGAATCCTGAGAGTCAGCTACCTGTGATTCTGTCCTCCTCCTTTTCTCTAATACTTTGGTGGAAATGGGAGGAGAGAATTCTCCCTGGAGCCAACCACTTTCCATGTCTGAAAGTGAGCAGGAGGAGTTCCACCATCTGCAAGCCCTGGTTTGCCTTTTAGCTTCCAAGTGATTCTCCAA
Source organism: Perognathus longimembris pacificus (assembly GCF_023159225.1). Taxonomy (NCBI): domain Eukaryota; kingdom Metazoa; phylum Chordata; class Mammalia; order Rodentia; family Heteromyidae; genus Perognathus; species Perognathus longimembris. The sequence continues at coordinate 19,035,020 of NC_063166.1, read as the reverse complement.
GAGTGGATTTTTGTCACTGCTCTGTGGAGGAGCAGACTATGCTGAGAAGCAAACACTGGGCTCCATGTCTAGTAGGGAGGAAATATTTTATTAGATGTCAGGTTGACATAGTTGCTGAGAGGAGCCAAGGCAGAAACAAAAACAAGAGCCCTGGCCTCAGGACTAAGATGGGTACATTTTTTCTGCTCTCCCTCAACTTTTGAGAATTAGTGCCAATTCTTGAGGCAGGAGGTAATTTAGCGACATAGGAAGCATGTCGCCATGGATATTGAAGTTAATTTAGTTTGTGCGTTCAGAATTGTCTATTGTGAGTCATTTTTTGAAGAATTATAAACAATAGTCCCTGAAGGTACATTTATTTGCCACTATTTTTAGAGCAATGTGGCAAGCAATCCAAATGTTTTATTTCACAACTTGATTTCTTCCTATAGTGCCTCCATCTTATATAGAATATCTTCTCTCTTTTAGGAAACCTGATATTGAATTTTCACTTAAGCATTTCTTTTACAATAGTACATCAAAGCATAGTTGTCCATAAAAATTAAGAGAAAATTTGGAATTAAAATTAAAAGAAAATAATAGGGAGGAGATACATAAAATAGTAATGGATGACATATAATGGAAAGTGGCCTGGGGAGTCTCACAGATTTGTATTAAAGCTGGTCATACCACCTGCTAATTATTGGAACTTAAACTTGGGGGGAGGGGTGCCGCTGCTAGACCCATTAGCTTTTTGCTCAGAGTTAGCACTCTACCATTTGAACCATGCCTCCACTTCCAGATTTTTGCTGGTTTAATTGGAGATAAGAGTCACTTGGACTTTTCTTCCCAGGCTGGCTTTGAACTTCAACACTTAGAATTCAACCTCCTGAGTAGATAGGACTACAGGAAATATATGCTTTGTTTGACCCTCAGAGAATCAGTCTCTAGTAGATGAGATGGAAATTAAAATACTGACTGCTCTTAAGATGCATGCTGAAGAGAAATAAAGATACAATGCATACTATGCCTACAACACAGTAGATACTCAGTAATACTATGTTTTCCTCCTCCCTTTGCTAAGGCAGTGGATTTAAGGATGTTTTATTTCTATTAACCAAACTTCTTTTTTAGTATTACCCCTTAAATGTAATAAATAAGTACATATACTTTAAATATTCAAGATTAAATGATTTTATATATTTGCTTATTTTTCCACCTGTTATTATAACTAAACGTAATTAGGAACAGTAGGAAATGAAAGTTTTGTGCAAAAGATTAATAGCTGCTTCTTATTCCAACTATAGAGCAATTGTTTTAACACTGTTACCTACATAGCCTAATAATTTTACAAGGGCTATATTTCCAAATAGTAATAATGATAATGATCATAATGGCAATAATAATAACAGCTACTTATTGTAACAAATTAGCCAAATTCAAGGCTAAGGATCTTTATGCATAGTTTTTTTCAGTCCTTACAACACACGGAGGTAGGTACTATTACCATTACTTTGTAGGTGAGGGAAATCATGATGAAAGCATGTGAGTACCTTTCTTTCTGTGATACACATATGAGGTAGCAGCTCTAGATTCCAGGGCGCAATCTGATCAGTTCAAATGTGTCCACTCCATCCACCAAACAGTCACACAGTTCCTCTTCACAATGGTCACAGAGAAACTTGTCTGAGTTGCTGTTCTGTGAGATTGTGCCCAACTGAAGAACAACCTGGTCTTGCTGTGAGTTTGTAGCTAGCAGTTAACAATACCCAAGCTCTGGGGTTAAAATCAGGCCAGTTCCTGTCTTTTCTTTCCTAACACACCAAATGAGGCCATGTGAGCAAAAGCTCATTTTGTGAAATGACAAAGCATCATACAAATTGAAAATAACCAAGTTTCAGCGCTGTGATTTCTTGTTGGCGTTAAAACCCAAAAGGTCTTCCTTTGACCTTTTCCTTTTGAGCAGAAAATTAAGGCTCTTTTCATGCAGATTTGGATTGACTGTATTCCCTTCTGTCAAGAAAGAAAACATGTCAAGCTGTAATGGCTCAAAGAAAAACTGAGGCTCTTTGCGTATTCTCTTTTGCTTCTCTTGTTACCTTCCTTTAGGTCGGACTCATCTCAGGCACAGTGTTCGTGATTCTTGGATTGACTGTTCTGGCCGTGGGCTTTCTTGTTCCTCCAAAAATCGAAGCATTTGGCGAAGCTGATTTTGTGGTGGTCGACACACAGGCAGTGCACTTTAACAGTGCCCTTGACATGTGCAAGCTGGCAGGAGCTGTCCTCTTCGGCGTTGGAGGCATGTCCATGGCTGGATGCCTGCTCATGTCAGTCTTTGCCAAAAGCTACTCTAAAGAAGAAAAATTCCTTCAGCAAAAGTTTAAAGAACGAATTGCAGATATCAAAGCTCATGCCCAACCCATTACTAAAGCTCCAGGCCCAGGAGAAACAAAGATTCCAGTCACTTTGTCCAGGGTTCAAAATGTCCAACCTCTATCAGCAACCTGAAATTTCTCCCCAACTCATTTATTCTTCCCTTCTCTGATCTGCACACATTATTCAAAGGGGTGGCCAGTCGCTGAGGTGACAAGAATTTGACATTGACTGGCTCTAGGGTCCATGGATGGCTGGGAGCAGCTTGGTGCATAAGCTCACACAAGCTTAGTTAACACTGGTGGTGGGTAACACCATAGGTCAACTTGTGCACTGGCATTGCGCTGCTTCAAGTGGGTGCTGTGTGCCCACTAGAAGCTCCTTTGGGGTTCCTTTTCCAGACATTGTGACATTGTGTTGTTTTCTGTGTTATCTGAAAGCACCCAACAGTTTAGACCAGTCTACCAAATCAATGTGGTCCATTTTCTCTTCTAATGTTGGTTTTTCGAATCCTTCCTGCGTGGTGCTGTCTTCCATTCCCATCTCACTATGTGTAAGATATTGTCGTGTGTGTATCAAAACATGGTGTTCCCTGATCTGAATCCAAACTTGTCTTTCAACTATATCGTAACATAAAATTCCTGAGGTTGCATACAACATTATCAATGTCCTAGAGAAATCATTTTCTCTTCTCTCATTTTCCTTTGCACTTAAAAAAGGTAACAAGGCCAATTTTAGAATCTTGGTGGGGAAAAAAAACAATGTTCAGAGTATATATTGATACAGTATCTACAAGCATTGAACTAGAAGCCAGGAGATTTAACTTTCCTTAGGAATAGGCTGTGTCACTGCAGAATTCTCAGGACTCAGTTTCCCCCTCTGCATAATGGGGAGTCTGAGGACCTTCCATGATCAGATATCTGAGATTCCTTTCCAGCCATATGTCCTCAAGTTCTTTCTGTGTGGATATTTATATGACTTTCAACATGGTGGCTTTTGTTTCAGAATTAAATTCCTGAAAGTCACTGAGTCAGCAAGCTTCACACTACCTACCCTTAAATACCTAACCTCAGCAGTATACACAGTGCTGTCCTATTTTATAAGGACAAAAAGTAAGCCATCCTCAGATAAGAAAGCCCTGGGTAGATATTAACCTTATAAGGTTAATATCTCAAATAAGACATTTTATTCACCACTAATACGTTTCTCTCCTCGCACTTTTATTTAATCTGTAGGTTTAAATTAGACTGAGGAAAAATAAAATAAAAGATGTGATGACCTTGGTATTCTCTCAGAATTTGTGCCATCTTGGAGTCTTGTCTCACTTTTATTATTATTTTCTCTTCCTTCCCTGGATAAATAAAATATGTGAATGAGCCCAACCTGAATTGCATTGTCATTCCTTCAATGTGGCTCTTTTCCCTCCAACAAGATTTCCCATTCTGAGACTGAATAAGCACTGATATTTCCCTGGCTAAATGGATGAATAAATGAAGCAATTAGTGTTCTTTGTGTATTGTGTTTATTTTTCTCCATCCGGGGTCAGGCATAGGGCAAATCAGCACCGTCAGCAGGGATCACCGGGCAGATTATGGAGATATCATTCCAGCATCCTCAGGTTCTCTACCTTCCTATGGAAATACCATTTAATTTTTATTCTTTGAAGCCTTGTGCAAGGCCCCATGCATCTGTACTAGGCAGTATCCTTTGAAGTGTTCTGTGCTTGCTTCTGTCCTGTGTGCTGATGAATCTTAGAGAATGAGACTGGACTTTTCAAAGCTTCCAGAATGGCTGGTGGGGCTTGGGAACATTCAGGTACAGTAATGAAAGTGCCCATTCTACCAAGTAGCACCATTCCTCGAAGGCCTAAAAGAAGCCAAGAGAGATAAACTGGAGGCTGAATCTGAATGAGATTCTCAGAATTCCCAGTCCATGGTTTTCTGCCCAGGCTTTGTGGGAGTGGCTACCAGTAGGCCCCTTCCCCCCACAAGTCAGGAATGAGGGTGGTTATTCTAGTAATGCAGAGGAAGGTAGCCCAAGGGTATTGGAAACTTGGTTGGTCTCCTGACATGCAGGCCATGTGCAATCTGAGGGTGGAAATAAGTAGACTGATTGTTGGGTTTTTTTGTTTTTTTTTTTTTTTAAAGATTAGCTTTGGGTCTTTATTGAGCACATAACAGTTATATGTCAAAGTAGTGGGGTCTTAGACCTTGGTCCTCATTTAACTGGTTGCACTAAAGCAGTCCTACTGTGTAGTAACTTCTGAAAAGACAAATTGATATGGCTTACCTGTAGCTGGGGAGAAAGTGGGAGAGGAGAGGCTGAGACTACAGTTAGAGTATCTCACATATGAGTTCTGACCTGGATATCTTGTAAGCATGGGCACCTGGAGTTGATAGGAACCTGAACCTGGAGTTTTCACCTAAATTGTGAGGAGTCTTCCAGTCCTCACAAGACTTAGCAAGACTTGCTAAGCCTTGTGATGACTCTGGATGGCTATAGAGCTCATCTTTTTATGAAGAGAAGTGATGCTTTTCTAACCCTCCCAATCATTGGACAAAACTCCCATACTTCCAAGTTACCTGAAAGTCCAGTTTCTGTTACACAGAACCAACACACCTTGCCTGTGCTTTTATGGTTGTTGTTCAATTAGCTTCAATCCAGCCACCTTCCTGACTCTCCTCCTTAGAGAGGCATTTGTATATGTTCTTCATGTTTCCCATTTGTCTATGCCATCTTGTTAAATGGGGTTCTTCCTTGTACCACATACGGTGGTTAAATGATACATGTTAAGGATTATCTAACTTCATCAATATTGTTGTTATATATACTGTACTTCAAGCCAGAACACTGATTGTCAAGAGGCCATGTAAGCGGAGACTTTGTGCAGTCCCCTCCTGAGATCTAGCCTACCTCCTTCCTGGTTTCATTCTGGCACATACTCTGAGACCTTGTGCTCTAGTCAACTGTTCTCTTCCCCAAATGTGCCTGCGCTTCCACATCACCCTGCCTTTACTCCCAATACTTATTTTCCCAGCAGTAAGTAGCTATCCACTCCTTCTCTGGCCATTGAAGTTGCCATTCAAGGCCATGTCAAGAAACAAATATGAATAGGAATAAAAAAAATACCATGACTTGAATAAGAGGCACCTTTGAAGCATTTCAGAAGTATGCACTTAATATTCATAGAAACTCTGGGAGTTTGGGAGTACTTATTATATGCTTGTTTTACAGGAGAGGAAACAGGCAAAGTGAGAATAACTCATTCGTGGATACGCTGTAAGTAGCAGAGTTCAGGATTCGAACTCAAGCAGTCTGCCCAGAAGCTGTACTTACTTGATACGCATTTCTATCCTTAAAATTGCCTCCCTCTCTCTAATTTTCCTTTTCTCTCTCTTACTCTCTTTTCTGTCTCTCTCATAGACATGTATCTACACACAGAGAGATACTACAGTTCAAACTTAATATCTTTTTATTACAGGAACCTGTTTACATGTTTTATCCATTCGAATCTAGACTATGAGCTTGGGTTTCAAGAGCATTATAATTACTAGTGAACTCTCACAAGCAAGTGGCTAAAAGTTACATGTGACAATTAAATTGTCATTTAAAATAATTCCTGGGTTTTTACTAAGTACATGGTGCTGCACTGCAGAAAAGGAAAGAATAACATGGGTACTAAAGTTTTTTGCCTTTCTGTGTGTGTGTGTATGTGTGTTAAGCGTGCATATGAAAGAAAGAGCATGTGCATATGTGAGATTGTATGTATGTATCTGTCTGTGTGTGCATGTGTGTGTGCACATGCACGTGGTCAGCATATAGTAGCTCCCCTCCTGATAAGAAGATCTAAAAGGAGCCAAGGTAAATAAAGTAGAAATTGGGCCTGAAAGGCTTATTCAGTATGCTTTGTTCAGCTCAGGCTTCACTGGACATGGGTACTTGTAAATCCCCTCCAGGCTGACAAGCAGGGAAAGCAAAGCAATGGAAGTTTTGGTGCCAGTGTCACCCTGTGCACGTGTAGCCAACTGTTTAAGAAAGGTATTCTGTGGAGCTCCCAAAAGCAAATATTCAGCATGTAATGAAGTAAAGAACAGATTTTCCAGAGTGGGTTAAAACTGCAAGTATGGACAAAAGTCTCCCATAGCAAAACTTTCCGCAACCCAATGGTTAGATTGTAAGAGGTCCAGCCTGATGGCTAGCTTACCACTACTACATCCAAAGGCAGAGTCCTCCAACCGGGATCCATGCCCACTGACATAGAGTTCCCTGTCCTATTCCCATTCCAGAAAGAGAAGAAAAAAGAGCTAGCTATGCCTGGTCAAAGGCAGAGTAAACTGTCTTCAGGCTGAATAAACAGCTGGGTCTTTCATCTTCAAGTATGAAAGTACAACCAGAATCATCAGACATCTGAGGAAAGCCAGCACCTTGAAAGAGGCTAGACAAAGAGAATAATAAATTCCAAGGGAAACATGAGTAATTCAGGAGTCACTGGCGATAGACCTCTAAAAAAAAATCTAATTAGTCTATAGGAAGAAAGTACATCAGTGAGATTTTAAAAATAGAATACTGAGATAAAGAACATCAAATCACTTAAAATAAATTATTAAAAAGAATATATTGGAAGTATTTCTTAGAAAGAAAAATATACTTGTTTAAAAAATGGAAAATATTGAGACAAAAGGTCACATATTTTCCCTCATATGTGGAAGCTAGACCTAAAAGTTAAGCATAAGTGCATTCATGATCATATATACATGTGACATATATATACATATATGTGATCATATTTGTGTATGACATAGAGAAAGCAGGTTTGTAATAGTGGAACTATTTTGAAGGGATTAAAGGGAGAAAGAAAAGGGATAAAATGATAGAGGGTGAGTAATAGAAAATACATCACAGCTGTGTATGAAGAGGGTATAAAAAATTCACAGAAAGTTACCAAAGAATTGTGAGGAGATGGAGAAAGATAGTAATAGAAGGGTTTATTCTAATTAAATTATAGCATATGTATTGTGGAATACTCTGGAAAACTCCTTTATTTATTTATTTGTTTCTTTCTTTCTTTCTTTCTTTCTTTATTTTACCAGTCTTGGGGCTTGAACTCTGGGCCTGAACTCTGTTCCTGGGTTCCTTTCTGCTCAAGGCTAAAGCTATAACACTTGAGCCACAGCACCACTTCTGGCTTTTGCTGTGCTTAATTGGAGATAAAAGTCTCACAGACTTTCCTACCCAGGCTGGCTTCAAACCACAATCCTCAGATCTCAGCCTCCTGAGTAGTTAGGATTACAAGTGTAAGACATCAACACTGACTATTTTAAAAAAATGAAGTGCTCTCTCTCCTCCCCCCGCTGTGTGTGTGTGTGTGTGTGTGTGTGTGTGTGTGTGTGTATCTATCTGTCTCTGTCTTTCTCTCCATTAGTGTTCTGTGATTTAAAACCACAGAAATTGATTCTTTCACAATTGTGGAGGTCAGCAGTCAAAATGAGTTAATGAGTTTTCTAGGACTAAAGTGTCACACTATGGTGTTGATGAGACAAGTTGTTTCTGAAAGCTTCAGGAGTGTTTCTTGCATCTCTTCCAGCTTCTAGAAGCAGCTGGCATCTGGAAAACCCCTTTGAACAACTAATCTACCCATTAAAAATGAACAACAGGAATGTAAAACAGGTCCTATCAAGGAGTAGATTCCCAGGGGAGGAGTAAATATGGTGGAAGTATTTTGTATTCATGCGTGGACCTAGAGCAATAAAATCTGATGAAACTTTTTTAAGAAGAGAAAGGAGGGATGAAGGAAAATGATGGAGAGGTTGAGTCTAAAGAAGGTACATTGTAAGTATACATGGACATCAACAGGAGAGCCCCTCTACTCTATTTAAAAATGTTTAAATAGTGTAGGTACAACCACAGGAAGGTGATACAGGAAGATCATCAATAATAGAGGCTACAGTCTCTGTATCTTATCTGAGTATATTGGAAACTGGGTATACTGGTATTAGAACTAGGAAATTGGAAGGGAATACCAAAACCGAGAGACATAGGGTAAAAAAAGACAAACAACTACAAAAGTAATACTTGCAAAACTGTTTGGTGTAAATGAACTGAACAACTGAACAACTCATGGAAGGGGGGAAGGGGAAGGGGAGGGGGGAGGGGGGAATGAGGGATAAGGTAACAAACAGTACAAGAAATGTATCCAATGCCTAATGTATGAAACTGTAACCTCTCTGTAATTCAGTTTGATAATTTAAAAAAATATACAAAAAAGAAAGAAAAATAACAACAACAAATAGGGTCAAGGGGCATGGTTCAGGTGACAGAGTAATGATCTAACAAACACAAGGCCCTGAGTTCAAAACCCAGGGTTGCTATAAAAAGAATAATAAAAGAAAAACCCAGATCACAAAAAAAGTTTAAATAAAATCTAAAGACACACACATCCAATAAGCAGAAAATGATAATAGCGAAAACAAGAAAAAAGTTATCAACCAATTAATAAGAGAAAATTTCCCATGGCTGTACTATAAAGTAATATTCACATTGGAAGCTTCTACTGTATATTAAGCAATGTGAAGTGGTTTTTTTTTTTAAGTCAGACACATTTTTGTAGTATTTTTAGACCTAAGTGATGAAAGGATCCAAAAAAACTTCCAGAGAAGACAACAGGCCAGCTATAGAATGCCAAAAGTCAAGCTGGGGAAAAAGGGAGTTATGGTTTTATGCAACTGATGGTAGGGTGGCTTTAAGTCTACAGAAAAAATATGTATCACTCTTATCAAGAATCAAAATAAAACAGTAGAAAACTACAAAATAAACTCTACCAGGAAATTATAGCACCAGTATTAAATGCAATTGTAATATGATAGAGAACAATGGATAGAATATAGAAAGTAGAAACCACAGGAAATTTGTGTTTCCAATTGAATACATTCTATTTCTAATAGTATAGGAGTTGAAACCACCAAACACCAGAGGAAACTGCCCCAGTAGTTCTAAGTGACAAATATTTCAAAGCTAAAATAATAAAATATTCTGTTTTGTCATTTTCAACTCTCTGTATCAAACCATGCCCAGAAATAAAATCTAAAGTATGACTATGGAATGGACTGGATTTATGATAAATCTGAAAATGTGAAAGTAAAGGCAGAGCCAGAAAAACCTGGAATATTGAGAGGAAGTTATAAAGAGAGATAATGGCAGGGATCCTAAACTCTCATCTGATTTAATGAAGTCGAGGGTAATTAACTCAGTTATTTGGGCTACTATAATCATCACTCTGAGGAAATACCAACAGATCCAGTGTCTGCTAAGAACTCACTTCTAGCTGTGTCCTCACACACTTCACAAGAAGTCTGGTATCCTCAGCCCCTTAGAAGGTCACTCATCTCAGTCGTGAGAATTCATGAGGGTCTGCCCTCATGATCTAATCATCTCCCAAAACCACACCTCCAAATGCCACTACACTGGAGAACAGGCTTCTACATATAAATCTACCGTAGTTATGAATATTCAATCTATGGTAATGTTAAACTAGCTAAAGATTAGAGAAAGAAGATTGTAGAGGCTTAAGTTTATAATTGGCCATTATAACAATATTTCAATGAAAGAACTGAAAACAATACAATAGCCAATGGAAAGAAAATGTTAAGGAAATAAATTAAACCTTCCTATTTTATACTGGAAATCCATCATTGTCTCAGCTAATGAACAGGATAGAATAATTATTTTATTTGGAGTAATGGAAGAAGCTATTGGAAGAATTTCAAACAGGAAGTGACAAAAGATGTTGCTTCTGCAGGGCCTTGGAGGCCAGGGACCAAGCAAAACTGTGAAGACCAAGTCCTAATCACAAGCAATTCCTAGGAGAAGCTTATGTAGACTTGAAGTCGATCATTGTCATGTCCAATGCTGTGGAAAGGATTTAAGCATTAGCGGATCTTGAAATGAAGAGACTTCCTAGTCTAATGTTCTGGGAAGGGCTCAAGGAAAGTGATAATGAATCTGAGCCATAAAATATGAGAAGTCAGTCCAAGTGCTCCTGGTGAGGGATTATTTAGAGGAATGGATTGTTCTATGTTGTCAAGGGAGTGAAACAATAAGAAGAAAGAGATAAGAGGTAACAGTAGGTGAAAATTCACAGAGCCAAGAGTAAGGCAATTGAAAGAACTGCAAGAAATCCCTTGTCCCTGAAGCAGCTCACAAGCCATGAGAAGAGGATCGGTGGATGACAAGGACATCACAACACAAAGCTCAGAGAAGTTCCTAACCTGGGACTGCCATGCCAACAGGACCTTACCCACGAGGAATCTGAGTAATGGCATGTCTCCAGGATGCCAAGAGCAGATCAGCCTTGCCAAGGAAACCTGGAAGACAGACCCCAATAACTTGGAGCAATAGAGTGAGTCAGAAGTAGACACAAAGTGACAGGAGAGTTGATGTCAATGCCTAAATCCTTAAAGTGTGTGTATCAGCTTGCTCTCCAGGTCCCTGCCTCAACCCATCACTGGTTTCAGAATCAAGCCCTGAGGAATTGTTTTGCTTTGTTACTCTCTTTTTTTTCTGAGAAATGGAAAATGTCAGCTGGAAGAGTTGGACAGTTCAAAATGTGACCTCTAACAAATGTCAATCCTCTATCATGCCCCTGGGTCCATTTTCTGTCTAGTTTTTTTTTTTTTTTTTGAGATCTATAATCTTGTTTATCCAGACAGTTTCTTCTAGAGCACTATGCAAATGAATTGAAACAAAATATAAGCAATGCAGAGAAAATAATCAAAATAATTAGGACATGAAAAGAGGGTTCTCTGTGCCAAGTAATGTGATAAATATTATTTTGCACGTAGTTGATCTATTCTTGAACTTTTCTAAGGTTAAATCTATTGTTACTCCATTTTACAAGGAAGGAAATAGAAATTTGGAAAGATGATGTACCCAAATAGCTTGCGCCAGCTAATACAGTCAGAAAGCAATCCAACTGCTATGTAAGCCCAGGTAGCCTGACTTAAAGGCCCCTCCCTATAAACATGCTTTTCTACTAAGGATTAGAAAATATCTGCATCTCATCTGTACTAGAATAGCCCTCATTAAGAACTTCTCCTATTAGAGAGCTATGCATGTTCACAAGATGCAAAATAAATTGGATGCAAGAAATTATATGTACAGCCATTACCACTACCTGAGCACTGAGTTTGAACTATAAAAATAAGATTCTACTGAGCTTCTGTGCAATGCTAATTTGCATGGAGCTTGAGTGCAAAATGGATTCAGGGGGCCATTTTTGCTTTCCTAGACATCTGTAAGGGCAAATATTCTCATCCATGAACTCAATGAAGGTGGGTATCACCTCTTGTTCATATTTTCCCCCAACACATAGCACAGTGTCTCATTCACAATAGAAGATCAACAAATGACTACTGACCTGAGGCCTCTGAGTTCAAGAAACTGCAATCATTGTTTTTGCCAATCAAACATCCACAGAAGGTAAGAATCCTATTGCTCATGTAGCTCCTGCATGCTTTACATACTTCAAAATGCTAAAATTGTTGGATTTGGGGCATGTACCAGTGCCTTGAAGCCCACGGAAAGCTTGTGGATGTTTATGCAGGTAAGCACAGCTCAGCACTTGGCTTTGGGAGGCAGAAGAGCAAAGTGGTAGACACACAGACCCCAGAGTCAAAGGTCATGCATTGAACTCTCGCTATATCACTTTGCAAACTAGCCAAGTCATCAAAACTGTTTTGCCTCAATTTCCTCAACTATCAAGAATCATGTCAGGATATGCCCAGTGGTGTTAGTGCTGAAAATTAAATGAATTACACATTACTAAAGCACTTGAAATGAAACACATTATTAGCTGGGATGAAGCCCATTTACAAATGCCTTCTTTAGGGCTCCAACCGAGGCACAAAACTCTCATTTGCCTGTGCACACATTTGCTCCCACCCATATAGTCACCCCTACTGTTGCGTCTGCAGTGATTTGGTACTTGCCAGACAGGACACTGACCTTTTCAACATCAAGTTTAATTAAGGCTGGTGAGTCGCTAAAGTGTGATGCTTCGTGTCATTCCATGTAGTTGGTGAGAAAGATTTATTAACTCATTAAAATGTCTTGTTAGTTATTTTCAGCTACTCAGAATGACTGTGACTTCTAGCCAGCTACTTATCCCAGGAAAGACCCAGAATAGAATCAGAGTTTATTGACTTCTTAGACTAGCAGCTGCCTCATCAGATGATATTGCTCCAATGGCACAGGGAAAAATATATAAACAAGCCTGGTGGTTAATTGAGACCCACCTGCTTCTGGTGCTATGGTTGTGCTATGGGGAGGCCACATCCAGCTGCCATCATATTCTGCTTCTTCTTGCATAGGATAGAGCTGATGGAGGAGTCTGGAAATCAGGTTCCATGGAAACTTGGCTTGGATGGGCCTTGCTTTCTATAGAACAACTGTGGTGACCATTAGCCAGAAGCTCAGCCACCTCACCTTGCATTCTGTTCAAAATAAAACCTCACCTGTTTCATCCTAACCCTCCAATTAAGTTGCAATGACTATTCCCCTCATAGGAGACTCCCTTTTTAGAAGAGAGCAGAAACCCCTCATCTGTGTACATCCCCCAGATTCCCTTCTTATCCGCACCCTACAAACTGTGCTTCACTCTAGTGGGTAATAACACATTCATATTTTTTGGCCTACATGGGTACACTTATGGGAAAGCAATTTCCAGTGTTTTCTGGTTTGATTAGAAGCAGAAGAACATGCATAACGGTTAATAATGAGCTGAGACAGAGATAAATCCACTCTGTTGGATTTTCTAATTATGGAACTTAATGCAAATTGTTTATTTCCTGTCTCACATACTTTTTGGACAAAATGAAAACAGTAACTAGTATTTTCCCTCATAGGGCTCTTCTGAGAAATTGTTAGATGGAAGGTGTCTAAAAGTGTCAATTGTGTAATTAGTCACATCGAGACTATCATTTTAATCTTGCAATTGCTTATCATCCATGTAGATAGTTGTTGTTTCAAGCTCTTACAGGGACTGAGAGCCAGTCACTCACTCGGAGTGCCAAGCAGAGATTCTTACTGTTGTTTTGATCACATTCTTTTTTATAATGGCTAATGACAAGAATGAGAAGATGGGGAGCAAATGTCAAATAAGACCTAGGTTTTATTAGCCAGGCACAGTGATTCATGCCTATAATTCTAGCTACTTGAGAGACAAAGATCAGAGGATCCATTAGGCATGGCGGTTTATCTCAACCAACAAGGCGAGCATGATGGTTCACATCTACAAGCTTATCTGGGTGGGCAATATAGGTAGGAAGATGGAGGCTCAAGGTCAGCCCAGAAAAATAGACAAGACCTTGCCTGAAAATAACCTGGAACCAAAATAGGATTGTACATGTAGCTTATGTCATAGAGTGCTTGACTAACAAGTACAAGACCCTGAATTCAAACCCCAGTATCCCCCAAAAAATTAAATAAGATAAGCTAAAATGATTTTCCTACCAAACCTCTAAACATATTTCCACCATCATCTCAAGCTTCCTATTTAACACAACAGTTTCCAGCTTTTGACAATTGAACACTAATTAGCAAATTAATATTTAGGAAGGTAATCTTCAGGCCAGAGAAAAGAAAGCAATTTCTGTAAAAAAAAAAAAATACCAAACTCTCTTCCTAGGATATCTCCAGAAATTGGACATAGTGGCATGGTCTTCCAAAGTAATCTCAGTGGACTTTAACATTTGACTTCTAGACATGAATAGCCAAATTACATCTTCCTCATTTGAATAACCCTAATCATCGCTGATTCTGGATCTAGAGATGGACTGTCAGAAATGCAAGTGAGAATAGGGAATTGCTCTGGAAAGTGTGTGGCTTCTGCTTGCTCTCCCACTGTGGGAGTGAGCAGCCCACAGCTACAGAGCCTCAGAACCACCTGCCTTATTCTATGGCAGCTAGAGTTCCTACCTGAGAGTATGACAAACATTCCATCAATGGCTAATGTGACAACTTTAAAACTTCACATCAATGTGACACAAAAATAAAGTGTCTGGCTGCTGATTGCACTTCCTAGGAAGTCTGACTTTGACCACTTCATGGATATTTGCATTGTGAAAAACATTCTGATATAACATTCACATCATCTGTTGCTATTCCATCTACACAGTCTATATGGGTTGGTATCAATAATAATGAAAGCTCTAAGGTAGCCTCCATTGTCTAGCCCCCCTCCCCCCTAGTTTTTACATATAAACAGCTTGTGAGTTGGACACAGGTTGCTCATGCCTGTACTCCTGGCACTAGGTGAACTGAGATCTTAGGCTGTGCTTCAAAGCCACCCTAGGTAGACAAACTCTGGAGACTCTTATCTATAACTAACCACAAAAATGCCCTAAGTAGAGGTGTGTCTCAGGTGGTAGAATGCCAGCCTTGAGCAAAAAAATTAAGAGTGTTAGGCCTTAATTCAAGCCCTAGTACAAGAACACACACACACACACAAACACACACACACATCAATTTGTATTCTAGTTAGTTCTGGTGTTGGCAGTCTAGATCCCATAAGTCTCCAAGACCTAGTGGTTGGACAGGCAGACAAAGTTCATAACTCAAAACCCTGACAAAGAAGCATAGCTTCGGGAGGGTATACCCTTTGTTTGCCAAGGGCCATTTGAATATTTGTAACTTCATTCATGGGCCATATACAACATAATCATCAATCCATGCAGACAGCTCCAGGTAGTTGATACAAAGTGTATCTGTCCATTCAATCATGTGCCAAATGATTCCACCACTGATGGAATTATTTCTGCAAGTCAGTTCTCTTAGGGGCCAATGCTTCCCAGAACCCTAGTCACCTTGATAAAGGAATCCTTGAATCCCTCGGAACAACTTCCTGTCTTACATAGGAAACTCATGCCAGCTTGCCTGTATGCCTTCTTCCATAGTCTTCCGTGAGACTGATAGTACTGCTTCATTTTGTTGGTACTAATACTTTCTGCAATCTTCTAACATCCTAGTACTATATGTGAACTGTGTCCCAGGACCTTTGCTGTGGACAAGCAGGGGTTAAAAGTGTCACCAAAGCATGCCCTTTAAAAAAAAAAAAAAAGCCTCCCTTTTATTCCACGATATTTTCCTCAGTATTTGATCCAACATCCTCAGGTCTGCTCTAGGATCTGCCATCGAGCTCTCAGGTACATCTACTCAGATATCCCCACACCAGGTTATTCCCCATAAAGGATCTGACATCACCATAGAGCACACACCCAGGCTCTTAAATCCTAGGCTTGGCCTTCAGATCTGTATTTGAATACAGAAGAATTCATTTAAATGCTACTGACAAGACTTTCTGAATTTCAAACTTAGATCTAAACTACTGATTAGTAGATTTAATCCCATCATTTTTCTTTCCTTAATTCTTAAAGTACACTTAGCAAAAGGAACCTGATTCCATAGTCTACCTCACAGTTTCTATTTCTTCACAGATCTCTGAATTCCAGAAACACTGCACCAGTTAATGCATCTCTTTGCATCCATATACCACCACAGTTAGCCACAGGTGAAAATCAGCCATCATTGCTACCATATTGCTATCATCGCTGCTTCCTATTACCCCAAGGATAGGGTACCCATTGCTGTCTGGTCAGCAAGCTATACATCTTCAGAAGTCTACCTAGTTTCCAAAGCCCATGATACTAATGTACTCCTGTTTTAGGTGGAGTTACCAAGATGCAGAAATGGAAATAGCAATTTATTTATGATTTATGGGAGGAACACCCTGAATAGGTATGGGAAAAGTATAAGAGGGCAGAAGAGTAAGTAAAGCAAGGATGTGGTACAGCTGAAAAACAGCTTCTGCCTAACTTTGTAGGGAGCTGTGGAACACAAGTGATTCCCACCTTTAGGTCAAAGGTTGACATCCTTACCTCCCATGTTAAACAGCCATTGATTTGATTCCAACCCAATAATGCAACAATGGACTGTCCTGGTCAAAGTAGCATCTGTCTAATTAAGGGCAAGTCATAAGTCAAAACTCATAGCATATAAGTGCATCAGCCAATCAAAATGGCACAACACATCCTCCCCAACTTAAGAGTTGACTCTGTTGACCCATGAATCAATTGAGAAATAGTCAGTAGAGGAAAATTACAAAGACTGTTTTGAGTCACGTGCCAACAAATATTTTATATTGTCATTATAGCTAATGTGAGACATACTGATAAAATTAAAGCCTCAAAAGCATATGTTCAAAATAAAGAAAGCCAAAATGTATTGAGCCAGTCATACAGCTTAAGGAGTGATAGAAGGGAGTAGAGGTGTGGCTACGGCTCAAGAGGGAGAGCATCAGCCTTGAACACAAAAGCCAAGTAAGGGCCTTTGGCACTATTTTCACATCTGAGAACCAACACACACACACACACACACACACACACACACACACACACACACACACACAGAGCAAGTTACAGAAACCAAAATAAATATTAATATTAAAAATAATGAAAGGCAATTCTAATGAAAATAATCAGTTCCAAGAATCAAAATATAGTTTTTAAAAAAAATTTAAAAAAGCAAGTCTGTGGCCATATGGAACAAAAAGATGTAGTGTATGAATTAATTAAGATATGGGTCTTTAAAAGTTCCAAAAGAATACTATGGGCAAATACTATGCACAAATGTATTTTAAACTATGAGAGAAATGAACCATTTTAAGAAAATTGACAATTGAATGCAATAAATATAAAACCTGAATAGACATGACCAATTTAAGAAAACTGCATTTTTTCAACTTTAAAGATAAACACACAATACCAATCTGAGGTAGTTCTATAAGGAATCAATCTCTTAAGAAAGAGATGGCCCAGACCTCCATACAGCCAAACATAACAATGATAATACAATCTGGTAAAGCATGTGTTAGAAAAAAGTAAAAGAGATTCATTCAATTTATAAACATAAATCCAAGTTTTTAAATACTACTAAGTCAAACCCAGAATCATAACAAATTGCACATATGTATTGATTACTGTGTATATGACCAATGGAATAATGGTTTAACAGATAAAAAGTAAAACAATTCATAGCATTTAAGAACTACAAGAAAGAGTGAGAAATTTAATGGATTCAGTTTCATAAAATATACATATAATTCATCTTTTCAAAGTTTTCACACAAAACACCTCTTAGAAAATGAAGAGTAAAAGACAAATGTCATTTGATGAAATGTACCAAAAATCTGCACAAACACCACTCTTTTTTTAGTAATTACTTATTGTCAAAGTGATGTATAAAGGGGTTACAGTTTCATATGTAAGGCAGTGGGTACATTTCTTGTACAATTTGTTACCTCCTCCCTCATTTCCCCCTCCCCCTCCCCCTTTCCTTCTCTCCCCCTGAGCTGTTCAGTTGGTTTTCACCAAATGGTTTTGTAAGTATTGCTTTTGGAATCATTTGTCTTTTTATCCTTTGTCTCTCAATTTTGATATTTCCTTTCCCTTCCCTAGTTCTAATACCGGTATATACAGTATCCAGGAAACTCAGATGAGATACAGTGCAGGGACAACCACAAGAAGAGAATAGAAGAGGATCATCAACCAAAAAAGCTAGGGTTTCACATGGCATGTTGAAAGTAACTACAACAGTGATATAACACTCAACAAACACCACTCTTAATATTAAATAGCATAAGCTTTCATTTCAGAGGGAGATGCAAATATCTCTCATGTCTGTTTGCATTCACAGGTCACAGCCGGTTTATAAGAAAAAAATAATTTAAAGAATTTGAAGAGAAACCAATGTTAAATTTTATTCTTGGTTTTGGTATTCCTGGAAACTCACGGTTTCATGCTTGCTCATTGAGAACGTGCTCTATCACCTCAACTATGCCTCTATCCCTTTTTGCTCTGATTGTTTTTCAGATAAGTCTTCACTTTTTGTTCCAGGTGGCCTGGGTTACAATCTTCCCAGTCGTCCTTCCCACTGTAGCTGGGATGATGGGTTGATGGACATGCACCAATCTATTGATTGAGATGAAGTTCCAAAAATGCTTCTCCCAGACTAGGCTCAAACCAAATCCTGTAGATTTCAGCCTCCTAAGTAGGTGGGATTACAGGCATGAGAGCCACAAGCACACAGTTACAAATGTCATTTTTTAGATAATAAAATTCTTCATTAAAATCATAGACAAATTACAAATGCCCTTCAAAAAAAAGGAGTTCCACAAATGGCTGAATATAAAACCAATTTACAGAAACCAACCAGATCTTTAAGCATCATGAATAAAAAATTAGAAAACATTTTTAAATCATCCCATTAGCACTAAGCCACAGAACAATAAGACACAGAGGAGTAAGATGTTCAAGACCTTTACAAGAAAACTACACAAATTTTTGGAAGAATTTCTGGAAGCATTTTTAAGATATAAATAAATGCATATCTCAAATTTATAAACAGAACATTTGAATGTTATTTTTAAAACCCTATGGAACTTGAGTCAAAATCTTAATGGTGTTCTTCACAGAAATTGACAAGTTGAGCTTAGAAATTTACATCAGGAGGAGGAATAAAGATGGTAGAGTAGTGACAGGGATTAACTGAGAAAGAGTGAGGGAAGTGGTGACATTGCCCAAAAAGAAATGTACTCTATCTGACTTGTATAACCATAACCACCCTGTATAACAGTTTAAAAGGGGGGAAAAAAGAGGAATCAGTTTGGCAACAACCATGAAGATTCAAATTTAAGCTTCTATCAGGGGAAAAACAAACCCAAAGAAACGGAAGCAGGCTGTGTTGCAGCCACAGGCTCTAGCTGGAAAGTCATCCCAATTGTTTGTTTGTTTTTTCTTTTCCGCTACCCTCTCCTTTTTCCCCTCACTACCCGCCAGTGAATCAACCTCACCAGCAGACAACAACAACATACCTGGGACCCACAAGCTGAATCTCAGCACTGGATAAGGCAGTCACTAGAGCTCAATAGGAATTTCACTTTCAGAGACAAAGCCATTCCAGGAGCTAACTACAAAAGTCTGGAAGGGCCTCTAACCTTGGGAACTTATTCAGTGGGGCCTCTAAGCTGAAGGGTTTGGGCAGATACCTAATGCCTGCCAGGGGACATAGCAGGTTCTCTAACACCACCCTACACCACCCTCCACACACCCCCAGGAATTTCCATGAGGCCCTTAACCCCAATGGTCCACCAGAAATGGACCCTGCAGGTCTCTAGTGGACACTAGCAGACACCTGGGGCCTCTAAGAGCCTGCAAGTGCATTCCCATGCAGCCCCTCCAGGGGTCTGTGCCAATCCATGTATCCCCAAGAAGGACCCTGCCAGCCAACCACAGTGCCAGAGTTCTGTGCCCAGTCAGGCCCCAAATCCCACTATTGCATTTCCAAGCAGGAGATCACAGGCCACCTACAGCCCTGGGGTGAATGGGTCTGTGCATGGGTACTCCCTCGCAAGATCTCATGCAAACCGCATTAAGGGTTGTGTCCAGACAGCACCGAAAGCCTTCTGGGGCATTCCTACATGAGACATCCCCAACCATAATGCCTGGAATCTGTGCCTAGCTTGCCTCAAAAGCTCCTCAGTGCTCTCCTGGACAAATGCCCTCACCCACAGTGCTGGGGGTCAGCTGGCCCCAAAAGCCTGCCTGATCATCCTAGCATAGGACACCACCAGCAGCCCATGGCACCGTGGTTCACACCTAACTAGGACCAGAAGTCTGTATCCCCGGGAATGACACCTTTACATATAGTGCTGGAGACAGCACTCGGCTGGACCCAAAAGCCTGCCCACATCTCTCCAGGGGACACTAAGGACACAGTGCTCAGCCCATGAACTCATACTTAACCTTCATGGTCTCTACAAACCCTGAACCCAGATGTGTAAATCACAGTGAAAGATCACAAAATTCATGAACAATCAAGACAACATGCCACTCTTAAAAATCAACAATTCGAGGCTAGATTCTAGTTACAGCAAAGAAAAGAAGAAAAACAAGAGAACTATTAAAGCCATGAGGAAAGAACTGGCAGAATACAAGGGCAGTTCCACAAATAAATAGAATACTGGGCTGGGGATATAGCCTAGTGGCAAGAGTGCCAGCCTCGGATACACGAGGCCCTAGGTTCGATTCCCCAGCACCACATATACAGAAAACGGCCAGAAGCGGCGCTGTGGCTCAAGTGGCAGAGTGCTAGCCTTGAGCGGGAAGAAGCCAGGGACAGTGCTCAGGCCCTGAGTCCAAGGCCCAGGACTGGCCAAAAAAATAAATGAACAAATAAATAAATAAATAAATAGAATACTGGGAGGAAATGATGAAGAAAATACAGAACATCCAAGAGGACATCAACATAATTCAATGAAGAAAATGAAAGAAAAGATTAACAAAGAGATAGACACCATAAAAAGGCTCTATTTCCCAATTGCAAACCACAATTGAAAGTATAAGCAAGAAAATAAACAAAGGAAAAAATGGGTATCAGAAGTTGAGGATAAAGTAGAGGTATTAGAACAAAAAATCATGAGCACGGAAACAAAAACACACTCAGAACATTCCAAAGGGACACTGGCAGACTCCACCAAAAGATCAAATCTACACATAATACACATAATTGGGCTAGATGAGAGAAGAAATCAAAACTAAAGGCATCAAAAACCCTACTGAACAAACAATAACAGAAAACTTCCCCAATCTCAGAAGAATCTCACCCACCTGACAGAGGCATACAGAACTCCTGACAGGATCAATACTTGTTGATGTGAAAACCTTAGACTTACTAAACAAAGAACTAATTATAAATGCAGAAAAATTAACAAGGGAGCTTTATTACAATGAAAAGGTTAAAATTACTGTAGATTTCTCCACACAAACTCTGAATGTAGAGAGATCCTGGAGTGGTATAATTCAGGCTCTGAACAGTAACGCATGCTACCCAAAACTAGGGTACCCAGTGAAGCTAACATTCACAATTGATGGAGAAACTAATATTTTCCATGACAAACAAAAACTAAAAAAGGAATTCATGTATTCATGAACAGTAATCCAGCACTACACAGGATACTAAAGAGAGCATATTATCTGTGGAAAATAATCAAAGTCAAGGAAACAGCATTGAATGAAAATCAATAAGAGACTAGTAAATACAAAAAGAGAAAGAAGCAAGCTACAGGAAAATAACAAAATAATGGCAGGAAACATGACATATTTCTCCATTGTAATGATACACACTTAACTCCTCAGCCAAAAGAGGTAGAATAGCAGGTTGGATTAAAACACACACACACACACACACACACACACACACACACACACACACACACACTACAAGATCCAAATATTTGTTGTCTTCAAAAAACACATCTCATAGTCAAAGATAAACACAAAGTTCAAGTGAGGGAATGGAAAAAGATCTTTCATGCAAATACATTCCACAAGAAAACAGGAATCACCATTCTGTTATCTGATAAAGTAAACTTCTAGTTAAAATTAGTGGGAGAAAAAGGAAGGACATTACATATTACAGAAGAGAATGATCCAAGAACAGGAAATCACAGTGGTTAATATATATGTACCAAACAACAGAGCAACTAAATACATTAAACACTCCTAGATTTACAGAACATGATAAACTCCAAGACAATAATAGTAGAAGATTTGAACACTCCACTCTCCCCAAAGGAAAGATCAAAAGCAAGCAAAAGATCAGCAAAGAAGCCTCTGAATTAAATGACACAATAAGACAAATGTGCTTAATGGACATCTACAGAGTTATTTCACCCAACAACCAGCAGCCCATAGAACATTCCCCAAACCTGATCATATTCTAGGAAATTCAACATGCCTAAGCAAACACAAAAGGATGGAGATAACTCCTTGCATCCTATCTGATCTGATCTCAGTGGAATTAAATTAGATCTTACCAGCCAAAACACTCGGGAAGTAGTGCCAAGATGGCAGGGAAGCAACAGGGGATCACTTTAGCAATCTCTGATCAGATATTTAGGGTCTTAAAGTTCATGTCACTTTACCTCAAGAGAACAAGGAAAATATA
The DNA here is from genome assembly GCF_023159225.1 of Perognathus longimembris pacificus. Classification (NCBI taxonomy): domain Eukaryota; kingdom Metazoa; phylum Chordata; class Mammalia; order Rodentia; family Heteromyidae; genus Perognathus; species Perognathus longimembris. The sequence goes on along the minus strand of NC_063166.1, from coordinate 19,012,613 downwards.
AAGACAGTCACAAGAGGGAAGAAGAATATTCCTAACCTACTCAATGATGGAATACTGAGACGTGCCTCCCCCTCGTCACCCTTCCTGCACCTGCAGTGCCAGCTAGGCCTGCCCAGAGCAGACAGCAACACACCTGAAGATTCGGAGTTACAGATCAGGAATGCGAGACTGCTGCATCCAGATAGAAACCATTCCCCACCATGCATCCGGTCCGCTCAAACCAGCGCCAGAAACTGTGAAGGACGCCACCTGTCCCACGGGAGACCAGCGCTGGCAGTGACCCAGAGTGCTGGACCTGGACACTCTCCTTCCCACCTGAGCAGGAATACTACACTTGAAGAGGACAAAGAGGCTATAGCCCTTTCTCCTGCCCCTTCTTCTTCCTGCAGAGGACCATTGGGACATAACCCTGACACAACCCGCAACTACCTACAGCCACAGGGACCAATATTGGTTAGGGGGCTGTGCATGCCTCACAGCTATGGCTAAAGGCAGTAGAAGAAAAAACACTGACCTGCTAAAAAGCAGCAGAGACGATATCCCCGCCCTGCCCTGTGGCAAGCCACCTGTCCCAGAGGCCTCAATCCAGCCCCTGGCCCCATGGGAAGTACATGCCAGTCTGAGACTCCAGTCGAGACAATTTCCCTGCCCCATCCAGCAGGAATCAGCCCCCTCCTGGGCTCTTGCCTGTCTTAGAGGCCTGAGCACCACAGCTCTCCACCCCATGGGAAGCAGACACCAACCAGTCCAGGACTCAAGCAGGGATGATTTCTCTGCCCCACTCTGTGGAAGCCTGCCCCCTCTGAGGTCCACACCTGAACCCGAGTTTTGAACGCAGCTCCCACCCTTTGGGAAGTAGACACCAGTTCAGGACTTGGGTGGGAACAACCTCCCCTTAAGGCATAGTAGGATGTCCAATCGTCCCCCACCCCCAATCCTGCTCAAACAAGGTCTGAGTGTTGAATGCTACTTCCAGCCTCTCTGAAAACTGATGCCAGTCCAGGCATCAGGCTGGGACAACCTCCCCACTACAACTAGCAGAAACCCGCCTACTCCAGACACAGATACAGGCCAGGACACTTGACTGCTGTACATCACATAACAGGAACCTGCCACTAGGCCTAAACCCAGGCCAGACACCAGACCAAAAAGCCCTAAAAACTGGCCAGAACCTAGTTATCCTGTTTTCACCACCTTGAGCTGAAAGGTGCCAAACACAAACTACAACAGAGATTCACCCAATGATCATACTCCACCACCACTAAACTTAATACACAATATGAATGACCCCAGCAGTCTCTGAACCCAGGGGCACAGAGGTGCAACAGATAAAAGGGAAACAAAAAATGTCTGCACAGCTAAGGACAAAGTTACTACAAAGACAACCAATAGACTAGAAGATCTTTACCAGCAAAACTTAAGACAAAAGCCTAATATCCAATACATACAAGAGCTGAAGAAACTAACTCCTCGCAAACCTAAGAAACTAACCAGTAAATGGGCATGGGAGCTAAGGAGAGTCTTCTCAGAAGAAGAGGTAAGAATGACAAACACATGAAGAAATGCTCATCATTCCTGGCCATAAGGGAAATGCAAATCACAACACTGACATTCCATCTCACCCCAATTAGATTGATCAACATTGTGAATTCGAACAAAAGTAGATGTTGGTGCAATACAGGGAAAAAGGAACCCTCTGCACTATTGGAAGGAATGGAAACTATTACTACTCTGGCAGCAGTCAGGAGGTTCCTCAAAGACTAAACATAGACCTTCCCTATGACCCAGTCTTATCACTCCTGGGCATCTACCTGAACATCATGAGCCAGAACATGACAAGGACACCACACATCCATGTTCATTGCCACACTATTCACAATAGCCAAGATATGGAGACAGCCCAGATGCCCAATAGGTGAGTGGATAAAAAAAAATGGGACCTATACACAATCTAATTTTACACAGCCAGTAGAAAGAATAAAACTATGTCATTTGAAGGGAAATGGATGGAACTAGAACAGATCATGCTAAGTGAGATAAGTCAAGCTCAGAGTGTCAAACCACACATTATTATATGTGAAAATTAGATCTAGAATATACTGGGATATGATAAATTATACAGGATTCAAGATACTCGCACACAGACCAAAACAGAATACTCTTAGGTGAGAAATGCAAAGGTGCAATGCTAATGTGCTTGTTCGTTCTCTCTCTCTCTCTCTCTCTCTCTCTCTCTCTCTCTCTCTCTCTCTCTCTCTCTCTCTCTCTCTCTCTCTCTCTCTCTCCAAGATATGGAAACAAGGAATCTCTTGTGTAATTTTTATTTTTGATGATTTGATCTTCTTTACTTTTTTATGGTGTATTCACACGTATGTCATTGGAAGGGTATGGGCTAGGGTACAGAACTTGAGGAAAAGGGGTGAAAAAGTGCAGCTGTGGAACTCACTGGACACTTATACAACTCATGGGTGGAGATGGGAAGGAGGGACTGGGAGACAGTGAAGGAACAGAAGAAACTGAGCAAAAGTAAATGTACTCATTACCTGACTGATGTAATTGTAACCCCTCTGTATATCACCTTTAGAATAACAATAATATTAATTTTTAATAAAAAGAAAAAAAACATTCAAACACATGGTGACTGAACAACACACAGTCAAACAACAGGTAGATCACCAAAGAAATAAAGGAGCAAATCAGAAAGTAGTTACAATTCAATGAAAATGAAAGCACATAATTCTGTAACCTCTAGAATACAGAAAAAGCAGTGTTGTGAGGAACTTTATAGCTCTAAGCATGCACATAAAGAAAACAGAAACAGCTCTTGTAAATATCCTCATGATACAAACTAAAGCAGCTAGAAAAACAGGAACAAGCTAAATCCAGTGCTACTAAACAGACATACTAAAAGATCAGGGCTTAAATTAATGGAATAAATACTGAAAGACTATACATAAAATCAATAAAACAAAAAGCTGGTTCTTTGAAAAAAATCAATAAAATTGACAGAGCACTGTCTAGATTGATGAAGAAAAGACTCAGGTCAACAAAATTAGAGATGCCAAAGGAAACATTACAACAAACATCCATGAAATTCAAAAAATGATGAAGGATTCAAAAGATAGAAAATCTAGTAGATATGTATAAATTTCTAGAGGCATACGAAGTGCCTAAGATGAATCAAGAAGAAATAAACAGGCCCATCACATGCAATGAGATTAAGAAAGTAATAGCCATCCAGCAAAGAAAAGCCCAGGTCCCAATGAACAAACAGAAATGTAGACCAATCTTTCTGACAAACATAGATACAAAGCTCTTCAATAAAATACTAGCCAAACAGAAACATCACACATTGTCAAGTGGGTTTATCCTAGAGATGCAAGGCTGGTTTAACATACGTAAAGCACTAAATGTAATACATCACATTAACAGAGCCAAAGACAAGAAATACAAAGAAAAATTAAAAATAATTAGAATTATAACATATAATTGACTTCAGAGTTCAGTTACATTACTGCATAAATAGAACATATTAAAATATGTTATATCTGACTGTGCCAATATTAGCATCTTTTTTAGATTATACCGTTTTGGGGGAGGGGGAGATAAACCATAGACTGCAAAAGATATTTGTGAAATACATAATTGGCAAAGGTTATGAAGAATATTTGAAGTTCTTTCCAAGCAATAACAGAAAATCCCCAACACATGAGATACACACATAGATCAATGAAGAGAAACTCTCTTGGCCAATACATGGGATCAGGAAAGTGACCCTTCATAAACAAAGAACACACATGTCTCAAACTTCAGATAAATAAAAGGAAATGGAAGGCTTATTTGATGTAGAGAGTGAGAGAATGGCATTCCTCTAACATGGCCCCAGTTTTCTAGGCTAATGTCAACCATGTCATCAAACAGGAAGGGCAATATGGGAATACAAAAGTCTTCCAGAGAATGTGACATTTGCATTTGGGGAACTTGGAGCCAACTGAGTTGCACACATTTGAAGCTGGAGTGGAGATGCAAATTGGGAAGTAACAGCACATAGGTAATTAAGACATGGTTGTGAACAAGATTGCTCAGGGAGACTTCTCCACATTCAAAGGCAATGAAGGAAAAAAATAGATTAACTGGGAAAATCCTATCACTTGTCCTTAGTCAATGCTATGAAACCAAGGAAAGATGGCTCCTCTAGTTTTAAATTTAGTGGAATTTTGTTGGTTTTCTATTTTTAAAGCATTTTTGTTGTTAATACACTAATGAATTTGTAAAATTCAATGGACAATAAAATATAAAACATCCCTGTACTCTTTATCCTTTTAATGGATGATTGAGTTTGAGCATTTGATAGACTGTACAACAATTGAATAGACTAATGTCCATTAAGAAAGGAGGGAAATACACAGAAATCTGAAGGAAAGTGGTGTGTTTATTTGCACAAATATGCATAAAATAACAAATGTATCTAGCAATTGTATAATGCCTTGTAGAAATCACACTCACTGCAAGCTCTGAAAAGTTTGTCATGTCAATTAACCATGTAGTCTAAGGGGATTTTTTTCTGGAAATTTGGGTCTCCCGTCATTGTTGAGGTTTGCTGTATTCTTACAAAATGATACAGATAAAGCAGTAAAGTGCAGAAGAGGCAGTCTCCACAGTCATGAGATCTAAATCACATAATTTTTGTACTTAGATGTTTTGGAAAGGAAAATAAAATTATTTTTATTCATGAAAACAGTAAATGTCCTCCAACCTGAAATTCAACCAAACTCTGTGCGAAAGAATAAATATGTTCCTGTAGGTGTACAAAATACATGTACTGTGTATCATACCATTATGTATCACAAAACTTCCAGAATTGTGTGTCTGTAAGAAAATCTTTTCACAAAGAAACAGATTTTTCAAATATAACTGAAATTTTTATGAAACAAACGAGTTATATGTGAAACTGTAGGAAGTGACAATGAAATTGAATGCCCATACTATACAAAAATGTATCTTTTGATGTGTTCAATTTCTACATAAGCCAAAATGTTTCTATTGTTTATGAAAAACAGATTAATACATGAAATGTTAGCAATTCAACATCATAAAAAGCCACAAACCATGCAAATACATTTTAATTGTATCACACATCAATCTACTCATGCAAAAGATACCATGAATGAGCATTTTAAAGCATGCACTGACCAGAAGTAAAAGCCTAACTGCTCATAATTTGATCAAAATATAATTTTCCTCACAGAAAGACATTCTACACATAAATCCTATAAAAATAATGAGCTCAAATTCAACCCTACCTACATCATCAACAATTACTTATGTTATTGTATATCTTAAAGACTGAAGATACAAATAAAATTATGGAACGGGGAAACAAAAGAAGCCTTCTCCAAAGTTGCGTTTGTGATAATAATTGAAACACTCAAACTGTTGGTTCAAGCGGATGAGACTTCAGAAAATTCATTTGGCCCATTCATGGATTAAAGCTAAGTCATTGTTAACTTGAAACAATGGAACCCTGTTATTACTTCCTGGTTTTATAAATGTTTGTTAATCAGATTTTCTAAAATTCTTCCTTAAGTGCCCTCTCCTATAAGATGTTATGACACACTACAATTAGTGGGGTTTTCTCATTAACATATGAAGACATTCTTTCCTTCTCCATCTGTTACTCAAATTTCATAGGAAAAAATATACCAATTTCATGTTGGGAGATACATACATACATACATACATACATACATACATACATATCACTCATCTATATACCAGGGCTTTCTTTAAAGCAAAAAATCTTGAATTCATAAAAATAATACTCAGTAACAATGAACTGCCTGTACCCATTGCCTGAAAGAAGCAGGCTAATCTTTAAAATATTAGCTTCATTCCAAGAAGACATTAGAATCATACCAGAATGCTTAAATGCTTCTGCACTGAAACTGAACATGTGGTACACATGCTTATCTCACACCAAAAGTAGCCCTTGATAAATCACATAAATCACACATGTATACACACACACACTTCACCCAACAGTAACTAATCTTATGAAAAGGCAGCGTTGACACAAAATATTCTCTACCTAAAGTATATTGTGCTTAAGGCTGAGGAAAAGTATATTCTATAACTGGAAAACAAGACATGTACGTCTTATTTTTTAAATAGGATTTTTAAATGTTTAACATCTCTTCCTAGAATAATTTTTCATTAAAATGCTGGTAACTCCTTTATTCTTAGAAGAAAATTTAAATCTCTTAGTCTCAGGAAATGAATATTTAAAGCACCATGATATATGTCATTTGTTAACATTTGCTCTCATGTTTTTATGCATTGCTTTCCCTCAACTTCACCCACAAGAACCTTATTCTATTAATAACATTGTGTTGAGGAGGTCTTCTGGATGCTTTACAGTGTGTGCATGCATCTGTGTGAGTATTTGATATATATCTATTGTGTTTCTGTTTGGATTGGCCACAGTTCAGATGTGATGTTTTCTAGTCAATCACTACTCTACTTTTTAAACTCTGATTCTGCTATTTGTTGAGCAACACATGAAAGCATAGAACTAAATCCCATAAAGAACTGATTATCAGGGCTGGGGATATGGCCTAGTGGCAAGAGTGCCTGCCTCATATACATGAGGCCCTGGGTTCGATTCCCCAGCACCACATATACAGAAAATGGCCAGAAGTAGCACTGTGGCTCAAGTGGCAGAGTGCTAGCCTTGAGCAAAAAGAAGCCAGGGACAGTGCTCAGGCCCTGAGTCCAAGCCCCAGGACTGGCAGAAAAAAAAAAAAAAAGAACTGATTATCAAATTGAAGGACCTATCATATTGTCCTGCAGCCACTCTTCTAAAGGAAGTGATCATTTTCCTAAGTAAACAAACTTCATCTTTCCTATATAAGATAGTACATCTAGTAAAAACTTTTGAGAATGTTGGTTTTCAAGCAACACAGTAAATAAATTAGTATGAATAATTTCATATACACATGACTTCACAATTTTGAGCCCATAGGGATATCTGACTTCCTTTAAGTCACATATAGAATGGCTCATCTTTCATATACCAGAATAAGAATTAACACTTTCAGAACAAAATAGGCACCATAACTGTATCATGCTCCTCCTATGCTGGGATTCTAACATTTCTTAAGTAAGAACATTAGATCATAAGGCATCTTATGGCCACAGAAATGAGTAAAACGTTATTATGGTCTCAGTATTACATTTTATAACTAGAAGGCAGTAGGTATTCAACAAATATTTTAGCAGATGTTAATCCACATAAGACATCCTTAGTCTGAAAATGACTTTGGTCAAAATCTTTTATTTGTTCAGCAAAATTCCTAATGTTCCAATTTCACTAAGCAGTAGTTTACAAGTGTCTTAAAATCCAAGTAAGTTTAAGAAAGCAATTACATAAAATGAAAAGTAGGAAATCTGTATGTACAGCATCAAAAACATTCTGAAACATTATTTTGGTAATTATTTAAAAAGCAACAAGTTCTTCATAACCCTCTTGCTCCATAAAACAATACATGATGCATCTACTCTCATAAATGACCCCTAATCTATCTGGAAATTTCAATTTGTGGATCTAGACTGACATGGAAAGCGCCCATCATTGTCTCAGAGGGAGCTACCACGTTCAGTGGGTGAATTGACTTATTGAAGTAGTCCTCAGAGCAATGACCAAAATTTTAACTCATAGTAAAACATTTTTTTTTGCTTAAGTGCCATATTTTTTGGACTAATAATATGCTTGCCACCAATTATAACGTGGTAAGTTATTGATTCCTTCATGATAGGTTACAATTTTATATGTACATCCAAAAGGAGAAGACTATATCGTCATTCTTTTATACTCTTCTGGTTCTGTTGTTGGTTCTATACATTCATAAGGTATACTTACAATTTTCAAGCTTTTCTTTTTCAGTAAAATATCAATGTTGTACTTCATTAAAATGACTCATAAATGCTTCCTTAAAACCTAAAATTCATAGCATGAATAGAGCAAAGAGCAGGAAGGAAGACAGAAATACTTTTATTAAAGAAAAACAAGAGAAATTCTTCATTGAAGAAAGAAAAGAGAACACATCACCTTGAAATCTAGTTAAAATTTGTTATTTATATTTTTATTAACTGTTCAAAATCATACCCCTAAAGCCCAGTAATAGTGCTAGAATTTAATGTTAAAAGGCCAGTGGATTATTTTCTTAATAACATGAAGTGTTTATTAATAGTGCTTTATATTGTCTTTCTTTTTTAATAATCTGTTTCCTGGTAAGACACACAATCTAGATTTTATGCCATTTATCATTTGCCCTCCCAGATTACTACATTCTTGAGTCGTTACTACTTTCCAATACTGTTACATACTTCCCATTGTAGAAAAAGCTAAAGTAGCTGTTAGAAAAAAAATAGAGCTAATTTCTTTATAGTATAGATAAATGACAACTGTTTTGATTCCAGATAGTTGATGATTAAATCCTGAGGGGATTAATAATGAATCTTATGAAAGTACTCTGTTCAAATTTATAACTTCTACATAATTAAAATCTGCTTTATTATGAGAAAAATATATTATTCCTATATTTAAAGAAGAAAGGTATCACCTCTACTAATGACCATCAGTCTAATGCAATTTCCATTTTCTCCACACATACCTCACAAGATGAGAGTAAATTAATTTAATCAGTCCACAAAATTGTAATCAGGAACTGGTTTCATCATGACAATTTTTAAGGTTTTTTCACTAACTCCATTCAGATGGATTCTAAGTTTATAGGAGGAAATCAGCTTGAAAAGGTAAATATAATCAGGAGAATAAACATTTGCTGATAGCTCTACAGGCAGAAATATCACAAGATAGTCCTAATAGAACAAAAAAAAGTGCAAGCAAATAAAATTGGCTAGTCAAAGGTTCATCTGATATCCTACTCTTTCCTTCTTATTATGTTATTTTTGCTTTCTGTAAAAGAGAGTGAGACAGAAAGGGAGGGAGGGAAGGAAGGAAAGGAAGGCAGGCAGGGAGGGAGGGAGGGAGGGAAGGAAAGGAAGGCAGGCAGGGAGGGAGGGAGGGAGGGAGGGAGGAAGGAAAGAAGGGAGGGAGGGAGGAGGAGGAAGGAAGGAAGGAAGGAAGGAAGGAAGGAAGGAAGGAAGGAAGGAAGGAAGGAAGGAAGGAAGGAAGGAAGGAAGGAAGGAAGGAAGGAAGGAAGGAAAGAAGGAAGGAAGGAGTCCTGGAAAAATTCAGTCTTAACCAATATTGTGTTTTCCAAAATAATAACATAATATCATGAGGGGGAATAGGAAAAGGTATTATTGGTAAAGAGAGACTGGATTAATGAAAATCCATAGGATTTCCAAAATTTATAAACCACCAATCTATGCTCAGTAATATAATTGGGTTTTCCTTTATAATCCCTTCCTGAGTCTTGACATTGCAGCCACAGCACTAAAACCCAAAGCACTAGAGGAAAGACATGACAATACCGATAACTAAATTCTAGATGAAGGTTTCCTCCTACCAAAATGAACACCTCATCTTGCCTTTTTAGTTTAGTGTTTTGGCTTAAGTAGGAAGAAAGAAAGGGATATCAATAAGTAGTGGGAACATTTCAGTCTCGCGCTATCTCTAAATTATCTCTGAAACTAAGTTATCATTTGCTCAGCTAAGAGTTGATTGCTTTAAGGAAATAATACATATTTTCCTATTACCAACTCTTTAAATTCTATGCTTTCTTAGATAAATGATTTTAGAACAATCTGCCATCGAAGAATCTCACTTCTAATTGTATAATAAAATATGCAATAGCAGTGATCCTATTCTTTTATCCTTTATAAACACAAGTGGTCACATGTCTGCCCCTCTTATTCTTTGAAATGCACATTTTAAAACATCTTCCACAAAGAGAAGTTACTCTCCTTTAGTAGCTAGAACTTATCTAATCTTTCTAACAAGCCTTGGTTTTTAAAATTCAACAAGTAATGTCCAACCATCCCATCCCATTATGTTATCAGTAACTATATGATTATTATTCAAGTATGAGAACCCTTCATTTTTCTTGTATTCCATATACTTTCTTTTTTAAGATCATCTATGCCACGGCAGCATAGTCCTTGTTTTGTTCGTTGTTTTCATTGTCTTGTGGACTAGTGATTTTTACTTCTGGCCTTGGCGGTCTTTGAGAGTCTAAATCAGCCTGGAGAAAAAAAATAAGTCAAAACAAAAATATTCAGCTCTTTGGTTTTGAAAGCTAATAAAATTTACAAAGAAAAGTATATCTTCATATTAAAACATTCTATGAAATCATGTAAGTACTCAGTTAAAAATAGTTCTTTGATTCCCTTTGGTTATTAGACTGTCATTACTCATTGATTTTTCCATTCTTTTCTATGTCTACCAAAGCTCTAAACACAAAGATGTCCTACCTCTCCCCAAGCATACTGGGCTAAGAGTAAAACACTGTTAAGGGACTGTTTGATACCATGAAAACACTGCTGATGATAATGATAGACCTTCAGTGTAAGCACCCCTTTAATAGTGATTTTCCTTTAAGTCAGCTAAAATGTTTGAGGAAAGGGCGATTTGTAACTACGACAGCTGTTAGACCTCTTCCTGCTGCACTAGCTTCCTTGAGTGAAGGATTATCAGCTCTCCAAACTGCCCTGGTATGAACACTCCACAGACACCTTGAGGAAGCTACACAGGAACCAAAGTTTCTTGTTGCTGAAACACAACTCTGGCTCCAGAAGATACTGTCCCAACCATGACTATCAACCAGCATGCACCCTGCCTTTGGTCATCATAAGCCTCTGGGAACTCCAGATGACTCTCCTGCCACATTCATGAAGACCAGAGGGTAAGCACCTACTTTGGTGACCCAGCAGGAAGCCTGTGATTGGTGCAAACATAGTCCCTCATTTGCATGAGCGATTGTTGGTGCAAGCGCCCTTCCCATCCACCCCATCCAGGCTATATAAGCAGGCCCCTTGACCCACTTTGTGAGCTAGCTTGGAGACATCCTCCTGCATTGTCCCTGTAAAAGGTTTCTCTCTCTTGGGCTTTTCTTGCCTATTTTTGATTTTTTATCAAAAAAAGAAAATCAGGGCTGGGGATATGGCCTAGTGGCAAGAGTGCCTGCCTCAAATACATGAGGCCCTGGGTTCGATTCCCCAGCACCACATATACAGAAAATGGCCAGAAGTGGCGCTGTGGCTCAAGTGGCAGAGTGCTAGCCTTGAGCAAAAAGAAGCCAGGGACAGTGCTCAGGCCCTGAGTCCAAGCCCCAGGACTGGCCAAAAAAAAAAAAAAGAAAGAAAATCAAAGGAAGAGTTGATAATGTAGAAACAGCATAGTGATCATAGCTGCCTCCTCAGCAGCCACAACAGCAGCAGTAGCAGTGATAGTCACTGGGGAGTTCCAGAGGACAGCCAGGGCAAGTAGCAATGGGGAGGAGAGGCAACAGAAACAGTGAGAACTATCAATAAATTAGAGAATCGACTGTCACTGGAAGGGTTGCACAGAGCTGCCAAGAGTCTCAGGCATCCTAGGCCTGAAAGTTATAACACTTGTTGCTATCAAGGGCCAAGAATCCTGAAACCCTAGGCTCAACAGATGCAAAACTTGCCACTGTAGCACGGCAGGTCTGTAGGATGACTATAACACTAACAGGCATTATATCTGCTCCACCCATTTCTGCTAGAAGTTGGTGATTACTGTGGCTTCCAAGTACTAAGGCCATGTGATTACAGTTCAGAGCAGTACAAGTCTCCAATGTTAATGCTTAGATCCATGCCTCTGGCTTCTAAAGCCTTACACAATAAGGCCCTAGTTTCAGGGCTCAGAGTTGTATGCACCTGGGCCTGCCCAGGTCTTTGTCACTGGGCACTTAAAAGCCAGGACTACTAACACTGAAAGAGTTTCTCCTTACTTACCCACAATTCCTATCTGGGTAGAGCAAAATGATTCCAGTTACCTGATTTGAAATACCTTTTCTGGCACCACAGTCTGCCCATGTTTTGAAAGCAGACTCATTTCTTATGTGTAAGCTTTAACTTTCTCAGCCCTCCTTATTCCCTGGTGAGTTTTCTTTTTAAAAGCATATTTCTACTTTTTAGTTGAGCATTTTTCAGAGATAAGAGTAAAATGCAGCAGCTCTGCACTCATGCCTCATTAATCCAGCCCGTTCCTAATGCACCCCTAGTTTGAGCTTCCTGCTACAATTTACAAATTCATAGTTAATACTGCACCAAGCACCATCAAGTATCCAGTAGATAAAAGCAGGTAGAGAAATTCAAGATGCAAAGGCAGCTTTTCTCCAGTAGCAACCCTCATTCCTGCTGTTGGGATTTCTTATATATTATTAATGGTATTATCACCTCCTTTATAACTTGTCTTCCCCACTAGACTGAAAACTGGGGGGTAAGATTAGAATAAACTGGTTTTCAAAGTATGCTCTAGGGTCTCCATGGCCCCCAAAGGGCCACCATTCAAGGAGACAAGATCAGCTCCAGCTTTCCCAAACCCTGCAGCCATGATTTATGTTCCAGAAAGGAAAATAAAGAGAAAAATAAACAATGGACACATGGACGTTCCTAAAGCTTTGTTGTTTCACACAGCTACCTTGCAAAGTTTCTTAAAGGTGTCTTGAATACAGTGTAAGTTGAGTCTCTCAATAAGTGTCTATTGCCTATTGTGTATTTGTCCTATATCTCTTGTTAATTCCCTATTAATCATGTCTCACATTCCACAAGAACTGAGAGCAAATGTTACTCAGTGAGCTAAATGGACTTTTTAGTCATTTTATAAGAATCTGAGAGAAAAGAGAGACAGAGAAAGAGAGGGAAGGAGAGGAAGAGAAAGGGGCTTATAACATTTGTAAAATGGCTGGAATAAGTAAAAGCTGAAAGAAATTAAATAGTATGGGATATTCCCTACTCTACCATAGTGCTTTGGTACAAGTCCTAATGGGTGTGCACACACAAGTAAGCAGGAGAATAGATACCTCTTCTTGTCCATTGTCAGCTCCTTGAGACTTTCTTTCCTCCTCCATGGTCTGTTGAATCTCATTAATCTGGTTCAGTTCCTCTCCATTTTCTTCATCAGGGCCTCCATTTACATGAGCTGGGCCTTCCTTCTCACTGTTAACCTGTATCTCTTCAACTTGGTCAGGGGCATCGCCAGCCTCCCTACCCACATCTTCAACTTCTCCATTCATTCCTGAGAAGTCTTTCTGTTCTGCATTCTTGTTTGCTTTCTCTCCATCTTCTTCCTCATCAACTATTTCTGCCGGCCTCTGATGGATCAAAAGAAATAATGGAGAAAATTAATTAGTATAACAGAGTTTTCCAATGCGTATTAAGGTGATATAATAATTATCATTTAACAGTCAAGTAAAACAACCTTACACTTGCATGATACTGATTGTGTATAGTATGTTTACATTAGCTGAATACCGACCCCACTCCATACTTCAAGCTAACAACGGTATTGTGAGGTTGGGAGTGTTCCCTTTTTGAAGATGAGAAAATTAAGGAAATGGAAGCCCAAGAATATAGTCCAAAGTACCCTAGAAGAGCCAGAATTTGAACTAAGCATGTAACTCCAGAACCAGTGCTTGTAATTGCCCTGACAGATAGAAAACTAAGTGACAAGATCCTTGGACAACATTTAGGGGAATGTCTGATTCAGAGGAGGAAGCAAAAAATAGGTCTTTGTGAAAAGGTTTTCATTCTCAGCACTGTAGGCTAGAGAAACCAGGATGCAAACTCAGAATGTGGGCAGCTTTGCACACAAGACCTAAGAGAATTGACTGCTTAATCTCCAAATTCAAAACTTATTTCAAAAACTCAAATTAATCTTTTTTTTTTTACTGCTTTGGGAGTGTACATGTAAATCAGTTTTAAAAGAAAACAGGAAGCCAAGTCCAGAGCCAAGACTTTGAGAAGGTAAAGACAGTCAAGTTTAAGCCCTCACCAGGCACTTACTCTCCACTACTTAATTTCCCATCTGTAAGATGGGAAGGTAATAAAACTTCTGTGGGGATTTAATGACATGTGTTATGTCAGATGCCAAGCACAATACCTACCACATCCCAAACTCTTAAGAACATAGAAATCCCTCTCTGTCTTTCCATTTATGATACATTTCTTCCTAAAACTATCATATTCTTTGTTGTCATCAATAAAATAACAGTGTTTAAATTTAGAGTAGGAAGAACACATAATTCGTTATATGTTAAAATCACAGACCTATCCTTTTCAAGTCCCAAATTAGAGTTTGGGACTTAATGATTACTGCTCATTTCCAATTCTAAAAATCAATTCTCTTCTACCTAAGCAAATAATTGCTGCAACAATAATGGTAGCACAATGTTTCCAGTTTATGAAGTGAAAGAGGAAAACAAATGAAGCTGTCCAAAATAAAATTCCACATATGATTTTGAAGAAGAAAAAGTTGGAATCATGAATTCTTATGGTCTGTTTAAAATGAAGTTCCTTACCCAGGCACCAGCGGCTCATGCCTGTTATTCTCAGCTACTCAGGAGGCTAAGATCTAAGGATCTTGGTTTGAAGCCAGCCCTGGCAGGAAAGTCTATAAGACTCTTATCTCCAATTAATTACCAAAAAAGCCAGAAGTGGAGCTGTGATAGTTCAATTGGCATAGTGAGGACCTTGAAACAAAGAAACTCAGGGACAGCACACAGGTCCCAGGTTCAAGCCCCAAAACTGGCACATACACAAAAAAAGAAGTTCCTAATTTGATTTTATGATCTCAAAGATGCATTTATTTAAACATCATAGGGGAGAAAAACAGTATTCTTGAAGTACTAAAATAACATAAATAGCATAGCCTAGAATGCCAGATAGATTTCTTATTAAATTATCTGTGCAAGTTGGATGATTGTATACCAATCTCCCAGAAATTAGTGTATGTAAACTGCTGTAAAATTTAGGGTTTCTTTTTAAAGAGAAGTTATATAACTTTTCTTATACTGTAGCTGATTTACTCCAGTCATTTAGAAATCTAGATATTGTCCTTGCCTCTCTGAGAGATACTAATGAGTTCCTGCTAAAATCTAATCAGGTGGCTACATATGAAAGGAAAGGCATAATTGAAAACTGATAACTTCTTCTTTCTTTAGGTTTTAGACTATTTCCTAGTCTTCACCTTTTTTCTTTTAACCTATTACCCAAACTCATGTTACTTTTTCTTTACCTTCTGTTGCAAAGTGCTTGTATATACCCTAATCTCCTGGTAGGAAAGAAGGCCTTAGCCCTAAGTCCCAGGCTCTATTCTCTGTCATTATTTCCATCCTCACTAGCAGGCAGAGCTGCACTTCCATCCTGTTATTTCTGTTAGACTTTCCTAGTGCCATTTCCTTAGTAGGCATCAAGTAAAGCCACAACTGATTAGCTCATTTTTAAGAAATGCAAGATTCTGAAGCTGATATGATCAATTTAAACAAGATGGTCACATTAGTTAAAAGGCTTATAATCCTTTGAGGTTCCTCAAAAAGCTAAACATAGAGTTCACCTATGATCCAGCAGCCCTGCTTTTGGGCATTTACCCAAATGATTACAAGCAAAACCACACTAAAGCTACCAGCACAACTATGTTCATCACAACACTATTTACCATCACTAAAATATGGGACCAACCCAGATGCCCCTCAGCTGATGAGTGGATCAAGAAAATGTGGTACATATACACAATGGAAATCTCTGCTTCCATCAGAAAGAATGACATTGCCCCATTCGTAAGGAAATGGAGACTTGAAAAAATTGTATTAAGTGAAGTGAGCCAGACTCAAAGAAACATAGACTCTACAGTTTCCCTCATTGGTAATAATTAGTACACGTCTAAGATCACAATAGCTCAATAGCTAGTACATGAGATCAACACATAAGATGCTAAGCAAAATGGAAATAAGTTTATCATTGTTGTTATTTTCAATGTACTATGTGAAATTATGCCTTTTCTTTTGTCTTTCTTCCCCATAGTTTTACCTCTGATGTCACTGTAACTGGTTTTGGTACCCTGGGTAATGTTGATTGGAACTAGGGAAGACAAGGGGAACATCAAAGTAGAGAGACAAAGGATAAAAGGCAAACTAATGCAACAGCAATACTTACAAGACAATATGCTGTAAACCTACTGTACAAGTTGGGGAGAAGGGGAGGGAACGGGGGAGGGGGAAGGTGGGAGAAAAATGAGGGAGGAGATAACAAGTTTGATAGGAAATGTACTCACTGACTTACGTATGAAACTGTAACCACTCTGTACATCACTTGGACAATTAAGTAATTTTTAAAAACCACATATTCAGCCCATTCCAGATTCAATACAAAAAAATTCCTGGGACTGGAGTAAAATGTATATTATACTATGGCACTACAATTCAGGGCAAACAAAAATGCTGCTATGACAGATCTGTAATGAATAAATGAAAAGTGATGTGCTTTTTGGTGTAATCTCCTTTGAAGCAGGCATTAAATTATTAAAGATGCTCCCAGTGTATACATCAATCAAATCATCCCCAGAAGGAACACTCAGCTTTACACCCAGAGAGAGAGAGAGAGAGAGAGAGAGAGGAGTGATGGAGGGAGAAAAGGAGGGGGAGAGAGAGAGAGAGAGAGAGAGAGGAGTGATGGAGGGAGAAAGGGAGGAAGGGAAAGAGGAAAGGAGGGAGAGAGAAAGAATTTGTCCCATGGTAAAGACCTGCAAAGAAGAAGAAGAGCAAAGACAAGGAAGAGAAAGAACCCTCCCTCTACCAGATGGTAGGTGTTCATGGTGGGAGGGAACTGAGAAATACAAAAGACAAAGGAAGAATCAATTGGAGACTCCCTTGATTCCTCTCCCTCCTTCCCTCACTAAACAAAAATGATGGAAGTCTGGTATCCTACACACAACTGAGAAGTCATGCCAACTCTGATACAGGGGCTCTCACAAGAGAATGCACTCAGTGAATGGAACTGGAAGCAGACCCTGCACAGAACATTACCTTACCTCCCTGCTAAAGCTAGTTACACAATCTAACTGATTGTGTGTCACACCTGGGAATCTCATAAGAGAATTTCAGGGAAACATTTAAGTCTGCTGATGTTGTCTTCCTTGGTGAAGTCAGCTTGCACTTGCAAAATAAGCTGAGCAGAAGGAGATGGTGGTTAGACAGAAAGGCAGGAAGTCACTCCAACCTCAACTAGTGAACTTACCTCTGTCACCTGTCACCTTCTGAGTGCTCTCATGAACTTGAGAGTGCGACCTCACAGGATTGCAGTAAGTACCAAATGAGATCATACACATAAAAGACCATTAGGAAATGAACAGACTCTGCACACATATGATTATCACTCATTCTTCTTGTCACAGATATGGAAGAAGTTGGGAGTTGTCTAATACAAGGCTCAAGTACAGTATTTGCACTTATGAAATGTTTCCTAGTGGACCACATTGGGCTGTATTACTTCTAAATCTCACTTACATGAAGACAAACAAGATGCTTAGTGATTGTATGTATGGGCTAATACAGTTCAATGTAGGCTAACATCTGTCATAGAATTATTTTAAAAAAATCATTATCAGTCTACTGGTTGAAAGCTGGAACAAAATGAAACTGACATCTGACAAAAGTATTTGGGGTCAAAAGACAGTTCTATAAGATTGACTCCAATTACATTGCCATGTTGTTGTTTATATTCTTTATTATAAACAAAGAAACATCAGTGCAAAATAATACATCAGAAGATATTTTACCTATGATTAACAGTCTCTCTCATGTCCATTACATCAAAATTTCATCAATTTGTGAGTAAACTTAAAAGAACAGGTTTCCAGATTGAAATTCTTTCTGTAAGGAGCATATATAACTCAAAATTTTAGGTCAAACTCATGGCTATGAGCAATTATGTAACACTCTGAATGTTTCACTGGAATAAAAAAACAGGCATTCATTACACCCTTTCTTAAATACTCATTTAAGTAACTGGTGTGTGTAATAATATGTTTATCAATGACTCTATGAGCCATTTAAGCTTAGAGGATCTCAGTCTCCCAGTCTCCTTGCTGCACATCTTTAGCACTCTAGATTATGGACATAACACACACATATGTACAATTACAAATGTGGACCTTTAACAGAGATATTCATATAAGAAATCTTCAATTTTTCCTTTCACTTATTTTATTATATTTAAGACGTTGTACCAAGGAGGTTTACCTTCCATTTTTTCTTTTTGAAAGCATAATATTTTTATAACCAATTGCTGTTAATATTTGTTAGGAAAGCTATACCAGATTTTTTGAGGGGCAGGGGGGCGGTTACTTAACATGACAGCAGAGTTGGCATTTTGAGTGCATTTTGCCTGAGTTTGCCTACATGCATATCTTGCTATTTGTTTTGTCCGTGACATTCTGAGAAACTGGCTGATTTGTATGGAGAGACAGAAAAGGTCTGGTACTTGTTATTGCTGGCTACATCCTAGCAGGGCCCACTCAGGGGAAACCATAAGCATTCAGGTTTTCCAGAGAATATGCATGTGTTACTAAGGTTAACTCAGCATTCTTCAGTGGTAAGGGGAAAGAAGATGGAATATGGAAATCATATGGAAATAAGCACAAGATATGGAAAGCATCAATTACCTGCAAGGTATTTCCATAGACAGATGAAGCTGCCCAAATGACTTACACTTTGAACTCACATCACACTTCTGACAATAACAGCCAAACCCATAACTAGAAATAGGAAGAAACAGCTACACTCCCCAGCTTACTTAGAAGAAAATGTCCATATTTTTAATATTTACATCAAAATTTCCAAGTGATGTTTTCATATTTATGACTTTTGCTATCTGAAATAACAGCACAAGTCAGAATTTTCTAGTTAAGCTCTCCCACCTAACAATCCACCCCTCTTTCCTTCCCTGCCTTCCCTTGTTAAAATGTACCCAACACAGAAATGCAATATGGGAATCAATAAAAATGAAAAGATTCCCTGAGCTGTCCATTTTCTCATGCCATATCTGCTACATTTGGAATTGGGGGCAGGAGAGGAGTGTGTGGATTTGTTAAGACTTTGGAATAGAAGGTGTTTCTGTGGATTTCATGGTAGAGGCATTGATGCTGAAAGTACAGAAATTATCACACTTGTTTTTATTTCTGTTCCCATGGAAACAGAAATCATCTCCTACCCAAGTTGAATGAGGTATTTTGAAATAATCAGTTTCAATTTTTCATGATAGCAAAGTGCTGCTTTTTGTTTCCAGCTTTCAGAGCTTTACTTTTCCAGAACAAAAAGTATTTAAGAAAAAAAAAAAAGAAAGAAACCAAGAGATTTTGATGTGGTAGTCTGAAAGCACAAAACCCTACAATAAGGATGGTTGTCTTCAGAGTTGTGAGTGCCATATATGAAATGGTGGCTGGCCACGTACTGACAGCTGGCTCACCCAAGCTCTGAAACACTCACAAGTGAAAATATACAACCAATGAAAACTTGTATTGATATGGCATGAGAACATTTAATCATCCTTGGGTAAAATATCCCCCCATCAAGTGTTCTCACTTTAAAAGAAAAGGTTGCTTCTTCTTTCATTTACACAAAAATCCTAGGGCTACATTTTAAACACAGTGCAACACAAATGGAAATCAAACACAAATCTAACCTGATGCCAGGCAAGGCCTTACTAAAGATGCACAACAAAGTACAGGACCCTGGTCATCTTGTACCTGATCCTTACAGTACCCATCGTGAATCTGAATCACTAAGAAGCCATGACTTGAAAATAAAGAATGGAAGATTGCACCCTTGGCCTGTAAATCTCTTCAATTAGAAGGTAGTGAAGGCTGAGAGGCCCTCTACTCGTAATCAGAAATCCCAAATCTCACTTCCTTTCCCTTTAGTTTAAAGGGAGGACACCTTGCTTCTGGTCATGGCCTCTAGGCTGCGGTTATTATTGATATGTATGGACCAGTAGTCAGAAGCTATTTAGCCAAAGGGACTGGGCAAGCATCATAAATACACCACTAAGGACAAGACTTATAGACAGTGTTGTACCTCTGTAGTTCTCTCTCTAAACTACAGACTGTAAAGCCTACTTAGAGAGATTCAGAAACTCCTAAAGCATCTCTGTCAGGCAATTCGACCACAGCATCAATTTGCCAGCCAAGTGTAGGTTCTATGAAGTCATCTTCTTCTCCTTCTGATTGATTAGTATAGAAGTGGTTCCTGGGTAAATGCTATAAATGGAACAAACATAGAGGGATTTCTTTTCCTAACTCCCTCCTGATGCCCCTCTAAAATGTCAGCAAAAGCAACTTAAAAGTGTTGAAACCATAACACTAAGAAGGAAGTGACTATGACAGTTGGGGAGCAATAAATTTGATGGATGGGGAGCCAGTGAGAGAAGATCTGAGCAAACTAAAAGTGGAGCCTCCAGAAAGGGAAACCAAGTAGTAAACTTTGCCTGCTCCTTGTACTGAACCCAAGGAGAATAAATGTCTTGACTTAATAGAAAGGCCTCCCAGACCCCTTCCACTAGCCAGATCTCAAGCTACTGACCTACCTTTAATACAAAATACTAAATGCCTCCTCTAAAAGGAAACAGTCCATCACAAAG
This sequence comes from Perognathus longimembris pacificus, assembly GCF_023159225.1. NCBI lineage: Eukaryota > Metazoa > Chordata > Mammalia > Rodentia > Heteromyidae > Perognathus > Perognathus longimembris. Next base: position 18,991,991 of record NC_063166.1, on the reverse strand, counting down.
AGCAATGTGAAAATGTAGAGACAAAACATGTTAGCCCACCAAGGTCCCATGAATGCTGGCAGATGTTAGATGACTGGACAAGAGACAAGGGAAAAGTTGCTCCCAACATCAATAGCCAGCCCAGGCCCTGGGTTCAAGCCCCAGGACTGGCCAAAAAATAAAAACAACCCCCAACATCAATGGCCAGGATATCAACCTGTGTACTTAAAGGTCCATTTCTGACCAAGCAATGAGAAGAGGATTAGGTAAGTCACACTTCTGAAAAACAGAACTCCAAGCTTGGGAAACCCAAGCTTTAAATATTTTTATTATAGAAAAAGACATATACACCTAAAAATCTCCATCTTAAGGAGCCTTCAATGAACAACTCAAGGGCATCAGATCATGTTTAGTAGGGAGTCAACCCATCTGACCTTTGCACAATAGGGAGAGTCGATCTTTATTGTTCTAGACACAAACCTACCCTTTGCTCCAAAAGTAGAGTTGCTTGATCTCATCACTACTGACATTTTGCCTGGATAGGCTGGGTTGTGAGAATTCTCATGTGAATTCCATAGGGTTGAAACCCATAACTGCTGCCCACCAGTTGCCAACCACAGTTCCCCAGTTACATATGACAGAAAAACAACATATCTCCAAGAACAGTTAAATAGCCTCTTAGAGACAGAATTGCCTTCAGCTGAGAATTGTTTGGGAAGAAATCACTATCTCTGGACCTTCACTAGAGAAGTATCTTGAAGAGCCAACCCAGAGCAAAGATAGTCAGTTCTCTGCCCACAAAATGCCCCAACTAGGTGGGGAACCATGGAGAACAGACTCCAACAGAGAGGTTCAAGACTGTAAATTACACAGCTTGTGGGTAATATTTACATACACATACATACACACACACATACACACACACCTTCCTTTGAGACCATTTTACCAAAGTTACAATGTACATTCATTTACATCACAAAAATCAAGTCCAAAGGTATTAACTAGCCAATAGCCCTCAGAGAATATCTATGTTCATCTTTCTTATCAATAAGTGGAAGACAATAACTGCATGTCCTCTTTTATGTTGGATTATTTTTCTTTCCTTCCCTAGGTTAAGAACGGGCTTTTTATCTTTTCATTTACTACTTCCCTGGAAGACACTTCTAACGCCCTTTGAAGTTAGATAGACCTGCATTCAAGTCTCATTTCCTCGACTCAATGCTATAACCTTGAGCAAGTCAATTCACCTATCTGAGCTCTTCTTTCTTTCTGTAAGTGAATGTAACATGGGGGATAAGACCAATCTTACAGGGTTGTCACTATGATCAGATGAGATAATGCCATGCCTGATACTCAGCAGGTACTCAATAAGTGGTAGCTATTATTTAGTGTAGACCACCAGCAGGCACATTCTTGGAGCTGTGCAAACTCTTAATGGAGCTCATGGACTTTGCATTGATTTCAGTGTGGTTTTTTCACAATATTTAATGATAGCTCCTAAGAATGTAAAATGGCTCTAAAACCTGACCTCAGACGCACCTGGTGCCATTCAAATGGACTGAACAATCCCACTGCTAAGATCAATAAAGTCAAAGAGGAAAATAATGCTGTTTTGTTACCTGTCTTTGTTTCCTTAAACTGACATCAATTTGTTGATATGGTCCAGCTTTGGCCCATCTGTTTCTCAGCCTCTCTTGCATACTTGAATTTTAATAAGCCAGGATCACAAGTCAAATAAGAAATCAAGCTCTGATGACACACACCCAAGGCTGTTCAAGTATTATCAGAGATCAAGTCTTCCCCACAACTCCCCTTCCTTATAATCAGCAAATGTATAAGTAAACAAATGCCTCTTACAGATTTTGCATACTGTTTAGTAAGTGATTAACAGAGAGATTTCTCTTTCACACATAATGCTTATGGTTTTCTCTTGATATTTTGACTTTGGAATATAAATGAGTCCTGGCTTCTACAGCGATTAAGTATTGTACATACATGATTACTCTTCTTTGTCTCAAAATATAATATTTAATTATAGCTTCACAGAGACTTAAAATTCTGTTTTCCCTCAGGAAAAAAATAACTATAACTGGAGTTTATGAAAAATTATTAGTTATAGAAAATCCTAGAAAATAAATTGGATTTTTTTTTCTAATCTGTGATTTTTTTTTTTAGCACATTAGGCTTTTCATCAGGAAGGCAACATTTGCAGAAAGTGCCTGTGGAATAATCAAGCAGCAAGCTCACTTCTGCCTTGCTAAGACAAATACAATTGAGAAGATCATCCATGGAATTTGTGGGGTTGTGAAATTTGCTTTTAGCAAAGGAAATATCACATAATAGACAGAGGACAAGTGGCAATTTCTAGTGACTTCTCCCTATCCTCCAGAGCCTGTGATTGTCATTTCTCCCCCCCCTCCTCTGAATTCCAATCCTCCACTCAGAATGGTAAGAAAATCTGTTGAGTTACATTAGCATAACTGACTTCTACATCATTTAACACAGAATTAACAATAGTTAATACTTTCTGTTGCTATGCATTTATAGTACACAAATGCATACACACACACATGCACGCACACACTCATGTACACACTCCTGAAGAAACTAGGCTGTCCCAGTGGCCTAAAAAAATAAATCGATACACACACAGCAAATATTTGACTTGCATTTATGTGAGCAATTTCTTTAAGAAAAACAAATTCCAAGCACAAAAATTCCAAGGACCTTAAAGGAGAGAATACCATGGCATTTTTTTTAAATGCCTTTTAAATAGAGAAGGACTCATTCCCTAGACAAAAAACCCTATTCAATTCTCCTTTGTGTAGTAAACTTTCTCTTCCTTTGCATCTCTAACCCAAATCCATCCCATTGTGCCATTTGATGTTGCTTAGCAAAGACACACCATTGCCCCATTAAAAAAAAATAAAGCCTCAGTCTCTATGGCTACTCATTATGGGAACACTAGGAAGAAGCATGAGAACTGTTAATGTTTTTAAGGTCTTTTAGCCACTTAACACCTGGGGTTTCACTGCGGCAAGCACTGTAATACCATGTACCATAACATAAAGTTTAAAAGGCAACCAGTGATTCGTGGTTTACACCTAGGTTTACAAGAGTGGAGATTACCTGATCCACTGGAAGCTCAACCTGAGTATCTTCATCTTCTTGGACTTCCACTGCCCCCCGCATTTCAGATCTCTCTGCTCCGGCTTTGAAAATCCCCTCATCTGTGGAGACAAACACAGTGAAACTCAAATCCAATTGCGACACCATGTGGCTGAAGGTTGAAATGACACCCAAATGGCTCCTGATGATTTTCCAATGGTATTTCAGTTCCTTTCGTAGTTGTAGGATTTAAGCAGTCTCCACCTCAAATTCCTCCACATTTTCACTTGGAAAAGGCTGAGCTAACCAAACAGAGCTCTCTTGGAATTCTTGATCACGTATTGGCTACCCTGGTTTAGGACTGTGATGGTAATGACCGCGAAGATTTCCTTTCTCTCCACTCAGCCAAGAACCATTGATGATGCTTGTTGCTTTAAAATATACTTTTAGAAAATTTCCTTTCCAGAAGACTATTGTACACTCAATATAATGCACTCGAATAATTCTCTCTATTCAGTCATGTAAAAAATATTTTATTGCAATGTAACAATAGAGCTGCCTTTCCACATTGCTCCCCTCAAAATGCAATATCATTTAGTTTGCAGATTTCTGCAAGATTTTTTTTTTTACAACCTGTGACTTTAAACCCTTAACAATAAAATGGAGCCTAAATCTCTGAGACGTCAGGTTAAGCTCCTTCAACTTGCTCTCCTCTGGAAAGCAATAATCGCTGTTTTCCATATTTGAAGTAGTTTTAATGTCTCCCCTCAGCCTTCTCTTCTCCAGGCCAAGTAATCAAAGAATCACAGAACCATTTGTCATTCTGTCTATCTGCTTGCCTCAAGACAGATTTAATGCTCCAGCCATTCTCACAGCTGTTTGCACTGTCCAATTTTTAAGACACTCAAGGGTTAGCAATTTTACCTCTTTTCCTAGTAATCTATTATAGTATTTGATTACCCTTACAATCTAGGAAATGCTTTTATCTTTGTCTTCCAGTCCCCTATATTTCTTGAATTAGGAGTAGGTTTCCTAGAGCATAATGATCCATTTCCCATCATAACCCTTCATATTGCTACTCATGAACTCACCTTTAATTAAATGTAAAATAAATGTATTTTGTACATTGGTTGAGAACCAGTTATGTGTAAGGCACAGTGTGACAGCTGAAGATAGGACTATGATGTGCACAAGTCTGGGGATGGGGACAGAGCTCAGAGTAGAGCACTTGCTTAGATGTCCAATCAGACATAGATAATAAGCACATCACCAAAAAAAAAAAAAGCCACACCCAGGGAAGAGCTATAATCAAGAAGAACTCCAGTGTTCAGGAAAGTCAGAAGGTATAGCTAAGGCAGGAAAGGAAATGAAAGGAAAGGAATGAAGAAAGTTAGGGAGGACAGGGAAGGAGGAAGAAAGAGAAGAAAACAGGCATGTTCAACATTCATTTCTGAAATCACCTTAGAAGACAGCAAACATAGTCAAATGCCAGGCTCAGTACACTATAGTTATGACTTACGTACATGGCTTTTCCAATGACATTTTTTTTGCCAGTCCTGGGGCTTGGGACTCAGAACCTAAGCACTGTCCCTGGCTTCTTTTTGCTCTACCTCTTGAGCCACCCCTGGCGCTTTTTCTGCTGAGGAATCAAACCCAGGGCTTCATGCATGCTAGGCAAGCACTTTACCACTAAGACACATTCCCAGCCCCTTCAATGACATTTTTGTATCCAAATATGGCACTTGTTTACAAAGAGATATTAAAAAGAAACCTACAGATACCAATGGAATATGTTCTTAACACTCACATTCAATGAAATGTTTAACTATATCCAAGGAGAGCTATGAATGGTTTGCAGATGCGTTTTTAGAGTAGGCATCCCACTAGAAAAGAAGAATACAGTGGATAATAACAAATAAAATAAAATTGAAAGGGCACTGGAATGGAAAATGGCAACCATAAGGATATAAACAGCAAAGAAACAAATCAGCAAAGCTCAGCATCGTGTACAGTGACACAGAGAATACAAAGATAAAAATGTTTGCCTGCGGTGTGGGGGGAAGGGCGTGTTCCTCCATGAACTGAGCCTTGTAAGTCTCCCTTAGCAGCCCAGAGCCAGAGATAAAAGGTGGAAAGGGATGGGCATACAGGGATGGCCAGCAAAGTAAGTGAATGTGAGTATGTGTTTTCCTTCCGTCACTGCCATAGTAAGATGCCACTGAAGGCACTTTATGGAAGCCAAGGAAAATACAATGAAAATCTTAAACACCTCCATGCAAGGACAGAGTCCATAAGAAACGTGCAAAAATGTTACACATTTTATAAAGGGAAATATTATTCAAAGACTTCCCACTCTCCCTTTATTTTTACCATTAACTTAGGCATGTGCCATAAATTTGTGATTCAGAGCATAATGGCAATGATGATATGGTATAGGAACATCAAACAACCTAACTATCATTCATGATGGGCAGGCTGGAAAGCATTCCTAAGAATTATTATGTTATACTAAAAAATGGGATAACAGCCATTCTGTACAGTAAGAACAATCACACTTAAATTTTTATTTCAATTTTATATGATGATGTGTAAAATTAAAGACAGGAGTTGTATTTAAAAGAAAATACGTATACAACGCATTTTAGTATAAATTCTGTATACATCATATGTATGCATTTTAGAAAATGTAAAAGAAGAAAATATTTTTTCATCTCAAGACTCAGAAATAACTGTCATATTTTGACAAATCTGTCCTCTCTCTTACACATTTATTCACACATGCACACGCGCATGCGCTCACACACACACACACCTATTTTAGTGAACATGTAGTTTGTAAGTCTATGAGACTCTTATCTCCAATTAACCACCAGGATGCAAGTTCAAGCCCCACAACTGATAGGAAAAAAAATCATACCATGATAAATTCTCATGCCAACTAATGAAAACAATAAAAGGTTATCATGCCATATAATAATAGAAAATGCAGTGATAATGATAAGAATTATTAAATGAATCCGTTAAATTTTATGGCATTGATGTGTGAGTATGCGTTAGGAACTACTGAATAATGGGGCTCAGAGAAGCTCTTTGAGAGCTTAGCATCTCCTCAAGGGAGATCACAGAAACATGGCTGTTTCCTATTTTCATATTTATACCTATAGCTCTTTTCCTCTCTTCTTAGCACTGGATTTCCAAGCATAGGTGTGGTGCTCTACACACAATAAATTCTTAATACATGTTTATTGAACTGTAAGCCAAAGGACAAATCCTCAGCTCATCCCTTTCTTATATTTGTCAGCTCCCCTCACACACACTGCCCAGTAAATAGTTCTCTTTTTCCAAACTCATGGCTAAAGTACTCTGGCTTTCTGGTTTTGATACAGCTAAGTCATTTCGTTTCTCAGCCTCTCACCTCAAACCCATGTACCTTTCACCTTATACCAAAGGAAATATCACCTCCCCATGTTCTTCCTCATTCTGCGTACAACCATCTGAGGAATAACACCCATAGGATGAGCCATCCCACATCCTGGACTGAAAACCAGAATCCCTCAATTCCATTGACATCCTCTTGGTGCCCCCTTAACCACACGTCTTCTTTCATACATGTAGAGACTTAGCTAATTGCCCGTACAACCAGAACCAATGTACATAACACTCATGGTACCACTGTGCTGTCTTGTGTCCTGCACCTGTGCCTTTATGCCCAGTGCCCACTACAACACCCTTGTGCTTGTGTGTCTGCCTGTTTTACTCACAGCTCAACCCCCATTCCAAGTCATTGTCTGCTGAGTGTCCCCAACACCACACAAAGCCAACTCCTGCTGTGCACTCATTCTCTAGCTCCCATACTTTTGTTTATTTACAAATCATGCTTAATTGTATCCATTCCTCTTGCTGATTTTCCCTGTCTCCCTGTTGGACTACTAGCTCCTTCAAGCATATATATACATATATATGTGTATGTATATATACACATATATATGTATATATATATCATAACTTCTGTCTTTACAAGTTCTGTGCATAGCACAATATAAGGCCCTTGACAGAATTTAAGAAAATGTTTGTTAAAGTGAACTAACAATACAAAGCATTATACAAACACCAAAACTCTTGGCTTGCCTGGAAGTATTATTTGTAATAGAATCTGTAACAGAATACTGTATCCATGGCCAAGATCAGTGAGCCAATGTGAATGTGCAAAAGTAAATCAGGCCATAAATCAGAAAATTAAAATCATTTGACACACAAGGACTGCCAACACACACAAACTACAAGGGGAAAGAATGTGAATGATATAATATGTTTCTCTTCTGCCGATGCCCTGTTAAAATGCAACCTAAGACACTTCATGGAAGGAAGTCAAAGAAAAAAGTTGAAAATTTAAAACACCTGCATGCAAGGACAGACTTCCATGAAAAATGTGCAATCATGTTTTATTTTTATAAAGGGAAATATTATTCAAACACTTGAAAACATTTTCCTCTACTAGATATACTGCACATTAGCCAATTAGAGCATAAATGAAATTATTATATATAATAATGATAATTAATTATAATAATGTAGTTATTTATACAGCAATGTCAGTCATCCAAATTCACAAAAGGTTGTGAACTGTCACAGTAGTTTCAGTTACTCAGCAATTTACCTACTGATCAACATAGCAGATAAATGAATGGTCCCTTTTCACCACAGATTGCTCATCTATAAACATTTGTTGAGTCAACAATAGTCTTGTGCACATTCAGGATTTCTTCCAAGTTCTTTATTCATAACCACTGGCATAATTTTCAATTGCTTGTGGATTTTTTTTTTTTTTGGTTGGTCATGAGGCTTGAATGCAGGGTCTGAGCACTGTCCCTGCATTTTGTTGCTCAAGGCTAGTGCTCTACCACTTTGAGCCACAGAGCCACTTCCAGTTTTCTGGTAGTTAATTGGAGATAAGAGTCTCACGGCCTTCCTGCCTAGTGTAGGGTTCAAACCATCAGCCTCAGATTTCAGGCTTCTGAGTAGCTAGGATTGCAGGCATGAGCCACCAGCACCCAGCATGAAACTATTTCTTATGCTAGGTCCATGATTCTGTTCCCTCTAAAATTAATTGTACACAATAAGAACAAAAGAAGAATGCATGTGCATCATGTAAATGAAACTTTTCTTTTATGTGTAGACAAATCAGGCTGTTGGGAAAAGCAGTAGTGGGATTAATGAATCATCTTGGAATATATCACCTTGCAGCACACCTAGTGCCTAGCTCTAGGCAATCACTGTCTCTATCATTCACTCCCACACTTCCCCCATCCAACTTCTAGCAACAGCACTAAATAGGGACCATGTTTGTCAAAATTACCAATAACCAATTGATAGGTCCATAGTGATGATCATCTTTATATCTTTATATTCTCATTCACTTGCTGTCTTATCCACTTTCATATGAGTGATTCGTTCTCTTTGTCTCTTCTCTCTTGCTCTCCTCTCTTCACTTCTCTCCTCTCACTCTCTCCTCTCTCTTTCCTCCCTCTCCCCCTCCCTCATTCTTTTTCTCTCTCCTCCTGTCTTTCTATTTCTCCATCTCTCTGGTCCTCTCGGTCTCTTCAACATCATTGGAAGCTTCTTTCCAACTTTCTTTGATCAACCCATCCTCTTCTGCTAAATTTCTATGTGTTGAACTACACTAGAGTTACACTATGGATCTACTTCTTTATCTATAAGTTCTTCAAAGGTAGTCCCATCAGAATTATAGTTTAGATATAATTGATGTGCCAGTGACTCCATAATTATACGTATCTTCATTGCTAAGAGCTTCATAGACGCCCCTGTGTACCTACTCAATTGCCTAGCTTAATGTCTCACCATGGAGGGCAGCTCCATCTGGATGTGGCCAAGTGGGAGGCAATCCATGATTCCCGACCCTACATGGTTCCTCTCCGACATTCTCCACCCCAGGAAATGGCATCACTGCTTAGATCCAAAATCCTGGAATTCTCCTTATTTCATTTTGCCTTCCTTCTCCATTTCCATTCCATTGTTAAGGCTTGTCAGTTTGATCTTTAGAAAACTACATCCCCAAATCAATGCATTTATTTCTGTCTTCACAATGAACCTGGCATAATCATCATTATATGTTCCAACAGCTTCTGAATTCAGTTTTTACTCTTGGTCTTCTCTAATCCATCCTTCCATACAATATTCAAGTTGTATTAATAGATGATAACAAGCATTTAACTCATTTCACAACTTAGAAACTCTCCAAACTTTTTCTGAAGCAGGACAGCATCCAAACTCTCACTATGACTTATAGAAATGAAATCTGGCACTTACTCAGAATGTACCATTCTTATCACTTCCCCCTACCTATTAAATTCTACCTACATTGATCTTCATTGTTCCCACAGAAAAGTCATTCCTACCTATGGCTTTGTGTTTCTTAACCCTCTGCCTAAAATCTTTCTGCCTTTCTTACATGATTGGCTATTCCTAACCATTCAGATCTCAGAAAACTCCTCATTATTCCACTTATAGTAGCTATACTTGCTTTCTCTCTCTCTCCCTTCCATATATTATTACTAGGTGAGATTTTGTTTGCTTGCATGTTAGTTCGGTGATATGGTATCTATCCCTCTCGACAAAGTGAATGCTCCAAGAGATCACTGTCCACATTGTTCACTGCCCCCTCCCTACCACTGAATAGAGGTTTAAGATAATTGAGAAGAATGGAAAGTAGACACCAAACAATATTTGCTGTATTGAGAAAGAATATATAGTTAACTTAAAAAACACTAGGCCAATCCATTCATTCTTGGTGTTTTTTAGGAGAATTTTGCCACACGCAGTTTGACCACACATGGCTACACATAATTTGGATGAGGATGGGAGAGAACAACAAATAGATTTGGAATTTTTTTTAAAGAATACTTAGGTGCAACAAGGCAGAATAATAGCCCCTAAGAAATGTCCACATCAATCCTCCTTGGAAACTGTGAATACATTACATTATATGGCAAAGGGAAACTAATAAAGCTGCAAATGGAATTAAGAGTAGACCCAAGATGTGGAGATAAATTGGATTATTCCTGCATACCCATTGTATCACAAGTGTTCTTGTCAGTGAGAGGTACACAACTAGTCAGAGTAATAGCAATACAATAAAAAGTTGAACTGCCACTGCTGGCTTTGAAAATGGAAGAGAAGATAAAACAAGGATTATTAACAGCTTTCAGAAATCTGAAAGAACAGCTAAGCACCACAGATTTATACCCATAATTCTAGCAAGTCAGAAAGCTGAGATCTAGAAGATCACCGTTCAAAGCCAGTTTGAACATAAAAGTCCATAAAATTCCACCTGCAAAAAACTAAAAAGGTAAAAGGCAGAACTTCGAACATGGTAAAAATGGTAGATAGCCAGTCCAGCAAGTCAACCAAGCACAAGGCCTTGAGCTCAAACACCAGTATTAACAAAAAAGGGGGGAAGGAAAAAGGAAAGAGAAAGAGAGAGGAGAAAAAAGAGAAAGGGAAAGAAGGTTGGGAGGGAGAGGTAGAGGGAGGAATAGAGAGAGGGAGGGACTAGAAAAGCATGTACATGACCCTGAAACACTTTAATTTTAGCCTAGCCAGATACTTTTGGAAATTTTGACCTGCAGAACTATAATATATTTGTATTATTTCAAGCTACCACATCTGTGGTAATTTGGAAACAATGGTCATAGGAAACAAATACATTACATAACTAAAAGTCTAGAGAGAATATTAGGGCAACAACTACCACACACCTCCTTTGTAATTCCAACCAGCACCTGCAAGTCAACTGCAGGCAGCTACTGCCAAGAAAACAGTGGTCAGAAAACCCCCTTTTGAGCCCCCGGTCATTTGCTTTCCTTGCTGTCAGTTCTTCTCTTTCTCCCTCCCCCACTAAGAAGTGTGCACCATCACTACCATTTCCAGACATTCCACACATTGGCCAGAAGAAAAGGGATTAGGTATTTTAAGTCTTCCCCTGCCCTAAAACCTTTGTTACAAAAACCATTGCTAACAAACTAAAGAGTGAGGATAAATTCGATACACAATGCTGCTCTCATTCAATTACCACACGAAGGATCAAATTCAATGCTTGGATGCACACTACACCCAAATTCAGCTCTAATCTTTCTCCCTTGAATCCTGAATAGACATTTTAGCGTACATTACACAGTAAAGCAATAACAAACACTCCAGTAAAAATGAAAATGCTCCTCAATTATTTTTCACTTATCCCTTATGAATTTTATGGCCTAAGAAATGAAAGCCGAGCTATGGCGGAAGAAAAGTCAGATCATCACGACGTTGTTCAGAACAAATTATGAATCTGTTTCCCCCACCGAAACGTGGAACAAATAAATGCTGGGGGTGGGGGTTACCTTTCTCCAACTGCAGCAGCTGAAATAAAAGCATTTCTTGGATTCAGTGCCTTCGTGTTTCTATTTCACAAATAAGAAAAATGATCAAATAGTAAGTGATATATTTGAACAATTGATAGTAATCACTCTCAAAGGCTGACATTTCATTCTCACCAAACCTGTTAAACATTAATTTTGAATAGTACTACAGACCCATGTTTTAATACATTTAGTGTTTAAAACAGATTTGAAATTTACCAGGATAAATAAGAAGCAAAATAACATCCTGATCACCATACTATTTCATGAATATCTTTAGATATTTATTAACAGGACACTCTGTCTCTAACCAGGAAAGCTTAATGTGACTATGAATATTTTAATCTAATGTCCTCCAAAAGCTATCTAATAAAAACATTAAATCACATTTAAAACAAAATGTTACATTTAAAAAGCAGCTTGCTACACCAGAATTACCAGGGAAGGGGAGGGGAAAGGAGTTTGTGGCTTTGAATACATAAAATAATATTCTGAGAAGAAAAAAAATGCACATCTCCTCAAAGGAAATATTCTTTATGTTTCAGATCCAGCACCAGAGGAAAAATTTAAATGTGTAAGAAGGTGACCTAAACATAATTTTTATTGCCTTAATGTTAATGCAAACTCCATGCATATGTGGAATCGATTAAATTGTATATTACTCTTTCCCAGTGGCGGTGGTATTATCAAATTCAGTCGAGAACTAGAGAGCATACAGAAAGGTGGTCAAGAAGGAGGCAGTCTTTATGATATTCAGCAAATACTGAGGTGGAAAGGAAGAGAAGATTCACCAGCCAGCACTTCTGGATCATTTTTGATTTTGCAATAGTAAAGGTGATGTACAGAGGGGTTACAGTTAGATACACTAGGTTCTGTATACATTGTTTTTTTAACTGTGTCACTTCTTCCCTCATTTTCCCAGTTTTCTCCCCTCCCAACCTCCCTCCCTGACAAGTTGTATTCACCATAGTATGTAGTGAGTATTCCTGCTTCCTTTGTTCCACCATTTCTGTGTTTCTCCTTCCCCTTTCCAAATCAGATAAACTTACATACATGGCAAAAGGTGCAGAAATCAAAAACAGTGGCAAATGGGGAAAACCAGAAGAAAAAATAATCCACAAAAGTGGGTTATTAAAAACTCCATTTCTTGGAGTTCATTTCAAAAGAAACATAGGCTACATGGTTTCCTTCCTTTGTAATTATTAGAATGTGCCTATAAATCTACAAATACACACAATGGCTAGAAAAGGACAAAAAATTACACTTGAACATGATAAATTAAATAGTACTCTAAACATTCACACAGTAAGACTAAAGGAGGTTATTCGTAGGAGAGGATGACAAGGGCTCAATAGCTATATGCATAAGATCATACAAAACGATGCTTACACAAATGACCTTCCTGTGCTAACTTCTAAATTAAGGTTCATCATCACAAGGAAGACTGAAATACTAATCAATGACAGCTTATGTTCAGAATGCATCTGATTTGATTTGGTGAGAGAACCCAACTGTCTTTCAATCACTAATCTTCTCCATATGCTGCATTATGTCCCATAAGCTCAAATCGAAACTCTGCAGAAACCAAAATATCACAAGCCATATTTTTCTTTAGCAGTTTATACTATTACATGAAAATAACATTGTTCATATACTTATATGGGCTGGATTTTCATAGCTGTAGTTGGAAATATCTTGCTTATTCCTCTTCCTCACTCCCACACCAGCGTATTAAATATCATCTGTTAGAGAACTGACGTATCAATTTGACTGGTAAATATTTGCATAGAATTGCTTTTAACCACATGTATTTTATCATAACTTTAAATAGATGTAACAAAATATTCCAAGTGTAAACAGAAAGCAAAAGTAGGATTGTTATCATTGACTTCCTCAGAACATGGGTACTTTTGTTCGTACCTCTACATTTCCATTTTGTTCTTTTTATATAGAGATGTTTTAGATTTTCATCAAATTTAGGAACACTTAGAATACAAAGATTACAGAATATGTTTATAACATATATAATTTCTAGATTTATTTTACAATCTATATAAAGTTTGACATATTTGCTATTGTTTATATTAGGTATGTGGGACTACTAATTAAAAAAAAGTACTTTTGGGTAGATTTACCTAAACTAATAAGTATAGCTAGTTTTACTTTACCATGTTTAACCTCTGTAGCTTTATAAAAATTACACTGACAGTTTTATCAGAATGACTGCACTGTTCCTCTTCCATTCCAATGACTTGTAGTTGTGTCACAATTTATATGTCTAATTCTGGCTTGTCCAACTACCTCCAAATAACCATATATTCCAATCTGTAAAAGAATTATATTTAAACCACAAAATATACTCTACAAAAGGTATGATGGTAACAAAGCAACAAAACACATAGTAGTCCTATACCTTATGGTCATTGATCCATTTACCATGCAAACATTTGCTAAGCCTTACACTCAGGTCCAGGCTAGATGCACCCCAAAGGAAGACAATGTACTTAGCTCCAGATGCCTATTATCTACTGAAGGAGTTACACGGAAAACTCAAGATCATTAGCAGAGTAGCTGCTACACTGGCTCTTAAGAGAGAAACTACAAGTAGGAAAAGGACACTAGGGAATGAAGACAGCCAGGAAAGGCTTGACAGAGCAACAAACCAAAGGAAAGGTTGGATCAGGAGGGATTAGAAAGAATGATAAAAGGGGTGATTTCCATCAAGGTACAGTCTACTTATAAACTGATTTGTTGAATGGCAACCCCTTTGTACAGCTACTTAAAGATAATACTGTTGTTATTATTATTATACGAAGGCAAGTAGAATTAGCCATTGAAAAGCAGAAGACAGTATTCTGGATAGAAAGATCCACATATGCAAAGGCTTGGCAGTATTCTGTGTTTTGTTCCAGGAACTGTAGGCAGGTTGAGCTGAAGAATAACTGAATAAAAAGCCCAGCAAGCAAAAAGAGTCATCGCAAGAAAAATAAACCGTTGCCTCTGATGACAGTGAATTTGAACGTGGCCTTGAAGATTACTAAGGGCAACTAAAGGACTTTAGCCGAGAGTGGAGTGAAATGTCCTTGAAACAGGACTGCCTAGACAAACAGGAGTGGCGATTTGTGGCAAGTGTATGGGGAGAAGGCGTCACTCATACAATGGATTCTTCGAATGATAGTACCAAAAATGCAGGTAACAAGTCACAGTGACCCACATTCCAGGGAAAGTGGAAGGGCAATGAGTTTGGTGACAGGAGAGTTGGAAGAAATGATGTGGGAGATGAACACATTCCAGGGTGAGTCAGGAAACTCCAAAACTCAGGCATCAACACATACCGCCAGTCCTGGTTATGAGGTGGGCAATGGCATTGTGGGACCACAGACCTGCATTGGGTACTGGAGGTCTTACAAGACAGCAACAGCTGTGAAATTGATGAAAGAGGCCAACTAATGGGTTGTACAGATAGGACTCGCTGACTGCCTGGATACAGAATTGTGGGAGAAAGGAGCTGTGAAAGAAAGGAGTTGTGGCCTAGATGTGGCTAGTGTATTACTGTGTATTATTTATCAAGACTAGATAGACAAGGGAAGGAAGAGAATAAGATATGTAGAAGAGAGATGATGAGTTCCAGTTCTAGCATACAGTTTTTCCTTGACTTGCAATGGGATCATGTCTCACTAAACCTATCATAAATTGAGTATACTGTAAGTGAAAGTGCATTAATACATCTAACCTGCAAAACATCATAGCTAAGCTACATAGTCCAAGATAGGATAACTGTTGTTTCCTCCTTGTGAATTTGGGTTTGACAGTGCTGGCTGGCCCTGAGGGACATGACAAGGGATGATTTGAGTGTATTTTTCAAGCCTAGATTAAAATTTAAAAATGCAAGCTACTGAATTATACTGAATGCATACCACTTTCACAAAATGGTCAATGCCCCCAAAAAAATGTAGGGCTGGGGATATAGCCTAGTGGCAAGAGTGCCTGCCTCGGATACACGAGGCCCTAGGTTCGATTCCCCAGCACCACATATACAGAAAACGGCCAGAAGCGGCGCTGTGGCTCAAGTGGCAGAGTGCTAGCCTTGAGCGGGAAGAAGCCAGGACAGTGCTTAGGCCCTGAGTCCAAGGCCCAGGACTGGCCAAAAAAAAAAAATGTAAAGTAAATAAATTATCATAAAAAAGAACCTATTCAGTACTATGACAGTAATGTCCAGAAAAAGGTTGTCTGGCAGTGTAAGTCTGTTCAAGATAAGGATATGGACTTGGGAATTGTCACAATACAGTTAATCAGTGAAGTCAAGTGTCTGGGTAAGAAATTAAGATGAGACTTTAAGATAGTAGGGGACTAAATTCTAGAATATAACACTCAAGGAATGCGCAAACAAAAAACATCACACACAAAAGAAATTGAAGGTAGCAAAAACAAAGAAAGAAACAGGAAAAGTGAAAATCAAAAATAAAAGAAATCATCAGCCTGATGATATGATCCCATATATGGGGATAATTTTGGTAGAGCATTTAAATCAGAGCATAGTGGAATTTTCTATGAAACACAAAGGTGGGATCCACCCCTCTTATCAAGATGACTGGTTGGGAAGTAAACAGAGACCATGGCCCTGAAAAAAACAAAAACAACTCTGAGGCCTGAGGCCAGGCAAGTAGGAAGAGATTAAAAGGGTAAAATCCAGTCTCTTCGGAACCCTCCTTTTTGGTGAATTCATCACAGATGTCAGCACCGTAAAGCTATTGTTAAACCTGTGTCCCTAATGCACAAACATGTCTTCTGAAATCCAAACATTCTTTCAGAAACTCAAACAATCCCCATTCACTCATGACCAAGTTAAATCCAAACAGATCATCTTAAAAACATAAATGGAACTAGAACTGTATTTCATGTACATACTCATCCTTCTTTTCATAAAATATATTTATTAGGGTTTAAGTCTGAGCTAAAATACTTGAATGAATTAAACCGTTGTAATGCATGCGGGGGTTGATGGTCTGGAGGAAGCCAGACGGAACCCCTCAGGCCTCCACGCACTTTCTATCTATGCACAAAATCTTAAAAAAAAAAAAAATTTAATTTAAAGCAGAAGTTGAAAAGCTAAACTAGGGTCATAAATTTTCAAAATCTGTCTGCAATCAACAAACTATAAAGATTAAAGTAGTTACAATTTTTAAAAGTTACAACTTTAATCACAAAAAAGTTACTATTTTAATCAAAATTTATTATAAGTAAATTGTACACATAGCATATATTTAAGGGATTAAATCCTGTCTCAAATATAAATAAAAATCAACTGAATGTGTGTGCATTTAAGTTAGTAATTCATCTCAGTTATTACTGAATCACAGCTGTCATAATTTAAGGCTCCCGCGTTCACTTTTAATTACAAGCAATAAATGTTTTTAAAATAATGTGCTTCCTGTTAATATGACTAGTAAGTATCAAGTTTGTAAACAGCAATGTTCAGAGCTAATCTAATTCTAAAGTAGATCCAAGTGTGAACTGTGGTCTTCACTTAAAGTAAAAGGATATGAGTGAAAATGTGCAAATCAGTCATCCTGAAAGAGGGGGATCGCATTTCATCTAATCTGAATAGCTGGCTGAATCTGAGCAAGTAGACTGTAACTTACTATTTCAACACTGCACACATCCGTATGCTTCTATTTAACCAAGGGTCTGAGGAATCCTTTCCTCTACCAAGGGCCATTTGGATATTTATAACATCGTTTGCAGACATAGAAGATTATTGATACAAATATACAGGTCTCAGGCAGACTATGAGAAGCCTAAGTGTGTGTCCCATTGTGTGTGAGATGATTTCAAAGCCCTCACAGGGCCTGATGGGGTGAGGAATCTGCTGTAGACAACCAAGGTAAGAGTTCCTGAACTCCACAGCCTTTTAGGTGTTTAGGAAGCATGTAAGTGATGAAGAAAAAGATCAGACTTAGAACTGACACCTTGCTAAAGCTACAGTTTAGCTTTTACTACTGATTAATCTTCCATCTCAACATAGAATGAAAGTTATAGTGTTCTACTTAGAATATTGTCATCAGTCAGAGCCTGCAACTCAAAGAACTGTTATGAATAAACAGCAGATAAAAAACATTTTTTATTTTCATATACAATATCACAAATTTTATTTAAAATAGCTTGAGCTGAGTCCCCTTAAAGAATTCTACGGGATTCCGTTTTAAGATGGTTACTTCACAACACATACATGCCTTTATAAACAGTGAAGAGAAAAATTTAGACACAAAATGCCAAGACATCAATGGGAAAAGTGATTACAGTGGCCTCAACAAATCACAGGAAGTACGAACATGAACCATCAAGCAGTACCATTTATTACAAAAACTACCAAAGCAATCAACCCACTCAGCATTAGTCCCAGTTTACCATAAGTACTGAATGAGCATTCACAGGTTTCTGGGCTCTTCCAACTTAGTATTGTGATTTATTATCAGCCTCTGTAGCAAAAATGTACGCATGATACATTTTAGAAAATAGAAAATGTGCTTCTTTAGCATTGTAAACTATGATTGCAATTTGTTACATAATAATTTCATTCCCAAAGGAGTAATCCTTGCTTCTTAAAAGTCCAGGAATGGTATCTTTTAGGTATCTTTACTTTAAAAAAAAATAATTACTTATAATGAAACGTTGATCACCTGCTTATTTTCCTCTGGGAAGGAAGAAACATAGCAATCTTCCATTAGATTTTTCTCTAAGTCACATATTTTAAACTATTTCCATTGTATTGAGTGTGGTATGAATTACTTTTTATTTGATTCTAGTATTCCATATATTTCTGGATGAAACACAGACATGGGAAACCACTAGAAAATATCTACTTTTGGAATCAATGATAATGCTGATACTGTCAAGAAACATTTTTCCTTTAGTACTTATCTAGAGTAACATGTAAATTAATAATAATAGCAATCTTAATGCTGTTTAGTAACTACTTTCTGAATGTCTATTGTCTGGTAAGCATTTTAATCATGTTACATATAATCAATTCACTTACTTTCTATAACAAGTTCATTAAAAATCATTATTTTCGGGGCTGGGGATATGGCCTAGTGGCAAGAGTGCTTGTCTCGTATACATGAGGCCCTGGGTTCAATTCCCCAGCACCACATATGCAGAAAATGGCCAGAAGTGGTACTGTGGCTCAAGTGGCAGAGTACTATCCTTGAGCAAAAAGAAGCCAGGGACAGTGCTCAGGCCCTGAGTCCAAGCCCCAGGACTGGCCAAAAAAAAAAAAAAATCATTATTTTCATTATCATTTTACATATGTGAAGTTCTACACAAGTTCATAGATAGCAAATAGTAGAAGCAGGATTCATATGTGATATACAGCAATCTGACATAGGAAGCCACCTTTTTAACAGCTTTACTACTGTTTTCCAATCTGTTAATCACAATCTATCTATAGACTATGACATGGATTTACTGGGTTGCAACTAGTAGGTTTTCTTCCCGCTAGTTGGTGTCTAAGCCATAGATGAGAAGCAAATTCAGAACTCAATACAAAAATAGCAAAACTGATAGAGTGAGTGGGGTTATATGGGGGCAGATTCTGAGCTCACATAGGGGGAAAAATGAGAAATAATGAAAGAATATTCCTTAAAATAAATCAAAACTCTAGGGTTGTATAAGAAATAAAACATTGGGGGAGGAAGAAAGAATAGAGGGGTATCCAATTATATAACTCCTTTGAACAGTTAACAATTGAATGAAAAGAGTTTCAAGAACCTGAAACACATGTCTTGATGGAGGAGTGAGGTGGAGGCTAATGGGAAGGGGACAGAAGAATGGAGAGAGGAAGGGTAAGTGAATTCAATCGTAATACTTAAAGTACATCTGTAAAAATGGAACTAGGAAATTTTATAAGACAGGTGTGGGAGAGAATAGGTGGGAGAGGAGAGAAGGATAGAAGGGGTGACATTAATCACAATGCATTGTACACATAAAAGGACACTGAACTTCCCTTTGTGTAACTATTTGAAGATCATATATTTTTTGTCAACTCAAGCCCAAAACACAAATCACAAAGAAGTGTGTGTCTTGGAGCTAACTGGAGAAAGAAAAGTTTCATCTACATTTTCTTTTTGCCTAATGGACAGAAAGAAAAGGACTTTCCCTGTGAGCTTTTCTTTAAATTTCTTAACCTATGATCAAATCTTCTAAACATCTTTTAGAATAATTTCTCTTCCAGATGAAGGAAAACTACATTTTTTAACTTAAGGGTTTAGCTGTTGGAATCCTTCCATAAAAGGCATAATTGCCAAAATAACCCCAGACTTAATATCTGATTATATCAGGAATCACACTGGAAATATGTTAATGTAGGCTCGGAGTAAAATGTGCATGAATACGAAGGATGAGAAAATCCAAAACAATTTTATTCTTAGCTCAAAAGTGAAAGGCAAGAGGTTTAATTTCAGAGTAGAGAATTCTGGAAAACCATCTGTTTTCCTTACATGTTCCTAAGCTTATCATGTTCTTTTCCATAGAAAAAGTTAAAAACAGAGAAAGTAATAAGTTGAACTGAGTATATAATAATTCTATATCAGCAAGACAGTAAAAGAAGCTAGAATGCAAAATAAAAGCAATCAAATAATTGAATAGTCATTTTGAAATTATATCCACTTACTGGAATAGTTTTCCTTTATTGAGTAAAAGCTTGAACTTTTATGAGAAAAAGGCTGCCTACACTATATGTTCTCATATGAGTACATGTGAGTAGAATAAATAATTTTCTCCTTTTTAAAAGTGAGTGGCCAAATGAATTTAACACACATTCATGAATTCCACAGCTGGTTTGGAATGGAATCTAGCAAATACATCTATCAGAAAACTTCTGGGGAAAAAAAAAAAGCTTTTAAGAGGGAGCTCATAATATCATTGAAACCATATCTAACTGAATTGACTTCATCATGAATATAATTCTAAGAATATGTGCCTGCCCCAATTTTAAACTTAGATGTACCACACATTGTTCTTAAATATATTTGAAGCTGTGCATTTTGAAAATAAATGATGAAAACACATGCAGCGGTCCCACATAGTCACAAAAGAAGCTCAGGAAGGGTTGGCATTTGTGCACATGTGTGAGCAATGCTAGCTCTGTGCAAACACTAATGGCATTTCAAGACTCCTACCGGAAACAACATGCTAAAGCATTTATTTTGTGCATCAAGCTTCCTCTCCCAATTTATCTATTTTATGAGACTCATACAGGTTGCATCAACTTTCCCTTAACTTTGGAAGGGGCTGTGCATTGTCAAGAGATAGCACGCGCTGGTAAATGAATGCATATAAAATGACAGACAATCCCCAAAAGAAATGTCTATGTTAAATAAACAACCCATGTAAATGTTTTTCACATCTGACTTACTTCCCTGAATTTATTAGCTTGTAAAAATAAGCCATAAATTACATTGCATAGGGATCTTGCCAAATAGGCTCTTTAGAAATTATTGCCTGTCTGAGGGTTTGCAGCTAGCAATAGTTGCTGTATTTGCCCTGGTAACCAGCAAAATGGCCCTTGTAAAGCAAAGCAAAATTGTCACAGAGAGAAAATAGTTACAATTACTATTCACTTAAAAGGTTTTAAGCATAAAAACTGTTTTTACACCTTCCCACCAGGGAAAAATAAAGGTGTGAAGCTCTTTTTCTAATGTTGACCTTGATGCCCATCCTTGACCTTCCTCTAAACACAGTGCGACAATGTAGATCATCTACAGATGCCTCCACTCACAGCTTCCCACCAATATTCTCAGGAATCAGAGGTATAATAGACTCTTTATCCAGCTTCTCCATTTATAACCCTTTCATGAGTTCATTCACTCATTCATTCATTGGGTGCTGACTCCTGTACCAATCATTGATTGCAACTACTCTTTAGATGCTGAGGAAGTTACAAGGTATAAGTCTGAGCCCTTGCTCTTTAGAGGCAAGGATTGTGGTTATGTGTTCACACTAAGTTTCCTTGTGATCTGGGGGACATCTGCTTGGAGTCTAGTGTGCCCAGAGAATATACTATAGCAGATGGGTGGGCAAAGAGGAGATGCACGACTAAGCTGATGTGAAGGACAGAGCAGCCTGACAGGTCACATAGGTTGTAGAGCCCACTTGGCCAGGCATATTTGACCAGCTACAAATCTAAAAAGTCAGTGAGGGGCTAAGATGACACCAAGAGACTCAAAGAGGATTGTTGGTGCTCCAATATAGAAATAATATATTTTTTAAGTTATCAGGGCCAGTGGTATAGTTCAAGGGGTAGAGTGCCTGCCTATGTTATCAATGTAACATCACGAGTTAAAAGACCCAGTAACACCCCCTCAAAATAAAGATGATGATAGATAGATAGACATACAGATAAACAAAAGAGTTCTATACGCTTTGCGTACTCCTATTTTTATACCAAGTATTCTAATCTTTACCTCAGTACTCAGAGGTCTGTGAGGATAATAACAATAGTATTGTTATTTTCTTTTGTAACTGAGGAAATTGAGGCAGAGATAATTTTAATAATCTAGCCAAAATTACATGAGTGTTAGGTGAAAGAGCCACTTAGTAGGGCCAAAGAGGCCAAGTGAGATGAAGGTGAACAGACCTCACTGGGTTTAACCAGGGGCAACCATTGCTAGTACATTTTCCACTGAAAAGTTAAAAACAATAACAACAAATAATAATAATCCAACATGTTGAGCATGAATTGTAGGTGAACCATAATAGAAACAACAGTAAGGCATTTTTCTACAAATGCTAGGAAATTAGAGTTGTTGCTCCTATGACTTGTTCAGTTCTCTCTAGCTGCAGCATTTGGTCCATGCATGTGAGTGTGCATAGCTATAAGCTCAAGTACTTATATACACACATATATGATGTTGTTGATGCTTGAAACTGAGGGGCCAGAAATCATAAAGAATCTCAAAAGCCCCTGTTGAGATTGTTGTCAAGGAAGCACAGTTGAAGATGAGTTCACAATGGCCCTCAAGCATTCTCTCCTGTGAGAAACTCATGACAACCTTGTGGTGTGTTTTCAGTGATCCCTCCTCTGTGATCAGACCACAGCCTAGCCTTCTACCTCTATGGAGGCAGCACATACCACACAACTATAAAGACATGAGGAAGGAGACCACATCTTACTCATCTTCATATCCATAGCATCTAACAGAGTTATACAATCACTCAAGAAGTGACTGAGTGGGTAAGAGTTTCTTTCTGCCACATGTGTGTTTTAGGAACTTTCCCTCTTGCTGCATGTAGGAGAGCATGGCAGAGAGAACAAGGAGAAAGGTGACATTTCTTTCAAGGCACAAACAACTTTTTGGCTCTCATGCCTCCTCCTCCAACTTGGGGTTCTTCTCATATCCAGATTGTTCTATGTGGCTGTAGGGTCTCCCAGAAAAACTTGAGAAATTTATAGTTGCTATAGTATTCTGGTGCTTTATCTTTTTATTTTTAAAATGGAGCTAGCTATAACATTTCAATTTGATATACAAAGATAATTAAGATATCAGTGAGTAATTCCTGAGCCATCTGCAACATGTTGAACAACTTATTAGGTGTGATCGATTCACAATGGGCAGTAGATATAAAAAAAAAATGAGCTTATCCTTGTAAAACATACAGCCTAACTGGACACACACACACATACACACACACACAATGTGTGTGGCTCTTCTTCACAATCATCCCTAGCATCAGTCAGGTTGTTTCACTGCATTATTGTCAGATGAAGTTTCTCATATCAGTGAGCTATGACTTATATTCTGTAAGTTACATGGCAATTTAGATAGGAAGTTCTGCCCTATATGCTTACACACAAACACACACGTACAAATATAGTATATGACCAGGATCATATGTGTATATGACTATCAAAAACAGATGAAAATTGAACAAGCCTGAGATGGAAAAAGGCCTGGAAGGAGAGCTCATGACCTTGACAAGCTGATTCCAGAGTTATATTGGAAATAGTTCTAGCAGTCTTCTTTGGGCTGTAAAAGGAAAAAACATGGCTCAGTGATACCAATTTCTTGCTTAGACAGCTGTGTGGACTATCTAAGAAAGAAATCATTGGAAAGGATCCACAGAGAGTGAGGCTACCTTTGATGTAGAATCGCTTAAGTTTGAAAAGCCTATCATCAGATCAGGAGATATAAGACATAGCGGGGCTGACAGAGGAGTAGACCTGTGAAATGGGAGTAGAGGCACTGAAGGAGTAAAGGAGGCTCTGATGTACAGCTCTAGTAACTCTAAGGAACACCACACTCCGGAGAGCCTTCCCTCTAGCCTTCCCTCCTGGAGTGAGAAGGAATAGGAAAGCAGAAGTAAAATAAAGGACAGGAGTATCACAAAATCCAAGGGGAGAGAATTTGTGATGGTGGCAATTTGAGAAGTGTCAGGCAAATTCATTGACTTAATTAGGCACTAAAGAACATGGAAACCTTCTTGAAAGCATACACATAACATGCAAGTTTTGTGACTCCATAAATGTGTAAGACTGGGAGAATGAGGGTGAGATTATAAAGCCTTCTGGGAAAAGCTGATTCTCTCCAGGCTTTATATAAAGATAAAAAATAAATTATACATGTCTCTAGACATTCACACAGTGAGAACAAAGGAGGATATTCACTGGAGCAGATCACATATCCATTCAATATCTATGTGCATATAATCATATAAAATAATATTTTTCAAAATAAACTCCAAGGAATAGAAATAAGAGTTTTTTGTTGTTGCTGCTGTTCTTTTTTTTTCCATTTGTCTTGTTTGTTAGTCTTTGGGAGGGTAAGGGGGGACACAAAAAAGGTGAGACAAAAGGTGAACAAATACAGTAGTGATACTAGACACTGTAGAAAATGAACTATACAATTTGTGGGTGGAGACAAGTGGGAAAAACTGGGAAAGAGCAAGGGAAGGGGTGACATGGTTAAAAAAGAAATGTGCTCCTTACCTGATGTATGTAACTGTAACACCTCTGTTTAGCACCTCTACATAACAATACAATATATTTTTTAAAAAGAAAATAAAACCTTATGGAAGGTTAAAAAGAAAAGGAAAAAGTGGAAGAAGTCAGTGTTCCTAGTCAATACTAGACATAAGCAAAAGGTACTGGATCATCAAGTATCTAACTTTTAGTCTTCTGGGATGCACACGGAGGAGTACAGGGGAATAAAGAAGAAACGCATTGTGGAGGGCTGGAGGCCAAAGCCACACCCCCCAGGAGTTCCTACATCCTACAAACAGCAACCACAGCAATACCCACTAACTAGCTCCTGACTTGATTGCAGCTGGGAAGGATGCTGGAATGGCAGAACCCGCCCACTGGCTTTGCTGCTGTGAGTACAACCTGCAAATGACACATAGGAACCCATTTCCCTGCTGACCTCGTCTGCCCACTGTTCACAGCTGAGCGTATCCTGTCTCCTGAATAGTAAATAACAACAACAATAATAATATGGGACAGATCAAAGATGTTCAGGAGCTTAGCTATCAGAAATTCTGATAAAACTGATGAGAGAAGAAGATGAAACACTTGCCCTCTTTAAACTGACTCTCACCTGGCTGTCCTTACACCTGCTGATTCTACCTTACTAAAGCTCATCATCCCCTCCCTTCTCTTCCATGGCTCCTACAAAGCATATATATATATATATATATATATATATATATATATATATATATATATATATATATATATCTCCTTGTTTTCATTCATGGGTGAATGTTGGCAAGCATGAAGCCTTCTTCCACAATTTCTTCTAAACACACAGAGCAGCAGTTTCTAGGCCAACTCTCGACATTCTAAATTACTGAACCTAATGAATGGAAAGGAGTTTCAACACTTCAATAATCAGTTGAAAATCAGTGCTGGCTCCTTTTTTAGAATCTGGAAGATTCTTCCAACTGCCAACAGGAGCAAAAGGCTATAGTAAATTTGAAGAAATGTCTGCACCCAACTTAAGAAATTTACACATTGGCTTTTCTTTTTTTAATGAAGGCACATTATATAGCATTAATTGGAGATTTTAAGCAGCAGGTGGTGGGATTTCATTTTATTTTTAAGAAAAAAAAAATCTAACAGTTGTCAAATGGCCTGGGTCGAAGTGAATTATTTTGAGGGTTTTTTTCTCAAGCTTTCTGAAATGAAGCTTTTACTGCCTGCCGTGTAATGGTCTTCTTTTGCCATGTAAATGTGGGATCAATCGAGTTTTAAACAGAAAGATTTTTCTAATGCGTTTCTGGTATTTTTCAAGCTGTGATACAGCTGATAGGAGTTCTTATAAAATGTGAATTACAGGAAATTCATATTTATAAGCTTCTGCGAGTAATTTTAGAGCACTGACTTTTAAACATCTGATAATAAAGAATTCCAGAAGCAGCACTGTACAAGAAATTTTTACCATGTACTTTTTTTTCCTAGCCCAGGCCCGGGAAGAAGAAACATACCTTGAGGCCTTCCTGCATGGCAGGCATCTTATGAGCTTATAGTCAGTCCCAAATACCCCTGGAGGAGGAAGGGAGGAAGGGAGGGAAGGAGGCACAAGGTACACTCTATTGGTTCCCAAGCAGTTATGTTACAGCCACTACCAGGTTTGATAATTACAGATTTCTACAGTGGTTTGTGATTCTGTTTTTGGCTTCTAATTTCCCCTCAGAAAATATTGGAAACCATAACATTGCCAAGTAAATATATGTCGAAGTAAAATATCCAGACAGTTTTTCCTGTGATCTCTTGGCATTCCCTTCTTCTGGCTTTAAGCTACCACAGGTCTAGTGGGTTACAATATCAGATTCAAAATCTCATAGTTCTGGAGACTGAGGTGCTGGCTTCCTTTCCGGTGGCTCCAAGAGCACATCCATCTTCTTGCCATCTTCTGGAGGCTTCTGGAGGCTGTCTTCAGTCCTTGATTCCCAGTTCCCTTTTACTTTCAAAGCCAGCAATGTCCCACTGGGAATCAACTTCACAATGTTGTTTGTCAGGATCTTTTCATTTCCCTCTCTCACATATAAAAGACACCATTATTTCCCATCCACCACAGAAACTCAGAGTCATCTTCCAATGTTCAGTTCAACTGACTGGCAAGCTTAATTCCCTCCTGCCAAAATTCAGGTCTTGGATTGGTTGTAGACTTCGGGAGGCAAGTATTCTACCAACCAAGTTTCCATTAAATCTTTCAGATTAAAAATGCAAATAGGCCAGGTGCCAGTAGCTCACACCTATAATCCTACCTACTCAGGAGGCTGAGATCTTAGGATATTGGTTCAAAGACAGCCCAGGCAGGAAAGTTGAGACTCTGATCTCCAATTAACCACCAGAAAACCAGAAGTGGTGCTGTGGCTCAAGTGGTAGAGCATTAGCCTTGAGATGAAGAGCTCACGAACAGGACCCAGGCCCAAAGTTCAAGCCCCACAACTGACAAAAAAAAGTGCAAATAGTTTTCATCCTTTATTCTCAGGGATATGTTTCATACTATACAGACACTAAGTTTATTCCTCTTCCTGAGTATCCTGTGTACAATGCTGAACAAAAGATGTCTCAGAATGTCAGTCAGGAAAGAGCAGATCAGCAAGAGATTTCATTATGCTACTCAGAATGGCACGCAAGTTAAAATATAAACTTTCTTCTGGAATTTTTTTTCACCTAATATATTCATACTGTAATTTACCATGAGAAACTGAAGCTTCAGAAAATAAAATGAATAATGGGCTGCTATAGACATTTTGGTAAGGTAAATCAGCTAGTCAAATAGAAAAGCTGTACCTTCTGTCATACATAAGTTTATCTGTTTGAGGGAGGGTAAAGCGAGCACAGAAATGGTGGAACAAAGGAAAACAAATGCAGCAGTGATACTCATAAGATACTATGTTGAAATTGAACTATACAACTTGTGGTATAGGGGGAGTTGGTAAGGAAACTGGAAGAAAATGAGGGGAAGAGGTGATACTGTTCAAAAAGACATGTACTCATTACCTGACTTATGTAATGGTAACTCTTCTGTCCATCACTTTTATAATATAAATAAATAAGTAAATAATCTTGTTTAATCCATGCAAGCTGTCTCTTTAGAATGCTCAAATTCTGACTTGATTTCTTTTTAAATTCCAAGAACTTATAGCCATATCTTCACAGAACCTGGAGAAAAATGTCAAATGTTGCTAAATGCTTCATATGGCTGACAGCAGTGGTATGCTCTTGTAGTCCTAGCTCTTCAAGAGATGAAGAGGTTGAGCTCAGGAGCTAAAGAAAACATAGACACTACCTCAAGAAAGAATTCAAGAAGTTGGGTGCCAGTGTCTCATGTCTGTAACCCTAGCTACTCAGGAGGTGGAGAGCTAAGAATAATGGTTCAAAGCCAGACTGGGCAAAAAAGTCCCCATGTGACTTTTACCTCCAGTTTAACCATTCAAAAACCAGAAGTAGAGCTGTGGCTCCAAGTGGTAAAGTACTAGCCTTGTGCAAAAGAGCTCAGGGACAGCACCCAGGCCCTGAGTTCAAGATGGATGGTTCATATGTGTAATCTCAGAATTCGAGAAGATCATGAGCTGAAAGCCAGCCTGGTAGCCATGTCTGTCAGAACCTGCTAAGCCAGAGGAGTACATTTCACATTCACACACCTGACTGATCTCAGGGCTACAGAAGACGTGTCAGGGAACACTCAATCCCACACTGCCTCTGGCCTGCTTCCCAGCAAACCATTCCCTTCCTGAGAAGCTGTGGCTGGCCATTGGCCTACCTACCTCTCCACTAATCCTGCCTGCTCTTGGACCACATCCTTCTCCTGCCCCCTTTCCTGAATAGGCCTTGAATTTCTCCCCCAGCCACTAAGGACCAAAGGTAAATGGTCCTTATAAGAGTCTTCTAGGGGATTTTACTGTTGGGAAGAAGAATATTTAAAAATTGTTCATTAGTACAACTGATCTCACTGAGCATATACTGTGCTCCCAGCACTAGAGCCCAAGAGTGAACACAAGCACAGATTGCTGGCCTTATGGAGAGGTCCTGTGTAGAGATGATGGGGGTGGGGGGGTGTGGAAAGAGAACAGAGAAAGAGAAAGAGGATCACCATGTCACTGCAAAAAATAATCTTTGAATAGACTTCAGACACATAAGAAATGAATATCTGAATAAAGAGTTCTGGGCAGAGGCCTATAAGCAAGCCTCTCAGTAGGTAAGTGCAAAGGGCCTAAGGTAGGAGAGGGTAAGAGACAGTATTCAGGCCCTGAGTTCAAGCCCCAGTACTGGCACACACTGAACACACACTACACCTAAAATTCACTGGCATACCTCAAGACTACATTCAAATCCTATTTTAAATGTGTCTTCTCTTCCATTATTATTTTCTTTAGGACTCTGTCTAGTCCAGTTTTTAATTACCAAATAGACTTATATAGACCATGTTCTATTAAATCATGGTCACAGGCCAGAGCCAGAGGAATAAGAATTCACTACTGAGGGACAAAAATTCACAGGAAATGGGAGACTTAGGAAAGATATACTTTGCCTGACCCATGCCGTCGTTCAGGCAGAATTCCAAACTCAAGACTTGGGAACGATGGTAAGATGATGTTGTTCAGAGAATACTTCTCCTTCCATGCTTCCTTCCCAGCACCCTTGCTGCTGCTGTCTACCCTGGCCTGGTTTCATGTCTGTTTCCTTGCTTGCTGTCTGCCTCAGGCAGGAGACTGTTGGCTCCCTGTGAGCCAAAATCTTGCTCATCTCACAACAGGACCCTGGCCCAGCCTATTCCCATCTTTGCAGAAGTCTTTCATAAGACTCAAGCCAGACACTCAACTTGCAGACACTCATCCATGAGGAAAGGAAAGGCCACAAGGTGATGCTTTCCTGGACTAACAATACTGCAATGCCTACACGTGAGAGATCTGCTTTTAAAAGAACACACACCCGTTTCCTGACACAGTCCTGTCCAGGCCTATTGAGAAATGGGTCTTGTTGGGACAAAAGACACCCTCATCCCAGTCCACCCGACCCTGGACCAAATGCCAGCCTCTTGTCAACACTTGGGGAAACTTTTATCAAAGGGAAGAGCTATCCTTACTTAAGCAAAAAGTGGTAGAGAGGGGGAGGGAAGTGATGGCAGAGACATTAAAATAGCAGGGCTATAATTATTTATGTGAGGCAAACATTCTCAGGATGCTGAGCAGAGGCACAATGTGATGGGACTATTCCCATCACATTCATAATAATAATAAAAAGGCCTTCACCTCCCATGACAAGAAGCTGCAAATCTAAATAATTTTATCTTCTCCTCTGAATATTTCCCAGGATACAACAGTAGCTCTCAGGCAGAGACAAATTACTCACTGAACACATTAAAAAATACTCCCTTTCAAAAATGACTCTGAGATCTTATTTGTTACTTGCCTTTGGTAATTTCATATATACAGGCATATATTTATACATATATAAGTGAAATGCTCCATTTTGTCGATGGAACAGTTTAAACTTTATACAGTAATAGATGTAAAAAGATACACAGTAAGGCTCTGTCTCAAAACTCAGTAATGTCCATGCTCTCAAACAATGTATTGCAAGATTTATTCTCATATAAAATGCCATATAAAAATCGAAGCACCACAGCTTAATTAACCAGGCACAGAAATATTTAAACTTTTCTCCTGCATAATAAATATGAGTTCACTAAGTTTTCAAACACTTAAGGACAGAGTAATGTTTCCTTGTGGAAACGAGCACATGGCTCCCATTGTGTTTCAGAGCTTTGTTTTATGCACAAGTTCTAAGAGTCAACTCCATCAGCATGTTCAGGCACTAAACAAACTCAACAAATACTGAAGTGTAGGCCAGGAGGCCATCAAAATTAATTAGATCGTTATATTTTAGAGCCTCAAAGGACTAGAGAAAGTGAATGATTCAACTCTTTTGTTTTGCAATTGGGAACCGAATTGAGGAATAATTTGCCCCAGGCATGAAGAGACCAGTATTTTTCCCTTACACAGGCCATGCTCGTTAATTTACAATATTTGATAGGCAAAGTATTGTTAGGGCATGGGGTTGAATGTGAGGTATCAGATTTCTAATATTGCTTTAGCAACTTTGGAGCTATGTCTACAGCATTACCCTTCAGAGAGTCTGTTCTCAATAAATAATATGAATTGATGAGTGAGTGAGTGAATAGAGTTTTTTAGAGAAAAATTAGCTTTAAGTTGAAGTTAGTTCTGGGCAACTTTCTGTATCAGATAGATATCAGCCTTCCTCAATCTGCAGCATCAACGAAAATAAAAATCCAGGGAGCTGTTGCATGTTTTTCTCTGTTCCATGCTTCATTTTCTAAGCCTAATATGTTTTCAAGGACCACAGACTGAGGTATCTTATCTAATCCCAAAGTCTATCAAACTTCATCAAAAATGCTAATGAACCAGTCAGCCCTATTCCAAATGCTACACCATTTTTTAATGCAGGTGTACTATTGTGTTTATTTATAAAATCACAAATTGCTTGACATCTAATGAAGAGAAGCTGTTTCTTGGCCTTCCCGCTGCTTCCCTTCATAAATAATGTGTCATTTTTACCTGTATGCTCATTCATTATGTGGTGTGGCCATTTGATTTTCCATTGATCTAAATCACAACTGCTTTATAAAAGTGCCAGACACTAATAATCTATACCATTCTTCACCACTTCACTCTTTCCTGCATTTTACTCTTCCTGTTTTATGAGTCTTTATCCCCCAATGAGATTACAAACTGCTAAGTGTCAGGAGCCATGTCTTAAATATCACAGTGAGTAGTCAATAAATCCATTTGATTTTACTTTGGGTTTAATTGTTTGAAGCTTTTGGAAAGATCCAGGTGGTTTAATTAGAAATCTACTCCTTTCTGAATTGTTTGAGCACATTAGGAAAAGATGCAGTAATGGGAAAGAGTCTAAATAAAGTTCTCTCAAGATATCTCAATAAAGAAATTTCTCTTTTTTTGAAAGGGTCACTAGTTTGATAGATGACCAAAAGAAACCTAAACATATAAAATATCTGCATTTTAACATAGTGACTACATTCACTAGTTCACATATCTTTGTATATATGATAGTGAAATTTGTATTGGGAACTAATTTGCAGATTTAAAAAGATTCATGCCAGGCACAGGTGGCTCATGCCTATAATCCTAGCTATTCAGGAGACTGAGATCTGAGGATCATGGTTCAAAGCCACCTCAGGCAGAAAAGTCCCCATAAGACTTTTATCTCCAATTAACCACTCAAAAACCAGAAGTGTGGGCTGGGAATATGGCATAGTGGTAAAGTGCTCGTCTTGTATACATAAAAACCAGAAATGGAGCTCATAGTGGTAAAGTACTAGCCTGAACAAGAGAGTTCAGGGACAGCGTCCAGGCCCTGAGTTCAAGCCCTACAACTGACCAAAAAAAAGAGAAGGTTCATTCACTCATCACCATGATTAACAAGCAGAATGAATACAAATTATATCCATGTACACAATCCAATGAACACAGACTGTATCTGTCACTCAGTAGGTCCCCATCAGTGAGAAATAAACGTAAGATGTCAGTAGAGTTCTGACACACAGGAGCACCCAGGAAAAGACTAATAAATTAGAGTTCAATGGGATCAGGAGGATGGCTACAGAAAAAGGTTCAGAGGATATCCTTAAGGGTCACACCTAGGCTGAGGAAGCATGGAAGACTTCATTAGCCATGTAACATTGTAAGGGTCTCACATCCAGGGTGGTGAATGTGGAAGAGGTTGGAACAGAGTCAGATCATGAACTTGAATGACAGATTGAAGACATTGGGCTTTGTCCATAGGGGCTATGGAGCCATTTTAGAGCTCAGAGAAGGTAAACTGCACAGCCTGATTTCAGACAGATGATACCGATGGGAAAGTCCAGGAAAAAGGACACCCATTAGGAGGTTACTGCCTTCTGGAGAGATAAAGGAAGCAATTTCTTAGAATCAGCAGGACTTGGTAAATAATTTGGGGTTATGTGGTGGAGAAAGGGAGAAGTCAAGACTGTGCCTGAATTTCAGGTGGTAACAGTGATGATAATGAAGATACTTCTGGAATGGAACATAGTTATTTAGGAATGTTGGCTATAAGGTCTTTAAACCCTGAAAAGTGTGCATCAATGTCCAGGGTTCCATTTGAATTAGTGGAGGTCCCATCGAGCTCCACTTATTTCAATAAACTTATCAATAGCACATTGGCTCAATACCTAAATTATGGAAATAAGTAACAAAACCAAGGCCTCAGATGATTCTGACCAGCTGCAATATCAATTAACAAAATTAAATTTAATAAGAAAATATTTTGCATCTCCATTATGGGCTTAGAAGATGTGGTTTAATAGCTGTTCTGATGAAAATAAACATGACGTAGCACTTAAATTTAATATAACCTTTCCTAAGTCAGAAACTTGGACTTATTTTTTTTTGCTGGTCCTAGAGCTTGAACTCAGGACCTGGGCACTGTCCCTGAGCTTCTTTTAATCGAGACTGGTATTCTGCCACTTGAGCCATAGCACAACTTCCAGCTTTTTGTGAGTAGTTTATTGGAGATAGGAATCTCAGCGACTTTCCTATCCAGGCTGGCTTTGAACCATGATCCTCAGATCTGAGTCTCTTGGGTAGCTAGGATTACAGGTGTGAGCCATCAATTCACAATACCTTTTTTCACACGGAGATGAGCCACAGCATCTATGTAAGCATTAGAATGCATAAGTGGTCATAACAGTGGATGGGGACACTGAATAAGGATGGATAGGCTTTTAATTGGCAGAGATCCTCTTTCACTTATTAGGCCAAAGTAGATTTTCCATAAAAATTTCCTTTAAGAAAATAGTCCTCCATAGCTTGCCAGATAAACAGAAATCCCACAGACTGGGAGAAGATCTTTACCGGCCATTCAACGGACAAAGGCCTCATATCTAAAATACATGCAGAACTAAAAAAATTACCTTCCTCCAAAACAAAACCGCAAAGAACTAATAGCCCGCTCATCAAGTGGGCTAAAGACCTACAAAGAGACTTCTCTGATGAGGAAATGAGAATGGCCAAGAGACATATGAAAAGGTGCTCTACATCACTGGCCATAAAAGAAATGCAAATCAAAACAACATTGAGATTCCATCTCACCCCAGTAAGAATGTCATATATCAAGAAAACTAACAATAACAGTTGTTGGAGGGGATGTGGCCAAAAGGGAACCCTACTTCATTGTTGGTGGGAATGTAAACTAGTTCAGCCACTCTGGCAAGCAGTATGGAGATTCCTCAGAAGGCTAAATATAGAACTCCCCTATGACCCAGCAACCCCACTTTTGGGTATTTATCCAAAAAACCACAAACAAAATCACAGTAAAGCCACCAGCACAACAATGTTCATTGCAGTGCAATTTGTCATAGCGAGAATCTGGAACCAACCCAGATGCCCCTCCGTAGACAAATGGATCAGGAAAATGTGGTACATATACACAATGGAATTTTATGCCTCTATCAGAAAGAATGACATTGCCCCATTTGTAAGGAAATGGAAGGACTTGGAAAAAATTATACTAAGTGAAGTGAGCCAGACCCAAAGAAACATGGACTCTATGGTCTCCCTTATTGGGAATAATTAGCACAGGATTAGGCAAGTCACAGCAGAGGCTCACAAGAGCCCAATAGCTATACCCTTATGATCACATAAGATGATGCTAAGTGAAATGAACTCCATTTTATGGAAATGATTGTTATATCACAGTTGTAACTACTTTCAACATCCCATGTGTATCTGTGTATACTGTTGATGATGTTCTTGTATCACCTTCTTGGATTGTACCTACACTATCTCTGTAATCTTATCTGAGTATATTGGAAACCGTGTATACTGGTATTAGAATTAGAAAATTGAGAGGGAATACCAAAATTGAGAGACAAAGGGTAAATTAAGAGAAACAACAACAAAAGCAATACTTGCAAAACTGTATGGTGTAAGCGAACTGAACACCTCAGAGGGGAAAGGGGGAGGGGGAAGGGGGGTATGAGGGACAAGGTAACAAACAGTACAAGAAATGTATCCAATGCCTAACGTATGAAACTATAACCTCTCTGTACATCAGTTTTATAATAAAAAATTTTAAAAAAAGAAAATAGTCCTCATTCTAAAACTACTAATTATACTCCTGAGATGTAATCATCCCAAGGTAAATTCTATACATGTCTAAAACATGTCTTACACTTCCATATGTACTTCAGGGATCTCAGATTAGGGCAGCTACTGATGTACACAAAAATTCCTAAATAGCCTATAACCAGGATGGGAATATTCGAAGTTGTTCTCACAGTAAAATGTCTAAAAAGACCCAGGGATATTTTTCCTGGATGAAAACTAAGACAAGTATCAATAGCTGTCTCTAAATGACTGAAAAGCTATCAAATCAATTTATTTTTTTGAGCCAAGTGCCAGGAGCTCATGCCTGGCTAGCCACAGGAAGCTGAGATCTGAGGATCTGAGGATGGTGGCTCCAAGCCAGGATGGGCAGAAAAGTCCAATTATCTCCAATAAACTACCAAAAATCCAGTAGTAAAGCTGCGTCTCAAGTGGTAGGACACGGACGTTTGAGCAAAAAATGCTCAGGGACAGTTTCCAGACCTTCAGATCAAGCCCTAAGACCAGAAAAATAAAAGCAAATATTGTTGAGAAACAACAATGTTTGGCAGGCAATGTCACCAAGCTAAAATATGCATGAAAGTCATATAAGGCATCATTTACAGGGTAAAAAGCCAGAATATTTTAGAATCAATGAACTCTGGCCAGTTAGAATATTATAAACAGCCAGGGTGGCCATTGGCCCTACTGATGGGTGTCAGCTGAAAATCAGCCCTGATTATATGTCAGATTACTTCTTTTAATTCACTTGAAAAATTAATTATCATCCTTGAATCCTCAGTGGCTTTAAAGAGATACATTAGGAGGTAGAAAGAAGTTAGAGGTAGTAATTGAACATTGAGTTTATGCCAGTTTTTCTGATTACACACATCATGCAATTTATCTCCTGCTAATTGAACTATAGAGCTTTCTCCATCGGGATTTGGGGCTAAATTTGAAGTTAGTAGAAGTTTGTGGACTTCCACAAAATTATTTGGTCAAGAAGGTAAGAATAGAACTCCTCAGCCATATTGCTTCTCAAAGCTGTTTCCACCAATTAATTTCTGTTGTGGGTCCAGAAAATAGAAAATCATTCATGTTATTATTTGATTACCAAGCATTTTGGAATAAATGACTTACAGACTGGGGAACTGGTCAATTTCAAAATCGAAGCAATCCAAAAAGAGTAATCAAGGCTCTGTCATCACAGGGTAGATTGCTAGAACATAGTTAACAGCATCATGCTGGGAACAGAAACCAGAAGTGACACACAGAGGAGAAACAAATAAAACTGGGAACGACAAAGAATCGATGCCCTCTGCAAGCTGAGAGTCTAAAATATTCATAAAATTTCCATTGCCCAAAAGCAGCAGGGGCAACTTCATTTCAATTAAGAGGATGGGAAGAAAATTGAATGTTGTAATAAGATAATGAGCCCCTGCTAGTGCACAACTATTTGTGTAAAGTCAGTATGTCCTCAAAGCATTTGATATTAATATCAAGACAACCAGGAACAATGAAGGTAATTTGTACCTGCTTACATGAGTATACTGTAATCATTCTTGCTAGTTGTATAGTCCAAGAACTTGTCACTCCCTACAGTGGAATACAGGCTGAAATGT
Organism: Perognathus longimembris pacificus; assembly: GCF_023159225.1. Taxonomy (NCBI): domain Eukaryota; kingdom Metazoa; phylum Chordata; class Mammalia; order Rodentia; family Heteromyidae; genus Perognathus; species Perognathus longimembris. Next base: position 18,955,714 of record NC_063166.1, on the reverse strand, counting down.
TCCCATTGGCTTATTAAGCCTGTGACCTTCAGCCACCTGGAGGTGGAAATGAACAGGTGGACACTTCATTATAGGTATGTGTAATGTACTATTAATGAAGATAAAAAATATAAAGGAGGAAAAATGCACCTTGTATTCTATTCTGTAGTTTTCTACAGGCCTTCCAAAGACTATAGCCAAAAATGGACAGAGAGAACTAAGTCTTTTTTTTTCCTTTTAGTGTTTTTGAAAATTATCTTGTCTATTCAAATGTCTAGAGTGTGTGATAATCTGATCTATGTATATGGCACATAATGATCAAACCAGAATACATAACTTTCCTGTCTCCTTAAACACTTCTTAGACTTTTTATTAGTGTATCATAAACCTAGCAATTACTTTTCCAATATTATCATTTTCTACACAGGGCCTTCAGAAGCACAGGGCATTTTATGTAACTATATGTCATGTCATCTTGCACCAGGAAAACTGCACTGTTTCCAGATCATGTATCACTCACAGGTCACAATAAAAGGGGCAATCACTGGGCTACTTAGTATCTTTATAGGAAGGTTTCATTTAGAAACTAAGAATTAAAATATCTGACATAAAAATAAACACTGAATCACATTTTTATGTCCTCTGGAGTTTCAAAATCACTTCTAAAATATTTCCTTAAAAAAACACTAGGGCAAAAACAAACAAAAACAAAAAACTGGCTTTTCTATATTCATGAAACATTCACTGGGGAGACTATTTAAATGTCTTTGGGGACAGGGAATGTGGCTTAGAGATAGAGTGCTTGCCTAGCATGCATAAAGCCCTAGGTTCGATTCCTCAGCATCACATACACAGAAAAAGCCAGAAGTGGTGCTGTGGCTCAAGTGGTAGAGTGCTAGCCTTGAGCAAAAAAAAAAAAAAGCCAGAGACAGTGCTCAGGCCCTGAGTCCAAGCCCCATGACTGGCAAAAAAAATAAAACAACAAATGTCTTTGACAGTGTTTTTAAAGTTTCACAAAGTACTCACAGAGTAATTTCAAATGAACTTATTTAAATAGGCTATGCTTTCCTAAGTTCTTCAAAACTGAGAACACACACACACACACACACACACACACGTGCTGTGTGTATATCTTCCTATATTTCATATTTTGATGGATTTCAAAATAGTAGGCACAATTTTCTCAAAAAGAAGTCACACAGTAGTAATTAAACAGTTTGGGTTTTGTTTTCTTTTTGGTATCTGAACCATCCACAAAAATCAAATCCAGACTTCCCCATGAGATCCCCATGGCTGATAGGAGTTCACACTAGGTCTCCTCCAGCTACATGTCATGCACCCCCCCCCCATCCCACACTTTTAACTGCCCAATTCCAACACTCAGTGCCATTGATGACTCAGAGCCTGGACACATACCAGTTTTCTGTCTGCATCTCTTTTGGCTATCTGCAGGAAAAAAAAAAAAAAGGCTTCCTTCCATCTAGCACCAAAAACCAACTTCCCTGCAGTCTTCCTGTCACCTTCCCCTGTCTTTCTATACCCTCAACTCCAGTCAAGCCTCTGGGATAACATTTCTACAGCATAAATAGATCCTTATCTAACATCTCACAAGGGTATGGGAGCCCCTAGGGACAGGTGATATATATCAATCACTCAAGAAGAGCCTGATGTGGGCAAATCTATAAAGGAAGGACAAACAAACAGATGGACGGACCAATGGGTGGATGGATGGGGGGGGAGGTGGATGGATGGATGGGTGGGTGGGTGGATGGATGGATGGATGGATGGATGGATGGATGGATGGATGGATGGGTGGATGGATGGGTGGGTGGGTGGATAGATGGATGGATGGATGGATTGATGGATGGATGGATGGATGGATGGATGGATGGATGGAAGGATAGATTCTGCTAAAAAGGCACTGGAGATTTCTAGCCTGGCAAGGTCTTTCCTCTGCATTCCCTCCTCTATCCAAACACATAAGAGCAAGAGAGAAAAGAAGGATATTTTTTAATATAGCCAGAAAGCAGCAATCAGCAATTAAAGGTAGGGCAGAAAAGCCAAGTGGGGTGCAAGACTGCAACTGTGGGTATCTTCCAGCTCCTCCTCTGGAAAGACACAGTGCGGCAGGAAACTCCCTGCTTCAAGAAACTGTGTTCACTCTACTAGCATGGGGGGTTAAGGCCAAGCTGAGGTGGAGGTGGCTAACCTAGAGCTCATCAGGTAACACATGGTAGATCTGAGGTCTACATCTGCCAGCTTCCCAATTCTGGCTGCAGAATCTGTAAGATGAGGCTAATAAGGGTTCACCTCATGGGGTCACTGAGACTACAATGAGTTAATATATTTACAGTGCTTAGAACAAAAGCTGACATCATACAAGTATTGACTATAATTATTGTCACTATCACTTTTTTATTATCTTGTTGTTGTTGTTGGTTGTGCGGCTTGAACTATGGCCCTGGGAGTTATCCCTGAGATTTTTTTGCTCAAGGCTAGCACTCTACCACTTTGAACCACAGCACCACTTCCAGTTTTCTGGTGGGTAATTGAAGATAAGAGTCTCACAGACCTTCCTGCCCAGGTTGGCTTCAAACCATGATCCTCAGGTTGCAGCCTCCAGAGTAGCTCGGATTACAGGCCTGAACCGCCAGCACCTGGCTCATTTTTTAAAATTATTATCATTATCATTATCATTGCTGAAAGGGTGATTTTATAAAAAGGAACAACAACTGATATCTTTTGCTCCAGCATGGCAGCTTTTCTGGCTCAGGCATTCTCTGTGGCCATGAACGTCCTCAGATGTCACGACCCATATGGCCAAGCTTTGAAAATGCTGGGGGTAGGATCCATACATTTCTGAGGTAAGTCTGGTTCTGGAAATAGGGGAAACATCACAGGAATGGGTATGGGGGAAAGGACATTGGGCAGGAAAGAGTTATAGATAACAGGAGGATGGGGGCGGGGGAGGCTCAGCTTATCCACCACCCACTTCATGAGTGAGGCTCATTGCCTTATTCCTGTATTAATGCCTGCTCTTCATTTCCTATCTTATAACAATAGTGCATATTTATAAGGTCTATTATCCAGCTTCTGGATGAAGAGAACTCGCCTGCCAATCAACAATATATCATTCAAAAGACCTCAAAGCAGCCAGCCAACAATGCCTGTGTTTTTAAGGAAAGAGTTGCCATAAACAGAAAGGAAAAAAGAATTCACACTAGAACATAAAGTCAAGAAGATGTAGAAATGGATAGAGGGTGTTGCTACTAACAATTAAAACTCTACTTCTGCTCCTCCCATCTCGAAAGGAAAAGTGAAGAGATGGTGACCTGCCTGTGCATCCAGCTGTCCAAATGAAAATATGATTTGGAACCAAGAAGCCTGATCAAAAGGCTTTCCTCTGAAGAAAATGCGTGCATGAGATTGGTTTTAAAATAACTCATCCGTGGTGAGGAAAGAACAGATGACTTCGCTGCTGGAAAATTACATGAGATGGTTAGAAGTCACTCTGACCTTTCAGCCGGGAAAGAAGATCACAGAGCTGCCTCTGAGGTCTTAGCCTCTCCTCCTTTGATCTGACTGGGTAAATGTCACTGTGTTCAATGAGAGAAGCAAATTCTGCATTTGAAGGGAGTGGGCAGAATCCCCATGAGGCAGGAGTATGACACTGTCCTTCCCTCCCACATTCTAGCCTCCCCCTCTGTGCCTTCTTACCCTTTTCTTCTGCATTTCACCAGCCTAAAGACCACAGCTTTTGTCCCTCTCCCAGCCTATGCCAGCCTGACTTCCCCTAAGAGCACTCCAGGTCCCACATCATTCTTCCTAAACCAAATCCCTCATTGCCAATAGCTGACATTTGAAGTAATGTAATGAGCCAGATGCAGGTGGTTTACACCTATAATCCTAGCTACTCAGGAGGCTGGGATCTGAGGATCGCAGTTCAAAATAAGTAAAGGCAGGAAAGTCCGTGAGAGTCTGATCTCTAATAAACTACTCAGAAGAAAGCCTAAAGTGGCTGTGGGGCTCAAGTGGTAGAATGCTAGGCTTGAGCAAATGAAGCTCTCAGGAACAGAGCCCAGGACCAGAATTCAAGCCCCAGGACTGGCAAAATAACAACAACAATAATAATAATAACAACAACAACAACTTGGTGAGCTGACGTGATGTAGACCCCTCCTGTGGGAAACATGCAGGAATGAGACTAAATATGAACTCAAAAATTTTATTCACCACTCAGCTCAAAAAGAGAGCAGTCTCCATTCTTTGAAGGAAAGTGGGTAGAGATTTAGACTGAAAGGGCTGGGAGTTAGGATTCTAATGCCCATACTCTAGGGTGCTGGAAATGAGACCCCAGTATAAAATCAGGACCTTTATATGAGTTTCACATACCTGAAAAGTGGTCTTTAAAACTGTCTGGTAGGCTACAATACAGCAGGAAACCTAGACATCTCTCTAGGGCCCTTGAGAACTCAAACTTCAACCATGTGCCATGTGCAAGGCTAACTGATCTGAATTTGCCCTATTCATCTGTCTGTAGCCAAGGCAGTAACCATAAGACTGATCCAAAGCAGCTAGGTGCAAGTGGTTCATGATCTGTAAGCCTAGCTACTCAGGAGGCTGAGATCTGTTCAAAGACAGCTCTGGCAAGAAAAGTCCTTAAGTCTCTTACCTCCAACTATCAGAAAAACTGGAAGTGGAAATGTAGCTTAAACTGGTAGAACACTAGCCTTGAGCAAAAGAACTCAGGGACAGCACACAGGCCATGAGTGCAAGCCCCATGACAGACAAAAATAAACTAGTCCTCAGGAAAATCTCAATAGCCTCAGCAGGAACAAATGCAGCTGATGGGAGATAAATGTGCTTTCTTGATACTAAAGGAAATTTTAAGACACAAGAATGACTTAGCAGAAGAAACAAAACTTCCTGTTGAAAGCTAGTTCACCATCAAAATTTACAAATGATGAGAATAGAATCACTATAGAGGAAAGTTTGTAGACCCAGAAAATAAGAGAATCAGCACTCAGAGGGCAGGAGATAACAGAACAACTTTAAAAGGGATGATTTTAAAAGTGCTTAAAACAATTAGAGACCTAACGTATGAAACTGTAACCTCTCTGTACATCAGTTTGATAATAAAAATTTGAAAAAAATAAATAAAAAATAAAACAATTAGAGATGAGATTTTAAAAACATAGTGAAATAAGGCTGAATATATAAACAAAAGCTTTGAGAAAGGCTCCAAAAGAACTAGAACAACTATTGCTATTGCCATGCAAGTTTTGAAAGACAGATGAAACAGATAAACCCAGCAAGAGAAAATATTAATAATCTGGAAAATAGGTCTTAAAGAAATTGCCAACATGCAACATGGGAAAAAAAGAAGTAAAAAACAGATATATATATCAAATACAATCTAGCCAACTTCTAAAAAAGAAAGCTGCATATCTCTCCCTATACTAGATATGAATCATGAAATGATATAATCTACTCACCCTCCAAGTATATGGTTTGGATCTTAAATGTCCCCCAAAAGCTCACTCTGGAAGGTGTGGTACCCAGGCAATAGCACTATTGGGAGGTAGTGAGAACAACTGGGAAAGGGGCCTAAATTGGAGGAAGTAGGTCACTAGGGAATGCTGGACTCAGCTCCACCCCCTCATCCCCCACACACAAACAATGTGATGGTTTTCATTGTGTTATGATGCAGCACAAAGGCCTTCATCAGATGCCAGAGCCATCTCTTGGATTTCACAACCTACAAAATCATGAGTCAAATAAGTTTCTGTTCATTATAAATAACCCGATCTGTGGCATTCTATTATAGCAACATCAGATGGACTAAGACAGTTCTGTATCCTTATCATACACAGAAGTAATGTTGAAAGGATGGCAGTTTGGGGCACAATGGACTTTGAAGCCAGACAAATCCGTTTTGAAATTTAACCACATCCCTTTATAGATGCATACAATATGTATGTTCTCCAGCCTCTCTCTGGGCTAGTGATTGGGGCATGGTGGTAGATGACTAAGAATCTCATCTTGTAAATAATCAGAGTCAGAATCCAATACTGGCTTGAGATCCTATCTACCAAACAACCTAAAAGCAAAAGGACTGAATAGGCATGGCTCAAACCCTACCACTCCAAAACAAATACAGGAACAACACTATGTATCTATTCAAAAAATAATTTATCATTATCATCATACAACATTGCATGATAATGTTCTAAGAAGTAGAGCTTTGGGTTCAAAGGTCAACCATTTCACTTTCCAGACCCAGGACTTCACACACAAGTTACATGGTCTGATCTGAACTCCTTCAGGTCTCAAATTTCTTATATATAAAACTGAGATAACAGCTTTCTCATGTCACTGTGATGAAAATTATACAGTAGGCATAAAGAACACAGAGTATTGCCTGGACCTACAAAGCCCTTAACCAATGGTTGGTATTATTTTTTTAGACCCAATTTGCCACAACCAGTTGAACTAGCAGGAGATATGTGATTAAGCAAAGGTCATTGTATGACCTTTGGAATATTAAGACACTCAAAGGTGCATTTTAATGTGTAATTCCTTCTAGGATAAAAATATGTCTTTGCTACATGCCAAGTCTTTGACTATATTAACTGGTAACTTATCCATATGAAAAAATGTACTGGCCCACCTCATATAAAGACACAACAAATGAAAATGACTATAAAAGCCAGGAGCTGGTGGCTCATGCTTATAATCCTAGCTACACAGGAGGCTGAGATCTGAGGATGGCGGTTTGAACCCCGCCCGGGCAGAAACGACTGTGAGATTCTTACTTCCAACTAATTACAGAAAAAGCTGAAAGTAGGGCTGTGGCTCAAGCAGTGGAGTGCTAGCCTTGAGCAAAAGGAGCTCAGGGATGGAGCCCAGGCCCAGAGTGCAAGCCCCAGGACTGGCACACACACACAAAAACACTATAAACATTACAAAAATGAACTTCTCTATAAGTGTTACAATAGAATAGGGGCTCAATAGGGAATTGCTAATAAGATGTTTGAAAACACAATGCATCTGTCTTCCCATAATCCCAATTAACCTAATGGCTTATTCTTTAAAAAAAAAATTTTAAAGGTTAGTACCAATTATCAATGTGCCATCCCGGGAGCAGGTTTAGTTCCTTTGTTCATACTTAATCATTTTAGGTATTTGTTTTAGGAATATAATAGAAAAATGAGAAGTTCGTAATCTCTAAGGGTCCTTGCAATTTGATTTTTGGAATTCAGATTCAATATGTTAAAATTCAATCCTACAATGAACTCTTCATCCTAAAGTGACTTGCTGAAAAATACTTGGTTACTGGGCAAACAAAAGAGTGAGCAGAGTGAAAGACTTTGCCTTCTAACTCACTCTAAATGAAAGCTAATGTCAGCTGATTACTTTCAATGTTCCTGTAATTAAAAATATACAACAATTGGGACTCCCTGGAGATGGCTTTGACTGGCAAAAGCCCATTGAACTAGTAGCAATTGTTCAAATTCTACTGGGGATCTGATGGCTTTGATTCCTGCCTAGGAAGACAGTTCTCTATTCACTATGATAGCTCTTTTTTTTAATTCCTTTGAGGAATTGCATGCAGCTTCTTCTGAAATTTTTAAAACAATGCAGCCTCAACTTTGCTTGCAGCTGGGCTGCTATGATACACAGAACAACTTCAGCCTTTCCTAAAGGAATCAGAAGTTTCAACACAAAATAAGGATGTCCTTGTGGTAAGATTCTTGTACTTGAAGCTTTTAGCTCCTTCTACCTCTGTGTGTATTATATCCAGACCTAAAGAAATCAAGTTCAAAAGTTATATCTAAAAAAAAGAAGAAGAGGAAGAAAGGTGGAGATGGAGAGGGAAGATGAAAACCTCATCCTCCAACTGTATTGTTCAGCGATAGCATACTCTGTTCAACATTTGGGCAGAGTGGATATTCTGCTCAGACAAAGTGAATGATTGTGGCCTTCTCTCATCTCATTTCTCTGTAGGGTAACAGAATGTCAGTTATAATATTCTTTGAATTATAAACTGAGGGGATAAAGCTCTTTTTTATTGTGTCAGGTGTGATCGGTGACTGCAGTCTAACAGGATCAAGTGTGCTGCTCACTTGAAGAACAGCAATGAGGTAAGCACGGCTCTAACGCAGTCTGGTTGGAGGCTCATTAATTAGCCACTGCTCATGAAGGCCGCCAAAGAGACACTGTAAGCACAACCGCAGTCTGAGAAGCCTAATTGGTAAGCTGAAGCCCTGCATGATTTATCAGGTTTTTACACCAATTCCTGGCAGCCTCCTTACTCCATCCTCTTGACCAACCCCATCTGCTACTCCCGTGAGTAGCAGAAGGCAATGGGGAAGGTGGAATCTATTAAGCCAAAGGCAAGTGTGGCCAACAGGTAAGGCAAAGCCAAAGGCCAAAATCAGACCATTCACTCCAGGCTACAGGGCCAAAGGAGAAGAGACTGGGGTCACCGATAAGCAGAGGTGGCCTGAGCTCACTACCTATCTTGGTCCCTTCTCTGGGGTCAGTAATTAAGACAAGCTGAGATGCCTGGGTGGACCCACCATGCTTATAGGGCAAAGATTCAACACGGGTAGTAATTCTGCAAATAGTATATAACTCTTGCCTAGGGCAATGAAAAATGTGCTCTGAACACACATATAGTCTAGGCATTCAAATTCCAAATGCATGTTGTGCCTCCTGATGACATAAGACAAAAGTTACTGGTGGTAAAACCATGAGACTCACAATTTGCATTCACAAATTTATATGAAATGTGTGAACAGTTCTAAAAGACAAACTGCTTGAGGTTGGAAATAATACAAATTATTCTGCAAAGATGCCATTTTTCCAACTTGCAACCCAATCCTTGCACCTATCCTATTTAGTATAAAAAATATATAAATCATATCCCGAAAGCACTATACCAAATGGCACACAGGCACCAAAATTGCATAGCATGATGACGCATAATTGTGGCACTTTCAAACAGCATTTGAGAACATGTCACAAGCAATGAAAAATGTAATTTATTTCTACTGACAGATATTAATTGCTCTGTGTTAGAAAATTTGTGAACCATTACTGAAAAGCAAAAATGGTAACATAAATGCCTAGAAAACAACCACAAGGAAAGAGGTATAGTTTAATCATTAAAAAAAATACCTCTCATAACACAAGGGGAGGAAATTTCTCTAAGAGGACAGTTACTATTAACATTTGTAATTTGTAGCCATCACACAACAGGAAAAAGCTCAAATATGCAGTCATTTCCAGCATGTCTGAAGTGTTATTAATTTCCAATATCACTGGCTAATTGAAGTTTAAAGTTCTATTCTGTTTCCTTCCCAAAATACCTTTGTTAGGGCAAAATGGGGCATTTTCAGGGGGACTTCAAAACAGGATGTATGCAGAATAGATCATTTCTTCAGAAGTTCCCAAATGGTCACAAATCAGTTCATTTGTAGCATGAGATGTTTTTGTTTTTCTTTATTAGTATAAGTGTTGTCATTGTTGTTAATCAATTTGTGTCTTTCAATTCAGTGATGATGAAATTTAGATGGTAGATGAATGGATCAAAAAATGCGGTATATACACACAATGGAATTCTATGCTTCCATCAGAAAGAATGGCATTGCCCCATTCATAAGGAAATAGAAAGACTTGGAAAAAAATCATACTAAGTCAAGTGAGCCAGACCCAAAGAAACATAAATTCTATGTTTTCCTTCATTGGTAATAATCAGTATATGTCTAGGACAGTCCTAGCGGAGGATCACAGTAACTCAATGGCTAAGTACATATTATCATATGATGCTAAACAAAATGAACCCCGAGGTATGGGAACAAGAGGTTCTTAATTGTGGTTGTCATTTTAATGTACTATGTGAATTTTTTTTCTTTAATTTTTCTTCCCTATGCTTTAGCCCCTGTTTTCATTGTATTTGATTTGGGTACCCTGGGTATTATATATACATTTGTTTGAATTAGGGAAGAGAAGAGGAATACCCAAATGGTGAGACAAAGGATAAAAGGCAAACCAATGCAACAGCAATACTCACAAGACAATATTTTGAAATTTAACTGTACAGCTCTGGGGGTGGGGAGGAAAGAAGGTAGAGAAAAATGAGGGAGGAGGTAACAAAGTTTGACAAGAAATGTGCTCACTGCCTTACATTTGTAACTGTAACCCTTCTGTATATCACCTTGACAATAGAATTAAATTTAAAAATAAAAAAAAGAAATTTAGACAACAATGTTAGGTTATAGTATCTTCCACAGCCAGTATGTCTAACCATACATACGTCACCCTGACTCCTGAAACTCTGGAATCTTCGAGAGAACACTAGGTAAGACTCTTTAGTCTCTGGCCTGGACATGGCCCAACACCTGTGCTATTACCCATTCTCTTTCACACATTCACAGAGACTGTGTCCGCTAAGCCTCATTTCTACAGCATAGCTTCAAACTCACCTCTCCTGAGCACATTCTGACACCTCATATCCAAATTTGGCCCTGAATTCCTACATCACTTCTGACATCAAGGCACTGCAGGTCTTACAAAATACTAGGGTGAGGGATGAATATGGTAGGTCATGCCTATAATTCCACCTACTCACGGTCTGTGGCTGGCCCAGGAAGAAGGACAGGACTCTATTGAAAAATAGAGTCCTGGGAATGTGGATCAAATGGTAGAGTATTATGTCTGGCAAGAACCAGGCCCCAAGTTAAGTCCTCATTACTGTCAAAAACAAAACAGAAAACAATGGGAACCATGCACTGGTGACTCATACCTATAATCCTAGCAACTCAGGAGACTGGGATCTGAGGATTGTGGTTCAAAAATCTAGCCCAGGCAGGAAAGTCCTTGAGACTCTCATTGCCAATAAAACTACTTAGAAGAGGCCAGACGTGGCACTGTAGCTCAAGTGGTAGAGCACCAGCTTTGAGCAGAAACTCAGGGACAGTGTCCAGACCCTTCAGGCTTCAGGATAAGAAAAAAGAAAAACGAAAATAAAAAAGAGGGGAGGGGAATTAAGAACTATTATTTTCTGCAAGTGAAATAATATCATATTTTTAATCCTAAAAAAACCATGGAAATTACTACATGTAATTATACTTAGTAATATTACTGGAAACAAAGTCAAATGTGTAAATCATATTTAATAAATCATATTTTAATAAGCTACCAAGTATCTGAAATTTGATTTTAATTTAATTTTCAAGTTTAGAAAATTAAACTAGAAAATGATACCATGGTAATATTACCAGAAGGCATAATATATCTGTAAATAAACCCCAAAAAGATAAGAAACACAGGACAGCCATAAAACATAAAAGACAAACTAAGAAGTATTTGAACAAATGGAAGGATATACATCCTATTTGATTCAATATTTTAAAGACTGAGCTATGGCTATAGCTATAATTCAGTGCCAACTAAAATCCTGAAGAAGAGTTATTTTGGAAATTTGGAAATGGATTCTAAAATGCATTGGAAATAAAAAGGACACTGAACAGAGAAAGCAATCTTTACAGAGCTAAATTTGCCAAAGGATATCTGATATTCTTAACTGATGGTCAAGTAAAACAATTAAGGAACAGTGGCAAAACAAAGTGAAAGGGAAACAGAGACACATGTGGAGAAACATGGAATTTAAGACAAAGTTGACAACATGCTTCAGAGGAAATGATGTGTGATTTGATAACCACATGGAGAAAAACTATCTCAACCCCTCCATCATCCTATATCCTCAAAACAATTCAAAATATATTGAGGCTTTGAAAGTAGCAAGTAAGGCAAATCAAACTTCCAGACCCTCAAAAACCTAAGAATCCATGGGGGAGACAAAATTTTTATTTTAAGGCAAGATCTACCCTAATTAGAGAACTAGACATTTTTAAAGATGAAATACTTCTGCTCTACAAAAATAGTAATTAAGAAAATGACAAAACAAGGTCCAGAACAGGAAAGCTATTTTTGATATATTTATTCAATGAAAGAATCACAAAGGAAGAGATATAGCCCAACAGTAGAACCCTTGAATGGTATGCACAAGACCCTATGGTCTGCAAGCACAGTGGGTAAGGAGGTCAGGAGAGAGAACTATAAATGAAAATGGGGTCTATGAAGCAGAAATACAGGCATACAATTTGAATAGGACCTTTATGATTTAAAAACAATTCAAATGGAAAAAAGACATTGGGAGAGCATTCAATTTCATCCATCAGGAAAATGCAGATGGAAAGCATAATGAGAGAACACTGTCATTTTCTTAATAATAACAAATATTATATAACAAATATTGACTGTAGTAATTCAAACTTCAAACACAGATGGCATGGGTGTGAGCTAGTACAGCTACTTTGAGACATCAGTGACATCCATTAAAGATGAAATAGGTACACATGGCCCAGCATCTCAATGGGAATATGTATATTTACCAAAGCGACATAGATAATGTTCCTAGAACATAGACAGTGCTCATTCAAACACCAAACTGGGAACAACTGTGAAATCATTGCAGAGTACAGAAATGAAATTATCCAACACACAATAGAATCCTGCATATTTCAAGGAGAAAAGCTATTGCTACATACAAAATAATAATAATAAATAAACAACTCATTAACCTGACTCTGAGGGAAAGAAATCAAAACAGAAAGGATTACAACAAAATATGCAGTCTTATTCCTTTTTTAAGTTCAAATAGAAGAAAATATAACCAATGAAAAGAGAAGTTACGGTCATGGTTTCATCCCGGGTTGATGTCTTGAGGGATGGAGAAAGAAGGGATTGTGAGTTACTAGCCATGTTCTGTGTCTTAATCTGATGCTTGGTTATTCACATCTATTCCATTTGTGATCATTCATCAAGGCCTATGATGTGCTTGCACACATCTCTGTATGTTACACGTCAGGGAAAAAAAAAAAAAAAAAGCTTATCTTTTTCCCGAGAGACAGAAAGAGAGAGAAGGTTGCATATGCTCAGATTAAAATAAAAGAATGGCCAGGCACTAGTCGCTCATGCCTGTCATCTTAGCTACTCAGGAGGCTGAGATCTAAGAATGGCAATTTGAAGCAAGCCTGGGCAGGAAGGTCCGAGAGACTCTTATCTCCAATTAATCACAGAAAAAGCCAGAAACTGAGCTGTGGCTCAAGTGGCAGAGTGCTAGCCTTGAGCAAAAGTGAGCTCAGGGACAGTGCCCAGGCTCTGAGTTCAAGCCCCAAGACCATAAATTAAATAAATAAATAAATATAACTGGTTAAAAAGAATAAACAAAGGAGTGGGGCCACCTGAGTCTGTGTAGGCACAGGAGAGGGATTCATTGGCAGGCTAATGATCATACCTTTAGAACATTTTGTTCAGGCCACTGGAGTTCTGCCCTAACATTTAACATGACAAATTAGAAATGTAAATAACTGTTAGTCCAAAGTGGCTTTTAAATCCTCTAATAATGGAAAATCCGATACCGCATAGACAGCATTACACAAACAATAATTCTACATTATAAAATGAGGAAAATTCATCAACTCAGGTCTTAATAGCCTCCATTTTTTTTTTTTACTGGTATCTTCCAAGGCTGCCGTTATCTTGGCAGCACAGGGCACTGATTCAGGGCCCATACAACCAGGTTGACTTTTTAGCAAAATTATAGCAAGATTAATTTCTGAGTTTTCCCTTAACAGATGCACACATTGCACCTAAGCTCTAATATTGATTCCTTAAGTCAAGTAAGCAATCATTTTTCTAACCTATTACTTTGTTCTATGCTTCTACTTACATGGAAGTGTGTGTGTGTGTGTGTGTGTGTGTGTGTGTGTGTGCACATGTGCTAGTCCTGGAGCTTGAAACTCAACATTATGGCAGAGATCCTATTAATGTCTACATCACTATAAGATCTTTGAAACAGCTGCAGGTGCCCTCACACCTGTAATCCTAGCTACTCAGGAGGCTGAGATCTGAGAATTGAGGTTTGAAGCCAACCTGGGCAGCAGTCTGTGAGGGGCTCTTACCTCCAATTAACCACCAAAAAGCTGGAAGTAGAGCTGTGGCTCAAGTGGCAGAGTGCTAGCCTTGAGCAATAAGAGCTCAGGCCCTAAGTTTTTGAGCCCCAGGAGTGGCACAAAAAGAAAAGTTTGATTAACAAATCTGATTTAATCCAGCTAGCCTTAAGTAGAAAATATCATCATTACTAATAGCAATGCCTAACTTCAAATGAAAACATGCCAACAACTTCAACCACATTCAGAAAAAAATGCATCCTGTCATCGAACTTTCAGGTAACAAACTGTGTTTGAAATTGAGCCAGATGAAGGGTTTACCAAAGTGAGTTAAGACATTACTCGGGAGAGTATATGGACCCGTGGGGCAGGGCAGAACAACAGATGCTTCTGTCACAAGGTTAACACACATATCTGGGAAGTCAGATCCTGCTATGATCACTGCTGGGCGCCTTCAGATGAGATGGAGCCACCAAAGGCCTTCTAGAAAAGTTATGAGAGCTGTGAGGATGTTCTATACACAGGCAGAGGCAGGGGAGCATGCACAGAAGAGGATGGTGGGGGATGAAGCTGGAGAGAAAGGCTACACAAGGAGTTTCATCAGGAAAGGTGGGTTTTTTCAGAACACCATCAAGGCACAGCTGTGAAGGATGGGTGAAAAGGGAGTGTAAGAGGACATCTAGACACAAGGGCTGCCATGTGTTCTATGTGAGAAAGAAGGAGCTTAAGCCAGGGATGGCTAGAAGGGCCACATCCAAGAGAACATGAGAAGATAAAAACCAAAGGGAATTGGCTTGTTTGGGTGTGGAGAATGGGGATGGCATGGAGAAGTTTAGGCCAGTTCTAATCCCAGCAAAATTAAAATGGTGGGGGGTGGTAAGAAGAGAAGTATAAAGGAAGGAGGCAGAGACTGCCAATCATCAAAAGATGGGAGCTGAACACCTCTCCTGCTTCCTTCATAGCAACACAGATCCCACTCCAACCTGGACGTGGGTAATGTCCTGCAATGGGGGATGTAGGAGGAAAACTGAATAGAAAGAGGATCCAGGGCTTAGAGAATACTATTTTTAATACATGAAGGTAAGCACCTATGAGAAATCAAGGTAGAAAGGAGTTTCAAGGAGTCAGATATATAAGCCTTAACTAAGAAAAGAGGTGAAGCAAATTTCCAAGGCCTAAAAAAGAAAAAGAAAAAAACTATTGAGATCTCAACTCCTCTGCCAAAGAAGAGCTTTGTAATAAAAACTATAGAACAACAAAGATTAAAAGCTCACTGTCACTTTAAGAAAAGGTCACACTTTCTGGTTGTTTTTGTGAATGATGGCATGTAGAGTAAACTATGATATAATTTTAATCACTCATAACTTCTACAAGAGTGCACATTAACTTGTCATGTGATTTGAGAAAGGATATGGCATTGGGAGGTTGAACAGCAAGGAAGAAGAAGGAAAAAAAAAAAAGAAAGAAATTACAGCAATGCAATTCTCCATTGTCCAATAAGCAAATTTCTCAGCCATAATTCCCCTTCCCTGTTCATCCCTGTTCATATTAAATTAAACTACTAGTCTAACTTGGGAGGTTAATTAACATTTAACTATTCTTGATTTTAAAATGCACTAGAGATTTTAAATGCTCAAATCAGCCCCTTTTCTTTTATTTTCTGCTCTTCCTTCTCCCCCAAATTCTATGCCCAGAACTTCCTTTCTCAAATAAACACTAATTCCAAATCTCAGCAGTCAGCCCTCCCTCCCCTGCGCTTTTCATCTTGCACAGGTATTCTGCTACTGGCCACATTCAATCTTTACTCCGAAGCACTTTCTAGTCTCCAACTCAATTTTAAGCTTCATGAGGAAACGGTAGGTTTTCTCTATCTTTCTGCCTGTCCTCTGAGGCCAATATTCACTGCACTGACAATAAAATGTGATGGAGCTTAAGAGTAACAAGATTAACCTACAAGCACCTGATGGGAAAGAGATGATTACTGTTGGTTATTTTTAGTTTTTAGAATTTTTAATAGAATAAGAAATGATTCTTCCTACCCAGCTGATCTCTCTCTCTCTCTGTGTCTCTCTCTGTCCTTCTACTCTTTTCTAATCCTACTGACCTTCTTCAACTTCTTTATCATTCTTCCAAGAGACTTCTTCAGCTGTTAACTGCCAATTAGAGGGGCAATTGAGTCTTAGATGGGAAAAGGAAGGAAGCTATGAAAGGCAGCTAGCTCAGGAAACATGAATTAATCATCTACAGTGGCTTTCACTGCAGCATCTCTCAGTTCAAATTCAGTTCTGCACTTCTCACATGGAAACCAGTCCTAACTAATGTCTCCTCACATAAATACTTTTTTTGTTGTTGTTCCCAGACTAGGACTCAAAGTTCCCTATCTGATGTTGGTTTGCAGTCATTGGTTGGAGCTCTACCACCTAAACCACATCTCCAACCTACAACTTCTGTCACCAATAAGCTCTTCAGACACTTCCTGAATTGAAAAGGGGGGTTCTTATTCATTTTTATGAACATACATTATTACAAAAGTGCACAATAATCATGCTCCCAAATAACCTCAGGGTGAACTTGTGAATAAAGTCTAATGGGAAACTGTTGGCCGGCAACTTCAGATTTCAGATCTACATTTGACACAGAATTTCTGCCACATAATAGAGAAAGCTCTATTTGTGTTTATCATCTATTCTTCTTTGCATCCTTCTTCTGGTATTTGCTCTTAAGAATCAACATTAACTCTTTACCTTTAGGTCTATGAAATTAGTATTCTTTTTTTTTTTTTGCCAGTCTTGGGGTTTGAACTCAGGGCCTAGGCACTGTCCCTGAGCCTCTTTATGCTCAAGGCTAGCACTCTACCAACTGAGCCACAGCTCCACTTCTGGCTTTTTCTAAGACATTTATTCAAGTCTCACGAACTTTCCTGCCCCAGCTGGCGGCTTCAATCCAAGATTCCCTGATCTCAGCCTCCTGAGTGGCTAGGGTTACAGGTGTGAGCCACTGGCGCCTAGCTGCTTCTTTTCTGTGGCTCTAGTCCTCACCTGTTGGCTGGCAACTTCAGATCAACATATGCAAAGAATGTCTTCCTCCAGCTCAACTGATTGCCACACAGCTGCCTTTCTCTCCCATTCCTTGAGAATGAATAGCAACAACCATCTCCTGTTACCCAGCAAAACACTCAGTGTCCTCTCACCAGGGTCCCACTTAATGTCCTACCTCCCTGTAGCAGTGTATGACATGCTTTGTTAATCCAGTTAACTGCATATGTCTTGTCTGCTCTCCTCTCTCCATCTCACTTGTCAAAGACTATTTATTACATTCACCATCATCCCTTCCCTTGTCAGTTACATATTAAATGACTTCTAGATTTTCATACCTCTGGGAAACTCCCCTAATCCGGAATCCACACAACTCTCTCCCATCAGCTGTCTCTCCAAAATACAGATAGGGCTTGCCACTCTCTCTTTGGGCTTCCGGAGCTAACAGCTGCAACCTCAGCCCTAACCAGTGAGGCTGCCAGGTAGGGCTTTTCCAAGAACAAAGACTCAGGACACCCAGTATTCTGTCCCCCCAATTCTGGAAAAAGTCACAAAGCCTAGAAAGGTCTTTGGAATGCTGGAGAAGTCAGAAAGCTCTCTGAACCTCTGTGTCCTGAGCTATCATATCAGGATAATGATATTTACCTGATAGGGCTTTTTGAAAAAATGTGAGAATATGGAAAAGTGGACCCCCTCCTAAGTGTTATTATTTCTTTATACCTATTACATCTTCTCTTTTCTCTCGCCTTATCCTCTCCACATGCCCATATGAATCTACTTAAGATTCTCTGGAGCTGACATGAAATTCAACATGCCTCCACACCTATTCTCGGCCTCTTTCCTTGCCCAGGGTTGATTCCCCCTCCTCCCTCTGAGAATGATCCACACATCCTTTAGTGTTTGTCATTTCCTTTCCCTCATGGCCTGCTCCTTAGGAAGCCCCGCCATGAAGGGGGACTTCCTTCCCAACACATACCTAGACAGTGACATTTGACATGTACTGAGGCTTGAGGGGAGAACTCTGCTACTACATTCGCATCCCCAGAGCCGGACATGGTGCCTGTTGAGAATATAAAATGTTATTAATCAAGGTTATTGTTTCTGTATGTTCAATCTAATTTAACATTACATGGAAATTAGAGTGTGATAAAGTATAGTGGATAAATAGCAATGTTTAGAATCTGGATTGGGTTCCAGTTTCCTTCTACCATTTAGCAGCTATGTTACCTTGAGTAAGTCACTTAACTGTTGGCTTTTCAGTTTTCTTCATCTTCAAAGTTGGAGCGTAAATGTATATACCTCTTAGATCCTCAGTGAGGAATAGATATGAGACCTCAACAGCCCTCCAGTTTAAAAGTAAACACTTAAGTATGTAAACTTAGAAAGGAAAAATGGGCAAATGAAAGATAGCCCTCAGAAGAAGAAATCAAATAGCTAATAAATACATGAAGAAATGTTTGACATTCTTGAGCCAGAAAAAAATGCAAATCAAAAGTACACTGAGATTTTATCTCACTCTAGTAATAATGACAGTTATCAACATAACAAACAATACGGAATGCTAAAGACAATGGGGGAGGGGAAGGAATCCTTATATATGTTGCAAGTGGGAATGCAAACTAGTGCAACTAGTACTATGGAAATAAGTATGGCATCGCCTCAAAAAAACAAAAAATAAGCCTATCATATGAACACCACCATACCATTATTGGACATATAGGCAAAAGGAAGTAAATAAATGTACAAGAAAGATCTCTTCCCCGGGCACTGATGGCTCACACCTGTAATCCTAGCTACTCAGGAGAGATCTGAGGACGACGGTTTGAAGCCAGGCCAGGCTAGAAACTCTGTGAGACTCTTCTTTCCAATTAACCACCAGAAACCAGAAGTGGTGCTATGGCTCAAAGTGGTAGAACACTATCTTTGAACAAAAAAGCTCAGGAACAGCACCCAGACCATGAGTTGAAGCCCTACAAACAACAACAACAACAAAAAAAGTATATCCCTTTCCTAGTAAATTTTCCTATAGCTTTCATGTAAAAAAAAGAAAAAAGATAAACCATGGACTATTATTCATCCACAACAAAAAGTGAAATTATGACATTTGCAGGAAAATGGATAGATTGGAAATCATCATGTTGAGTGAGATAAACCTTGCTCATTTATGGAATGTAAACCTAGAATTGTGATGGATGATGATGATGTGATGATAATGAAGATGATAATGATGATGACAATGACAAGATGAAGCCAATGCCAATCTATAAGTCTCCCATCCAGGCATAGAATCCCATTAATTCACTAGTACCTTGCTTATAAATATGAACAGATCGCCAAAGCTCTGCAATCATTTGAGGAAAGCAACCACTGGAACTAATACTCACATGCCTGTGCAAATGAACACGTATACACACACACGCACACACACACACACACACACACACACACACACACACAATTTAAGGGGGGAGCCAGGGAAGAAGGATTCAGAGGAACCAGAGTAATATGGTACTAAGGACAAGCCACATACTGGTGACTCACATCTATAATCCTAACGCTACATATCAGACTGAGATGTGAGGATCACAGTTTGAAGACAGCCCAGGCAGAGAAGTCTGTGAGACTCTTATCTCCTATTAACCATCCAAAAGCCAGAAGTAGAGGTTGGCTCAAGTGGTAGACCACCAAGCAGTTCCAAGTGCAGCTCTCAGCCTATGAAAAATGAGTGTTGGCAGGCACACACCCAATGTCCTTGCCCCTGGGTAAGACCATTCTGGGATGTGTTCCACAGGATATCTTTGAGGGTCTAAGAAAGCTTGAATGCAGTTGTCCAGAGCAGTAACAAAAATACTACTCCCCTTACCTGCTATCTGCTTATCTGTCCACCCATTCCTGGATCTCCTCCCAAGGAACTACTAACAGTGGGTTGTCTTCCTCCAACTCTTCCTCCTCCTCCTCCTCCTCCTCCTCCTTTTCCTCCTTCCCCCCTCCTCTTCTTCTCTTTCTCCTTCTCCTTGTCCTTCTCCACCTCCTCCTCCTCTTCATCTAATAAGCTAAGCTTTTTGGAAAAAATCTAAATTAACAAGCCTTAGAATATGATCAGATCACTTAAGAGAACAGCAACCAAGAAAGGAAAGAGCCAGTAAAGTAACACATTCTAAGTTCTGAGTGGAAAGAGACTCCATCTGTCAATTCTGTCTACATATTCAAAATTCTGTGTGAAAAGCATCTCAAGCAAGATTTCTCCACCTATCCAAATTAATATGATGAAGACACATCCAGGCATGTTGGGTCTCAAAAGAAATAACCATCTGCCTACTCATGCCTGAGAATCTACTGGAGCCAATCAGCAAATGAGTAAGCAGAAGCTCCTAAAATGGAATCCACACAGAAGAAACACAACAAGGAATTCCCAAGATGATAACAAGGGAAAATCTGAGACAGTGCATGTTCTGTGGGCCTAGAAAACACTTTGTAGACTAGAACCAAAGACCTACAGACCCCACAAGGGTTTTCAAGAAAGAAAATCTATTACCCTGATGTGCTACCTGGGGAGTTTTGTTCCACATATTGTGCATGGCAGAGGCAGCAGCTATACTCTCCAAGCCCCGAACCTACAAATGACCTACAAAAAAGATCTTTGTTTTTTTTTGTCTTGCCTTGTCAGTCTTGGGATTTGGATCTCAGGACCATGGTTGTGTTGGCTCAACCCACAAACACAATTTACAGCAACACCAAGAGTAGATAGAGGGGAAATAGATGGTACAGGGGCAGCAACAAGGAGCGCGTGTATGTGTGTGTGTGTGTGTGTGTGTGTGTGTGTGTGTGTTGTGTGTGTGTGTCTACATCTATGTGACTGTATAGTGAGTGCTTGATGTATGCCTGGGTGTGCTTGTGCTATACATGAGAAAGAAGAGTGCATGTGGGTGATTAGAATAACAGGGAAGGCTACACAGATGAAGGGTTTCAGACCCAAGGCAGGGCTCAAGTTGGAAGAGGTTTTCCTTCAACTTAATCCTGAATCTCCTGCCTCACCCAGTGAGGATAATATACCTTCTCTCCTGCCACCATGAAATCCCATTAAATTTCTTTATAACTATTCAGGGAACACAAATTTAATGAAGCAAAGTATAAAATAAACAGTGGCCTGGCCTCTTGCTATCATTCTTCAATTTGTGTTGAACATGAGGGCTTTCAAATGCCTGCTGTCAATTTTATTTTATTCTTCCCATCACTAATAAACATGATTGTTGGTCCCTATGTGCACACACCATTGTGAATTAATGCACCATTTGCTGATTGATGGGATAGCAGAGCATGGCACTGAGACACACAGGATCTAGAGTTACGCTGTGTGGATTTGAGCCTCTGTGGCCTAGACAGCAACTCTGTTACAGACAGAGCAAGCAGGTCTGATTAGCTGCTTGCTTGATTGCACAAAAGCTTCCTAACCCTTTGGTGCTTTCATTTCTTTGTCAGTAAAATGGGAATGCTGAAAATAATGATAATGCTACTTTATATGGAAACTGTGAGGATGTGTGAGACAATTGTTATGTATTAAGCCTAGCACCCAGCACCCAGAAAGTCTTACTATCCTGTCAGCTAGTGATCTCTTCAAAAACAGATTTAAAGAAGGTGGCTCGCTTAATTTCCATCATAGAAAAGTGATGCCTTACAACCAGCAGCTAATGTGTGAAAAGGTTGCCTTATCTGAGTATTCTAGTGCTTCTCACATTGGGCTCAGGAGAACAATAATGCTACCTGGTATCCTATTGCCAAGGATCCAAAAAAAGAGAAAAAGTATGGAACTAGGCATTGTGGTTCACACCTATAATCCCAGCACCTGCGAGGCAGAAGCAAGATCTCAAGTTCAAGATCAGCCTGAACTTCCTCAATCGCTGTCCCAGACAAACAAAACCTAAAAGAAATATCTAGGACTATTTCTAAATTAAAAGTGAAGAGAATCCTGTAGCAAAGAATGTGACTTAATTTTCTATGATTCAACATTTCCCAAATTTAGACTGGAGTACCAAATTATTTTTACTAGAAACAGCAATCAAAACTCCATTTAACTACTGCCACCACTTTAGGAAAGGAAAGTCCATTTTCTGGATGAGAGCCTTTGCCCTGTGACCATCTAGACCTGGAGAGGCTCAAAAGTTTGACCCTTCCGGGCTGGGGATATGGCCTAGTGGCAAGAGTGCCTGCCTCATATACATGAGGCCCTGGGTTTGATTCCCCAGCACCACATATACAGAAAATGGCCAGAAGTGGCGCTGTGGCTCAAGTGGCAGAGTGCTAGCCTTGAGCAAAACGAAGCCAGGGACAGTGCTCAGGCCCTGAGTCCAAGCCCCAGGACTGGCAAAAAAAAAAAAGTTTGACCCTTCCAACCCTGGCCTCAAGAGCTGTCCTCCAGGACTTCAGCAGAGGTGTCTCATAGTTACCATGGCACAACATCCTTAATGTAGAGACTTCTCTTCCTGTTAAGGTCCTTACTTATAAAGCAAAACAAGGCCTAGGAGAAAGACAGCTACCACCAGTCCAAAAGTAAAACACACACATACACACACACACACACACACACACACACACACACACACACACCCCTTATACAGGGGCAAGGTTTCTATCTCAAAGTAAAAACTAGTCTTTATGAAGTCATCTTGTCCCATTTCACAGAACTAATTTACTGTTATCATCCAATTGTACAAAATAAGAATAAATGGGATAGCTTTAAAGTTCAGAGGCTCACATATACTTTCTAGGTATTTTGTGGTTATCTTTATCCCTTTGTGATAATGCAGGGACTGTGGAGATTATACCGCATGTTGGAAACTAGGGCAACACAGACCCAAAATAGACCCATATATAAAAGAAGACACAGTCTACAAAAATAGCCCAGAATACCATGTAACTGGGGAAAAGCTCTTCCTTGCCCAGTAGTGCCACATGTAACTTGTGATTAGACAATCATATTAAACCAAAATATTACTCTATGTAAGCAGAGTTGGCCTCCTTTTCTCATAGTGCATTGCTCCTTTATATACAGGCAAAACTGATATAGAGATATAAGGAATGCATATGAAAACACACCTTAGCATTCATGGATGGCAGATGGAGTTTGGTTTTTGAAATTAAGAAGGTAAACTGGCTTACTTTATCCTGGAAAATGCCTCAAAGACTGAATTCTTCAGAGCAATAGGTACGCAAGAGAGAAAATGGAGTTGCGCGGTGATGAGCAATGTGTATGGCTTAGCAAGTGTTTATTGAAAAAAAAATGGCACTGATAGACTAGGAAAGGAGGTGGGTTCATAAGTCATGGAGAAGAAATTCAGACACAGAGGAGGACTTAGGTTCTAAGAGTTTTACTCTTTCAGCACTCAAGTACCTGTTTTATGCCGTCAACAAAAAGGATTTGATCATTTGATAAATAATCTGAGATCAGCTTCAAACATAGCCATCTCTTCTGTGTTCTCCATCACTGTAAAAGTGGATCTGAATGCTACAGTGAGGTCAGGTCCCAGGCTGACATGTGTAAGAGTAGAGACACCAGATTGCTGAAGAGGAAAAGATCCTCTAATTAATTCCTGCCATCCAAAAAAACAGAAGGGATTTGAAGCCATCAACCCCATTTTTACAAAAGAAGATGAAATACTGGAGAATGGAAACTTCTCAAAATCTCTCAGCTATGATACATCAGAGTTCTAATAAGAAACCAAGTGGGAGCAGATGCATATGGCATCCTTCACTCCTTCCCTAGGCCCCCGAAGACATTCATATAAGTAAATCCACCTTGGAACCAGCCTAGAAATTCCCAGAAAGCATTTGCCATTGACATATCCATGATCTCTCCTCTCCTCCCTCCCCGCCATTTGCAAAAGTAGGAAATGCTATTTATTCTGAGGATTTGTGAATGAAGCTCCTACTCCTAAAATATCAACCCTTGAATGTATTGCTGATAGAGTATCACAAGCGTACCATTACTCGATGTTTGCAACATGTAACCTTTAATTTCAGTTATTACCACAGTGTAGATGTTATTCAGTACCTCCATGCACACACATGCATGCACACACAATCACCCTGTCAGCAAACACTCACAGTACACTGTTATGTAGAGTAAGGCTACATAAAGCTTAGCTGCATCCTTTCTGTGTGACTGAAAACCAAGGAGCTGATGATGATAGGCTAGGACTAGGACAATACTTGGTCTTAATTTATGCTAGGCCTGGATGGAAGAAAGAAATATGGCCAGGAATTTAGGATAATAGACTCCATGGTTACTTCCTCCCTTCCCCACTAGAAAGAGAAACTTATCTGAGCTTTTCCTCAGATCTCAAGATAAAATACTCAGGGTGATTCAATGTTATTGTTTTTTGTTATTGTTTTTTAATTTTTTATTATCTTTAAGTAGTTGTACAAAAGAGGTGCCATTTCACAAAGTGTATGAATACAATGTATCTTGATCAGTGTCACCCCTTCAATATTCTCTCATACACATACCCTTGACCCACCCCTTCCCTTATTTTCTTAATCTGTGTTATACACAATGAATTTTTTTATTCCATTCTTCTCCTCCTCCCTCCCTCGCTGCTCCTACACTTCATTCATCTACCCCTCTCCCTTTCACACACACACACCCCTGCCCGAATGTACACATTTCCTGTTGCTGATTTTGTTGGCTTTTGACCCAGTCTTTCTTTTAAAACTTATACTATATAGAGTCTAACATACTTCAGTTAATTCTTTTGTGGTAACCACTTGCATACCACCCCACATGTTTACTTATAGGTTTGTAGGTATGTTCTATCTACCACAAATGAAGAAACCATGTAACCTTTGCTTCTCTGGGACTGACTTAGCTCACTTAATACAATTTTTTCCAAGTTTCATTCCAAAAAGCAGGTGAATCTTGCTTCAGCTTTGATGTACCTGAACTCCACAACTGGTGAGAGAACATATTTTATCTGTAGTAAGTTACAGGAAGGTTCAGACCTTTTAAGACAGCAGAGTTAATAGAATTCTGGAAAATTACTGGAGCCCATGATGGTACGAGAAGAAAGAAATCTTACTTGGAAGTAATGGATAATATCTGTGAAGAGAGATCAACAAGCCAAATCCTGGAACTGGGAAGAACATAAAAATCCCACAGAGGGCATTACTAATAAAAGAACATCACTGCTAAGTGCTCACCTGTAATACTAGGGAGGCAAAGGTAAGAGGGTCACTGTCTAAGACCCCAGTTCAAACAAAAGCAGATTTTATTGAAAAACAAACTAAAATAAAAAAAGACCGGGGGGCATGGTTCAACTAGTAGAACACTTGCTTGACAAGTGGAGACTCAGTTCAATGCCAAAGAAAGAAAGAGAGAAGGGAAGGAGGAAGGGAGGGAGGGAGGGAGGGAGGGAGGAAGGGAGGGAGGGAGGGAGGGAGGGAAGGAGGGAAGAAGGGAGGGGGGAGGGAGGGAAAGAGGGAAGGAGGGAAGGGAAGTCTCAAACCATCAATCCACACCTCAAGAGTGTTCGCCTCTGACTCTGGGCCTGGTCTCTTCATCTCCAGACTCCTCCTCAGACCCAAACTGACAGACTCTGGCCTACACCAGTTCTGTGTCCACAGGTGTCAGGGTAACATGAGCTTTGCACACTCTGAAGTGGAACTCCTAGTTCATTTTCTCACTAGAAACATGGTGCATATGGTGAGCCATTCACACAATATCATCATACATTGCAATGGTGATGATGAATGATGGGCTCCAGAGAGCTCTATGGACATATAAGAGAATGTGATCCAAATCATAAATGAATTTCATATAATGAATTTCTAGGACCTTGGACTACAGAAAAATTAACTCCAAAAGAACTGGCCACTGAAGCCTCAACCCTACCTCAGTTCTCAAACTATGCTTCTTTCACAGTCCTTGTCCATACAATGTAGCAAGTGCACTGAAACACAGGATAGGAAATGATATTTTAAAAGCTATGCAATGAGCTGGGGATATAGCCTAGTGGCAAGAGTGCCTGCCTCGGATACACGAGGCCCTAGGTTCGATTCCCCAGCACCACATATACAGAAAATGGCCAGAAGCGGCGCTGTGGCTCAAGTGGCAGAGTAGCACTGCTAGCCTTGAGTGGGAAGAAGCCAGGGACAGTGCTCAGGCCCTGAGTCCAAGGCCCAGGACTGGCCAAAAAAAAAAAAAAAAAAGCTATGCAATGAGAGTATAGTTTGGTGGAAGAGCACTGGCTAGCATGTTCAAGGCTCTGGGCTTCATCCCCAGAATCTAAAAACATGAGGGCTTAGTATTTATGCCACTGAAACTAAGAAGTATACCTTAGGCAGTAAAGAAGATAGGCACATTATACATTCCAAAACTAATTTTCATTAATATAAGTTAAATTCCACAGTGTACATAAGAAATAACTAAAAATCTCTTCTGAACTGGAATACTGTTGCACAATATGTTATTTACAATGAGTGAATGGATGATCGAGATGTGTGAAAAACAAAAACCATACAATGTTGGGGTTTTTTCACCATGCTAATGGTTGTTGTAATAAAATTGGACTCATGTCCCACAACAGGTTTTGCCACTTCAATGGGAACTTATGGTCAATAAAGAGAAAAGCTGTGTTTTCCTTGTCACGGGGTAAGTGTAGTAACAAGAAACAAGAGGTCATACATTTTACCTCAGCTTACTATATAGAACCAACTCTCTGCTCTGTCAAATCATCTTGATATCTTCTTACCTACTTTCTCCCAGCACACAATAGCCCTTTCAATGGTGAGACCTGGGAGAGCACATTTTCAGAAGGTACTTCTAGGTTTGTCTTCCAAATTTCTTTGTGAAGGAAAATCATGTAAGTGCCTGAGCTGGTTCATGCCTGAGCCAAAGAAGCTTAAGTTTCAGTGCCCCATGGACTCTGAGACTCTGAGGATAAATTGCAGTAATGGTTCGTGCTTGGGGCAATGTGAGCTAAATCATGTGCACGTTGTAGCTATTAGGAAATTCAAGGGCATGACTGCTCAAGGGCAGTAACCCAACAAGGTCATAATAATTCAGACCTCCTTCTGCCAACACTGCACCTGCTCCAAACCATTCACTAGACATTGAAATATCACGAGGTTCCTGGGAAGTATCATGGAAGGGCACTGGAATGAGGCCAGGAACGGTATCCATCACCAAAAATACTGTTGCTCATGTAGATGCATGGCCTGTGTGTTTGTGTGCACAAACACACCCTTCAAAAGAAGAGAAGTTATGCTTTTTACTACATTTTAATACTTTGCCATTAAAAAAAAAAGTACTGATCAAAGCCAGGTGCTGGTGGCTCACATCTATAATCCTAGCTATTCAAGAGGCTGAGATCTGAGGATTGTAGTTCAAAGCTAACCCAGGCAGAAAGTCCCCATGAGACTCTTTCTTATCTCCAATTAACGACCAGAAAACTGGAAGTGGTCCTGTGGCTCAAAGTGGCAAAACACTAGCCTTGAGCAAAAGAGCTCAAGGATAGTGCTCAGGCCTCAAGTTCAAGCCCCATCAATACAACATATGCTGCACCAATACAGAACAGGCTCTATCTTACTACTTCTGATATTTCTCATCTAGACACACTGTACATCCCCTGTTCCAAAAGTTCTAAAGGCACTAAGTTTTTTCATGCATCAAATATGAATAGCACCAATGAATATACTGATTAGCCACAATGTTCCAAAACAATAATCATGACCATCTTTCTCCTAGTGGAGAATATAGCCAATTAATGCCTCTAAAACATATCTCAAGGCATTACAACTCAAGTGAAAAGTGTGACAAAAATCCATGATGGTCACTTAGGCCAGTATTTAAATTCGGCTCTAAGAATGCATTTCACACCCAACTTCATCAATCATCAAACCAATCTTACTTTGCATCTTGGCTACCAAGAGAAAATAGTATTTTGTTTCCCTGAAGAAATATGTCACTGCTCGCTTGAATTATTAAACCTTACTATTACTGAAAGTCAAAAGAAGAAAAAAAAAAAAAAAGAAGGAAAAATAAAATAAAATTAGACTCAGGTTGCCATCTACAGTCTGACATCAGCATTGCTCGTGTATATACATCCATTTATACCTTACTGTCCATAAATATCTTTTAAAATAAATACAGTGTTCAACTACAATCAAAATTATTTTTTTGATCAAGATGAGTCTGGGGGCTCACGCCTGTCATCCTAGCTACTCAGGAGACCGAGTTCTGAGGACCGCCATTGTAAGCCAGCACCGGCAGGAAAGTCCTTGAGGCTCTTGTCTCCCATAAACCACAAAAAAAAAACAGAAGTAGACTGTGGCTTAATTGATAGAGCACTATCCTTGAGCAAAAACAAAAAATATAGGCACAGTGCCCAGGTCCTGAGTTCAAACCTCAGAAGTGGCACAAAAATAAATCAACCAATTAAGAAAAATAAGAATAGTATATAGGTAAAGAACACTGGACCAAATGTTTGCATAATGTAATACATGATATAAAATAATGACAAATATTCAATGTAATACTAAAATTTCACACTTTGTACAAAGAGGAAAATAGGTCTAATACCACAATTTAAATATATTTCAAACAGAAAAGACTATGCATATTTCATCTCTAAAATCGAATTGCTGTGTTTTCACTCATTATTTTGACTTCCCACACCCTTCACTTTTCATCTGCTTCAAGTTCTTATTCCCTCAAGATATGGGTATCAAAAAGCACATACTTGGTTCAAATTTCTAATATAGGTGGCATTCAAGCAAACCAAAAAAAAAAAAAAGCAACTTCACTAATAAATGAATTTAGAGGTTGAATTAAGGAAAGAGAAAGAGGGAAAAAAACACCTTTTGATAGTCAAATCTGGAAAGTTTCTACAGCTCCAAACATCTGGAGAAGAAATAGCATGGATTTTAAGCTAATAGTCAAACTTATCAAGTTTTTTCTCATTGTCTTCCTGGCTGGGGGCTGGGGGCAGGGATATTTGGGGAAGCCACATTCACTTTCCATGTGATATTCTATCAAGATGAAAACAGACAAACCGCTTTATCTAAATTCCCCTGTATACCAAACACATCAGTGGTAAAGCTCCTTACTGGGGAAAAGAAATTCGGTCTCTAAAAACTCCATTTGAAAGGCACAGGCCATTTTAAAGCCTATAATCTGCACATTTACAAAACTACATTGGAAAATACCCACTTAAGATGAGCAATTATCTAAAGCAATTGCAGGGTTCTCTCAAGACTAGGAATGAATTAGCACTCCTCCTCCCCCTTTCTGAAAACTACTCGATTCCATATTAAACATGAGGTTGGTGTTTTCATGCCCACAGACGTAGTATTTATGAGTGCCCAGAAAAGCAAAACACTGGCAGCTCCACTCTCTAATAGGGGTTTCTTTCCTAGAGGGGGTATCTAGTAAGACTTGTGTTCACAAGTCTCTACAAATAATGTAACCTAGAAAGATAATTGCCCCCTTTCTTTCCAGGGAAAACTACTAAATCCAAAGACTTTTAAAAATATACTGGTGGTAGGAACTGGGATTTCTGTAAGCTAATAAGAGCCTTACAGACAATAAGCAAAGCATATCTTCTGTAAGCCTTTTAGACAATAATTCATGAAAAATTTTAAATGGCTTTTGTTACTTGGTGGGTTTTAAGGTATTACAGTGACATCTATTTATTAGCTCCTATCATTCATTCAACATTTATTAGGTGTTTCATATCTATAAAATCTAAATCAGCACTGGGGAATCTCACAAGTCCTGGTAATATATAGCCCATAGCCTTAGGGCCTTTCAATAAAGCCTCTATTATTCTTAATTCTGAAGGTATGGCATGTTCTTCCAGGCTCACTTTCCCTCTTTGATTCCTACAATTTAACAGGCACTCAATAAACATGTGCTGATTATTCTATCCTCATTTCCTGGTCATGGAAAGGATTGAAAATTTCAAGATAAGCCAAATATTTTTTTAAATCACAATACAAATCCACGTTTTGAAGACAATGGAACCCCAAAATAGGTAGATTGCCAAGGTTCAAAGGAAAACTACGACAGGAATCTAAGCAAGGCACCAGTGACTCACACCTATAATCCTAGCTACTCAGGAGGCTGAGATCTGAGGGTCATGAATCAAAGCCAGCCTGGGAAGGAAACTTTGTGAGATTCTTACCTCTAATTAATCAGCAAAAAGCCAGAAGTGGAGCCATGACTCAAGTAGTAGAGTAGTGGCCTTGGGTGAAAGAAACTAAGATAAAGCACCCAGGCCAAGAGTTCAAGCCCAGTAGAATCCAGAAAGGAATTTAGAAAGGAATCTAGATGCTTGACTTGTGACTGATTTCTATCAACTTAAATTCTTGAAGATATAAGTTTCATCCTTCCTCCTTTCCTTCTGACTCTACAGTGGTTTAGAATTCTAGTAATGCTAACTACTCTTCAGATTGACTTTGAAATCAACAAGAGCTTCCCTTTTCCCGTCCATCCTCCCTCTAAGCACCCCACCATGCCTCACAGGTAGAGGGTATGTGACCCCTGGGGTGGGGGGCTCTGTGTTGGTCTGTTCCTGCCTCCTCGCCCCTGTATCACTACACTCTTACCAATTCACTCTGCTCAGAGCACATTTGGAATGAAACCAAAAATAGCTTCTTTTCACACAAACTTCGTAGGAAAGTTCCCCATATTCATCATGCCTGTATCTTTATGAAATCCCAGACTTAATGCAAACTCTTTACATTTTATTTTATATTGTCCCTTAGCTGTTGGGAAAAGATAAAATGACATAACTAATTTGGATTGATATGGTTGGTTGGTTGGTTTGCCTACTGGAAAATTTTATCTGATTGCTATTCTCTTGCAGATCAGTTAAATCAAAGAAGCATCTTTTCCAGAAGGGTGAATCATGATAAGCATGTAGGAAAATAGAACAAGGAAGGTGGTATTGTGGCTCAAGTGATAGAGTGCTTGCTTAGTAAGCTTGAGGCTCTGAGTTCAAAACCAAGTACTGCCAAAAAACAAGAAAGAAAGAAAAAAGAACAATGAAATCAGTTAAAATTGTTTTAAGAAGGAGAGGAAGTGGAGTGGAGAAGCAGGAGGGAGGGAATGAGTTTGATCATGATGAGCCCCTCTGTACAGCTAATATATGCTAATAAAAAATCTTTAAATGCCTAGCATTCATGAAGCCTTGGGTTCAATTCCTCAGCACCACATAAACATAAAAAGCCAGAAGTGGTGCTGTGGCTCAACGGGTAGAGTGCTAGCCTTGAGCAAAAAGAAGCCAGGGACAGTACCCAGGCCCTGAGTTCAAGACCCAGGACTGGCACCAAAGAAAAAAAATGTATATACACAAGCAAGGGTTACAGACCACAGACAGAAGAGACCAATGTCATAGCAATTGATATGAATATTGACCAAGTGGTTTGAGTAGGAGCCGAGAGGGTAAATTTTCTGACTTTTTTACAGGACCACCTTGAGCAGCATTTTATGTCAGAGCAAACATCCCTAGGAATCAACATCTCCCAACAAAGAAAACTGAGCAAGACCAGCAGCAGCAGCTCAGAGCTCTCACAGTCGGCTTCATAAACAAGAAGGGCCAGGACATGAACATATCAATTTCAGAATTAAAAACCTTACCTCATACTCAAGAAAAGGACAGAGAAGAGTAACACCCTAACAAACTTACCGTTTCCTGTGATTTCTTGTTGCGAATTCTTCAACTTCACATTTTGTTTCCCTTTGGTTGGTTTTTCTGCACTCACATCTTTCTTCCCTTTCCTCTTCAGGGGCTGAGGAGATGAGTTGTCACTGGATCCAATTGTTGACTTTGACTGGCGATCATTTCCCTACATGGCAAACAATTGGACCCTCGTGATCAGTTAATGAACTCCGAAGGGGATTCCCAGTACACACCAGTCAATAATGAGTGATCAACAGGGTAAGGAGGGGCACAGATCCTGTGACTGCCCACTTTCACACCACACTGGCTCCAAATGTACCTTCTTAGAAGCAGAGGGTTCAGTACTTTGCCCTGCGTGAGGAATGGTTGGTTGCTCCTGGCTGGATCAGTTAATCTAGAAATGGCTTCTAACCTAGCTGTCAAGATCATACTAGCAGACTCAACAGCTGGTGAGCACCCCACAGTTCGGGACCAGATGGGCCCCAGTCCTTCCTGCAGGAGCTGTGGTCCCTTGATCAGCCAAGTCTTTGCTGACTGTCCCTGGCCCTCACACTTGGCTCACAAGGAGACATGGCACTCACCAGAGGTGGGCTCTGCGGCCCCTCACTGGCCTGGTCCAGTGCCTGGGAAGTCACTGACCAGCCACGACTAGTGGGGTGGCTGCTGTGCTGGTAGCCCGCCTTGGAACTGTCACTGCTTCAGGAAACTCCCTCCTAATAAGCCAGCGTGACTCAGGTGCTAAACTCACCTGATAGTTTATAGTATGAAGCTGCAAGTAGTAGAAATAGTGAAAATATTAGAGACTCAGAATACCTGGCTCAGAGCTACTGCTGTCATTAATATCCCTGGGACTGAGAGCTAGGGAACTTCTCATTCATTTGGGCCTCTGTTTCCTTAGTAGATGGAATGGGCTATGGTACCCATCTTCCAAGTCTCTCAGGAGGATGAAGGGGAAAGTTGAAAAAGGGATGAATACAGTGCCTGGCAAGGAGCATGAGAGGGCTGACTCCAAGAGCAGAGAAGAAACAACTTTTCCTAACACATTCTCAAAGTCCTGCCATGATGAGTGAAATCTTTATGTCATATCTGTGCTAGGCTAGAATCTGCAAATACATGTAGTGATGCTAAATAAACAAATCTGCCCAGAAACCTATTATAACTGCTCATTTTAAACATTTATATATTCAGCCATCCAGAAGCATTTAAATGGTTTTAGCCATCACCCAATTAAGAACAGAGAAATTCACAGCCTTACAAATGAAGTTATTTATGCTATTTTGTCGTAGCCTACAAGAAAATGAATTATGCATAGATTTATTAACAGTATGAAAACTTGTCCAAATCTATAATGCTTTTTGCATAATTTAATTTCCTGTTCCAACTGCAATTTAGACATACAGTTTCCATTTAATTATTGCATTAACGACAACCAGAGATTTTTTTTTTCACCCGTTTCATTTTCGGTGATTCTTTGTTGCAAGTCCATAAACTGGCAGAGAAAACAGATAAAATTAATATAGTGGAATTTCCAAAACCATCAGCCAAGTCCCATGTTTTAGTCTATTTTCAATGGAGTCTATTCACACACACAAAAAAAATTAAAATTTAAAGCTTTGGAGGAGAGAAGCAACCCTTCACAGATGGCAGGGAGGTCTGAGGCTACAGCTTAATGGTAAGGACAATTGCCTACCATCTATAAGGCCCATGGTTCAATCCCAAGCTCAAGAAGAAAACCAAAAGTTTAGCCAAGTGTGATGGCATATCCCTAGTGCCAGCACTTGAGAGACTTGAGAGCACTTGAGATAGAGAGGAGGGTTGAACGTCTAAGGCCAGCCTGGGCTACAATGGGAGATTTTATCTTAGAAAACAAAAACCAACCAACAAATCAGATAGCAGAGATGGTGCTAGACTTTCAAGGATAAGAATGAAATTTGTGGCTGAGAAATTCAGAAACCCAGCCAAGGATATATGGGGCTTTTTTTTTGGGGGGGGGGTGGTAGTGGTGTTGATGGTGGTGTTTTTGTTTGTTTGCTTGTTTTCACTTTTTTTTCCATTAGCATGGCTGTGTAAAGGTCTCCTATATGCATACAATGTACCTGGATCAACACTCTCCCTTCTGCTCTTTTCCCATGCCAAGCTTCCTTGTTCCCTTTGCACACGTGTACATAAAGTATTCGCCAGTGTTCACCTTCTTCAGTTCTTCTGTGTGGGCATTCATACCTCATACAGGATTTGTTTTACATTCCTGCCTCTTACTGTTTTTGTGTACACTAAACATTCAAAAGGGTTTTACTGTGGTAAAATACATGCATGTACAGTATTTTAATTGGGTTGAGCCTCTCTTTTCTCCCCATCCCTACGACCCTCAACAGCTTTGCGGGTGTTTTTTAATAGCTCTCTGGGGAATGTAACAGAGAGGAGCAAAAAAGCCCTATTCTGTAATAACAGGGGATGGATGTCACTTTACAAATCACTTCATTTCTGTTAGACACATTCAAAGGTGATTTGGGAGCATTTAAAAAAAGACTAGTTGATTCAAATCACAGTATCTTTGACAAGTGACTTTCACTCTTTCATTCAATGACTAATCTCTGGGCACTTTGTGAGTAGAAAGCAAATGAAACTGAGAGAAAGGAAAGAATTATTTTGTATTTAGGAAATAGGAAATAATTCAAATGCTTACTTTTTTAAAGGAGAGAGGGGAGGTGGCCCAACTCAATGTGCTCATTACCTGAATCACATACCTGTAACCCCTCTGTACGTCACCTTTATAAAAAAAATTTCAGGGACCGGGAATATGGCCTAGTGGTAAAATGCTCTCCTCGTATACATGAAGCCCTGGGTTCAATTCCTCAGCACCACATACATAAAAAAGGCCAGAAGTGGCACTGTGGCTCAAGTGGTAGAGTGCTAGCCTTGAGCAAAAAGAATCCAGGGACAGTGCTCAGGCCCTGAGTTCAAGCCCCAGGACTGGCAAAAAAATAATAAAATATAATTTCAATACATTAATAAATGTACAGGAAATTACTTACAAATGTATATATTACATAATGCAAATTATATACTTTAATACTTTATTCCATGAACTATATGTGATAGATAAATCATAAGCAGAGTTTTGAGGAGATAGTGAAGGGCGGAAGGGCCCCATCTTTGCTATTTTGAGGCTCTGGGATAGGTGACCTGGAAAACAAAGGTAATCATTGGAAGGGTTTAGGGTGGGGGGAGATAAGCTCACACTGCTCTGCTAGTAGATAAAACTGAGCACTCCATGTTCTAGGTACACATTAACACAAGTGCCCACCACATTAATAGGTAAGTGTGGTTCTCAGCCTGGAGGTCTGATTTATGCTTTCTAATACTCCCCGAGGCACTCAAACACTGCTTTGTCTGGCATTGTCTTTCCAGTACTCGCCTTAATTTAACTTCTCTTCCACAAGAGGGCACCTTGATCCTGTGTGGTGAGGTCCCTGCAGTTTAAAGGACCTCCTCTGGAAGAGGGGTTTATTTTTATTTATATTTATTTTTACTTTCTCGAACTCTTCTGAACACCAGAAAATTCACTTAATCTATTCCTGTCGCTTTTTTTTCAAAAATATTTTTTCTTTATTGTCAAAGTGAAGTACAGAGGGGTTACAGTTTCATATGTAAGCAATTTCTTGTTCAACTTGTTACCTCCTCCGCTTGTCACTTGTTTAAGTATAAAGTCACAACCTAAAATTATTCACAACTGAATCATCTCTGTGTCTCTCCTAACAATATCCAGCTAGACAGTGATTTGCAGACATGTAGCAGTGGGAGTCTACTTCTCCCCCAGAACCTCAATTTCCCATTCCACCCCAAATCTGGCAGTGCTGTGCACCCTGACCAGCTCATCTTGGGGTCAGAACATTCTCTGCACATCTCTGTGGAATTGCCCTGTCTGTTTGTCTATCCTCCACAGACACACCTACACATTCTCTTCTTCCCACAATAAAACAATTCCTAGCTGTATAGGAAACACAAATTGTCTAGAATTCTAGTTATGGGTCCCCTCTGAGTTCAGGGACACTTCCTCGTTGGTTTGATCGTGGTTCTTAAAGTTAGCAAAACCAGCTCTCCCTACACAATGCCCCTTGCTCATACTCCCTTCTCTCAAGGCCAGGCAGTTAATGATCTATAAAACACTGCATTCTCCAGAGAACCTATTAATTAAAAGAAAGGAGTCAATTGATGCTGCTGGTAAGGAGAGAGAGCTTGTGACTTTGGGTTTACCAGCATAGGTCATTTTCTCTGTGTGGCTTCCTGCCAGACATTCACACATACCATCAACAGGTTTAGTGAGAGCCTATTATGTACCTAAGGCACTGTGCTCAAGGTTATGTTCCTGTGTTCAGCGGGACCTTCCTAAAGGAAGTCCCTCCCACTCAACTGGCCTAGGCCTCTTCCCATAGTCAGATGGACAGATGGATTCTTCTTTGACCTCAACCCTGATTGCTATCAGAGGTGTGGTGAATCTGTATCACTCTCCTCTGAGGGCATGTAACCTGTGTACATTTAGTATCTCTGGAATCTCTGAGAACCCTCCCCCACCTTAACACACACACCATCCCCAGCACAAGAACAGTGGCCAGGGTAGAATATGCACTCAACAAAGAGCTTCTGACTGAATGCATCAATGGCAATGTACTCTAAGTAGACTTACAATAGCTGCCTGTCATCCCTATGGCCAACCTGCCCAAGTCACCTCAATCACATACTGGACTCAGCTCATCCCTTTGCCTCTTGCTTCTTGCTTCTATTTCTGCCCAGACTTTCTTTGTATAGACCAAAGCCAGAATGAACTTTGAAAACTGTAAATCAAATAATAATTACTTCCATCTTTTCTTTTTTCTTTTCTATATTCAACACTGGGGATTGAACTCAGGCTATAACTTTTTTTTTCTTTGCAGTCCTGGGGCTTGAATTCAGGGCCTGGGCACTGCCCATGAACTTCTTTTTGCTGAAGGCTAGCACTCTACCTCTTGAACTACAGTGCCACTTCTGGCTTTTTCTGTTTATGTGGTTCTGAGGAATGGAACCCAGGGCTTCACTCATGCTAGGCAAGCATTCTACCACTAAGCCACATTTCCAGCTGCGGGACCTAACATTTTCCAGCCAATCACTTTCACCACAGTCTAGTCCTTTTACTTTTGGGTTGTTTTTCAGATAAAGTTTTGTGCATTATGCCTAGGCCAGCCTTTAATGACAATCTTCCTATCTCTGCTTCCTGAAGGGTGAGCATTACAGGCTTATACCACCATGCCCAACTCTCATTCCTTTTATTAAAACCCTCAAATGCCATCCAGGCAAGGCATAAAACCCAAACTCCTCACTTAGTCTATATGATTGGGCCTCTCCAACATCAGCTCAGACCACCTTGTCCTTTTTCCCCTTTTTCTTTTATATTTGCCTACACTGGGACTTGAACTAATGACCTTATGACAGCCATTCAGCTTCCAGACTCACAGCTGGAACTCTACCCCCAGAGTAGCTAGGATAACAAGCCTAAACCATAGTGCCTTGCCACCCTGGCCTTCTTTGTGCATGTTCACTGCCAAACTCTGTGCCAATGGCTGGAAGGATTGCATCTTCTGTCCGGATTACTTTTATCCTGGCCTCATCCTTGCAAAATTGATTCCTTTATAGCATTAAGGTCTCAGCCTCAGAGAATTTAATATGCTATAGTGCTCTGCCACATTTTAGCTTGCTCTTAGCACTTTGTAAGTATTTATATATTGGCAGAGTAAAAGAGAGAGACAGAGAGAGAGAGAGAGAAACTAGAAGGAACTCTCAGTAAGGTCCAAGTCCTTGACTGTCTCTTCACCACCATATACTCCATGCATTGCATAGTAGGACAATACTTGTCTTATACTAAGTGCTTAACAAATATGTAAGTGGATAAAGGGGATAAATGGAAAAATTGATGGATGGAAGGAAATATGAATGGGTGGATGGATGGATGGATACATGGGTAGAAGGAAGAAAGGAAAAATGGAAGAGTGGGTGGAAAGATGGGATGGATGGATGGATGGATGGATGGATGGATAAGTGAGTGGGTAGATGGGTGGAAGGAAGAAAGGAAAGGTGGAAGAGTGGGTAGAAAGATGGGATGGATGGATGGATGGATGGATGATGGGAGGAAGAAAGGAAAGATGGCAGAATGGGTGGATGGATGGATGGATGGATGATGAGAGGAAGAAAGGAAAGATGGCAGAATGGGTGGATGGATGGGTGGAAGGATGGATGGATGGATGGATGGATGGATGGATGGATGGATGGATATCCAGAGTGCTGGGGAACATTATAGCAACATTATCAGTAAATTCACTCATATTGATCCTTTTTCTCATCTCTGTCTCCCTGGAACTCAGTATGATGCCAGACACCTAGAAATTCACTCAGCATTCATCTTGAAATGAGCCAGTATTCACAGCAGATACTGAAAATTTCCTAAACAAGCAAGAAAAAAAGAAGATTGCACATGCATACTTGCAGGTGTGTTTTCAAACTGAAAATATGCTGCAGCTTTTAATGAAAAGTTGAGATTTTCAGATTTCCTAATAGTAAACACAAAACTCCAAAGTCCAAGTACATGCAGAGCTGCATCATGACCTTCTTCTTGACAGGCATTTTCCCATGACCCTGGGTTACTCAGTGACACAGGGTCTCAGTTTAACCTCCACCGTGAATGCTTGTATGATAGGCAGAGAGAATCCTGCTACTACAAAGCCCTAAAGAAAAGTGTAAGAGAACCCCTAAATTAATTAGCTAGTTTTGTAATAACAAAATATAATTTTCAGCTACTGATGTCTTCTCATTCCTCTTCCTCTTCATCCTGGGAGGTTGGTTATTTCCAAGCCTAGGTATTCCCATCTCTGTAATTCTCTCCTTTCTCTCTCTCTCTCTCTCTCTCCCCCTCTCCCTTTCTCTTTCTCCCTCTCCTCTTTCTCCTCTCCTGTCTTCCTCTCTCTCCTCTTCTCTCTGTCCTCTCTCTCTCCCCTCTCCTCTCTTCTCTCCTGTTCTCTCGCCTTTCTTCCTCTCTTTCTTCTCTCCTCCTTTCGCTCCTCTCCCCTCTCTTTTCTCCTCCTCTCTCCTCTCCCCTCTCCTCTCTCTCCCTCTCTCCGTCTCTGTCACACACACACACACACACACACACACACACACACACACACACACACACACCATTGACGCCTGCCTGGTCCATGCTGTCCTGGGTATAAGGGGAATCACAGTGACACTAAAACCATATTTGGCAGCTCAGATCTATCCATGGCAGGATAGATCCTCCCCAGGTCTCGCTGTGCTCTGAGTGCTTTGAACAGATTTCCTAACACTTTCAACTCAACATGTTGGAAATAAAGCAGGCCATTATGTTCTCTGACTTTCCTTTGCTGACCTAAGGACTATCCTTTTCTCTGGAAGGTAGCCAAGCACAGAAGTCCTGTGGTTATCTTTGGCTCCAACCTCTCCATTAGCCCTAGTATCCATGATCAAGCCAGACTTTATTTCTTCATACACTCTGATCCCTTCCAGCTGCCCCTGCCATCTCCCCAATCTAGGCATTTATCATTTCATACCAGTCGTCTCCTAATGGATGACTTAATTGTGGATTCTCACTACAGGAAGTCTTAAGACTTTAAAAAGGACAAGATAAGAGCGAGGGTCCTGAGATGGACTTAGATGCGAATTTTCACTTCTCAGAGGCCCTCATGCCCCTTGCAACTCAAGGACAAAGACGTGACTTTTCATTGTGGCCTATAAGGTTATTGGGAGGTACCTCACCCTCTACTCTGAGGGGACCACAGTCTCCAGACAGCCTGAGGGATTCCTTCTTTGCAGGAGTCAGGGGTGGGACCTCCAGGCAGGCCACGTGGCTCAGCCCCATCTCTGCCCTCTGCCCAAGGCAGCCCTTATTGCTTCTACTCTTCCTGCTTCCTTTTGTTTTAAATGTGGATAACAAAGCTGTCTGCCATGTGGGATGAGGATTAAATTTGTAAAATAAAAGAGTGTTTAAGAAAAAAAAACAGGAAACAAGATGTGATTCACAAATTCAAAATTCATAGATTTATTTCAGCTTTTTACTATGTTGCTTCTGCAAGGAACTTGGCTTCGGGCTGAACCCTCCAGAGTCAGGAATTATGGCTTTTCCGCATGCCCATTTCCTTTCCTCATACTACCCGCCTCTGAGGTCTCTTTTCCTTCTTCTCCTTTCACAAGACTCTTAAATAATCCTCAAAGGCAGACACCAAATCTAGCTTCCTGAACAGCCATCATCCATCAATTCCTTCTGTCTCATCACCATTACTGATCTCATCACATACTTGGTGTTCAGCTTTTATTTTGAGCTCTTCTGGGGTCTCTTCTTTGATTAGTGTACATTTTGGAGGGTTCTATTTGTTTGTTTTGTTTCAGTGGGAACTGGAGTTGGAATTCAAGGCTTTACATTTGCTAGAGAGGTGGTCCAACCACTTGAGCTAAACCTAGCCATTTTTCTTTTAGTTATTGTTCAGATTGATCTCATACTTCTCTTTAGAATGACTCTCAGTTTTTTTGAGAACTACAATAGGATTATCATTTCCTTCTCAGTCTTTGCCAAAGATAGAAAATTAGACCGGGTTGATCGTGGATATGACCTAGTGATTCTTAAGCTTTTATCTATTACTGCTCAGATCTCAAACCATGACAGAAATCAGATCAGATACACATACAAGGGGGGAAAAATATCAGTATTCTAAAATTATTATACCTTAGGGTATGAACTGTAACAATAAAGCTTAGGTCTTTATGTTTTCACATAATTGCTTACATGCCACAAGGCAACTGTGTTTTATTTCTTTGAATTTAATTGGAGACCAAAGGATAGTCTCTCATCTAGAAATATAGAATGTGAATGAGGAAAGGATCTGATACTTACACTCCCTTTAGATCTTCTGGATCCTACGATAGGAGGTAGAGAAGAGGCTTTCTGACTGTGGAAACAAATTGCAATGCAGACATGTGAATATTATTTACAGGTAATGCATAATGCAAGATAACCATCACCCATCCCACAAGACACCCATTTATTGACATTCGCATTCCACGGAAAAAACCATCACACATTTCCCAATGTCACAACAGACTCCTAAAAATCTCCAACCTTTCCCAAAATACTTCTAAAATTTTCCTCTATAATAGTTTGATGGATACTATAAATCAACTTTATCACATCTTTATTCAAATCCTCAAATGTTTCCATTGGCATGTCATAAAATTATGTCTCAAATGAAGGCATGACTTGTTCAGACTGAGATAAAAAAAACAAGACTTTTTCTTTGTTTTCATGTGATAGAAGAGAGCAATGGGACACTGGCATTTAAAGTCAGGGAGTTTTTCAAACCAGTCATGGTTACAAAAATTTTTAATTGTATTAGTAGTAATAACTCTTTCTTAGAGTACAGGTGACTTCATAGATGTCTATATTATTGGGGCAAAACACCCACCTAGAAACCCAATTGAATATCTCCAAAATAGGTTGTGTATATAAAAGTAAATTATATTAATTTGTATGAAGAAAAAGCCACACAGGAGTCATGGTTTTCTTATTACCCTCAAATCTACCTTGTAGCTCCCAGCAGATTAATCCAGAGTTGCTTAGCAGAAATTGTTAAAGGATTTCCATTTCATGGATGAGTAAGGATAGTTAGCAAGAAGGCTGCTGGCAAAGAATTCTAATGCACTAGGAAATGGCGTGCTCCTACGCAGCTCAAACAACCACCTCTGACATTCCATTTCCTCTCTTAGTTATTTAGAAGCTTCAGCTGGCCGCACAAACACACAGATCTCACAAATTATGAATTCATAGAAAACACATTAGTAAGGTCCTGCTCTATCTCTGTCAAGGACAATCATAAGAATTCTATGTCCAAGGGTACAGTAGCCTTGGAATTTCCATGGAAAGCCACAGTCATGAGACCCAGGACACTGTGGGCAGACCAGAGGGCCTGTGTTAGGGACAGCCAGCACTGTATGTGGCTGCGCAGGGCATCTGGTTGGTGAACTAAGACCTCTTTCATAAGCATTGGGAATTTATGGAGAAATAAGCTTAGAGTATATTCTTATAACTAATGTGTAACCCTGAATATTTTGCATGTATTTACTACATATTTACCTTCCTAATTTGTTTGCATAAGTAGAATTATAGTGTTATTATTTTTACAAATACTGTGAGGGTTGTTGCCTTTTTACTATAGTTGGATGTTTCTATTCAAACCAACAAAAAATTATTTGGTATAAACATTAAAATTTTCTTTTTTGGCAGTTGAAGGGCTTGAACTCAAGGCCTGGGCACTGTCCTTGAGCCTCTTTGTGCTCAAGGCTAGTATTCTACCACTGGAGCCACAGGGCCACTTCTGGTTTTTGAGTGGCTAATTGGAGATAAGAGTCTCACAGGGACTTTTCTGCTCAGGCTGGCTTCGCTGGAGGTATAGCTCAATCATAGAATGACTACATAGCAAGTGTGTGGCCTTGAGTTCAAATCCTAGCACTGCCAAAAACAAAATAAGATGTATGTAGAGAAGATGATCTGGTCACAAGAATAAATCTTTATATTTACCCTAAACTGAGTGCAAGATTTTTAAAGAAATACCATGCAACCTTTCAAATAAAATTATGTCAGAATTGCTCTCCATCTCTCATGGCAATAAAATGAAGATCAATATATGTCATGCATGCTTTCTATAAATAAGATTATTTATACCTATAAAAAGATTATCAATTACATATGAGCAGTTAGCAAAAGACCTAGTGCTATTTTAAGTGACAACTGAAGCACCAGCAAGCACACAGGTTGAAGACTTACCCATAAGGCCTTCTCATTGTTGACTTGTCAAAAAGTAGTTCACTGTAAGGCAGTTTCTTAAACTTATCTCTGCCAACAGCCACGTAAAATTGCCCATTCTCCAGCTCTGTCCCACTCTCGACAAGTTTTCCTTCTAAAGTATACAGTCTGTCAAAATGTCAATAATGCCAATGGTCAGAATTTCAACTAGCATGTACCACCTGCCTAAAATTATAAATAAAAACATTCTGTTCTTCATTTGACTCATCCATCTGATGATCATTGCTGCAAAATCATTAGATCCAACAAAATGCCAACATTATAACGTAGATCTGATTATTAACTAGCCACACAGTATTTCATCCAATGCTTCTAATCATTGAGCTCACATCCACCAAGAGCCCACCACTAAGATTTTAGAAGGGGGAAAAAATAACTTATACAGAATGTGTTGTCTTAAAGCTCTTGGTGGTATCATAATTGTCTTGATATATGTACCAGGCTAACAAGTGTCTCTGACC
This sequence comes from Perognathus longimembris pacificus, assembly GCF_023159225.1. Classification (NCBI taxonomy): domain Eukaryota; kingdom Metazoa; phylum Chordata; class Mammalia; order Rodentia; family Heteromyidae; genus Perognathus; species Perognathus longimembris. Next base: position 18,912,643 of record NC_063166.1, on the reverse strand, counting down.
ACCAAACTGGGTCAGAAAAAAGAGGTTAGAGGAAGGAGGTGTGAGCCAGTCAGTGGCTGTGTGTGTGTGTGTGTGTGTGTGTGTGTGTGTGTGTGTGTGTGTCCCTGAGCATCTTTTGCTCAAGGTTAGCACTCAACAGTTGAGCCACAGCTCTACTTATGGCTTTTTCAATGATTAATTGGAGATAAGAATCTCTGGACTTTCCTGCCCGGGCGGGTTTCGAACCACAGTCCTCAGATCTCAACCTCCTGAGTAGCTAGGATTACAGGAATGAGCCCCCAGCATCTGGTCTGTTGGCAGTTTTAATGGTAGAGAACCACACAGCATGCATGTTCTGGATTTTTTTTTTTTGCTGTGCTTCTGTGAATAAGCATTGTATCTTCCCAGCACTGAGGGGCTTCAAAAAACCTTCCTTTAAAAATTAAAAAAAAAAAACTTTTACTAAATGGTTTAAAGTGCCCAGAGATTCTTTTTAAGAACAGGGAAAATAAATCAGAACTAAGCCAGGAAAGCAATGCATATTTATGAAGATTATAAAGAGCTAGTAATTGAGAAAATGTCACAATGATCATTGGACAGATTCATAGATTCCTTGTATTTCATAATAAAAGCAACATTTGCAAAGGCATGTATCTATTACACCCTGTCAGCTGTCAGCTTGTTTAAAAATTCTGTAACTGGCTACATCAGATGAAGTCATGAAAGTACACTGAAAATAAGTCCCTAAAACCTCTGAAATGCATATGTTTGTAGCTAGCAAACAGGAGTTAAAGTCTCTCTGAGTCTGTACTTCTACCCATACATGGCTCAATATTGTCACTACTGGATTTTGGGTTTCCTGCTTGGCCTACAACTCTGATGCTGACATCCCAGATCAGACAATTGTTTGTTGGAGAGCCAGGGAGGCTGCCCTGCCCACAGCAAGATATTGAGCAGGACCTGGGCCACTAGACATAGCAGCTGCTCCCAACCCCCGGTGGCGAATACCAACAATGGCTCCAGACATACTAACTGCCAAGGGTCCCCTAGAGGCAAAACTGCGCCTGGTTGAGAACCACTGGCCTGCTGCCAGGCATTCTTCCTTTACTTTTGTTCTAAATAGTTAGATCTGAATCAGTAGTTAACTTTTATAGGTAGAAATGAAAGGCAGCAGAGCTGTACACTCTGAAAATCCCCAGCCAAGATGTGATGAGTTTCTTCTGCAGGCAGATCAAGGGGCAGGAACTGATTCTAACTAGGACATCAGCCCTTCTGATCTGCTTTCTTCCTTTGCTATAAAGTGCAAGCATCTCAAACACCAGAGCCAACCTGATTTTTATGGGATGTTACTGATAAGTACACTGGCATACATACAGATATATTTTCATTCTGTGAAGGAAAAATGGGCTTGTCCTGTGTACACAACAATCAAACCTCTCCTATCTGCTGAAATACATGAAGAAAGAAGTTTATTAAAGTGAATATTCACAGAAAATGTATTTCCAATTCTATGCTAATACTTTCACATATTTGATTCCTATGTATGAATTTCTTCATATATATAGTGTATAGATATATGGTACATAGAATATAGATCATATATAGGATGTATAAGTTATATTTGTACTGTACTTTGTGGGAAAGTATATCTAGGCATAATACAGTATATTTCTTTATGTACTTTCTATTCTATATTGGGCAAGTTTGCCTTGATGAGGATTTCATATATATAAAGATTTTGATCTAACATCAAAATAAAACCCAGATGAATCTAAGAGTTAAGTAATGTAAAAGCAGAAGATGAAATAAAAACACAGAAGACATTTTTCTAATCTCAGAATCAGAAAGATCTGAGCTAGCCATAAAACTTTAGAAGGTTTGAAATTTTGACTCTGTGAAAACAAAACATACTTATATGTGAAATATATATGTATATGAATCATAAAATATATTTAGAAGTCTCAAAAGAAATGGCCAGTTTCAGCTGGGCTCCAGTGGCTCACACCTATAACCCTAGTTACTCAGGAGGCTGAGATCAGAAGATCTCAACTCAAAGCCCCCCAGGTAGGAAAGTCTGTGAGACTCTTATCTACAATTAAATCACGGAGGGGAAAAGCCAGAAGTGGCACTGTGGCTCAAGTAGTAGAGTGCTAACCTTAAGCAAAAGGAGCTCAGGGACAGTGCCCAGGCCCAGTGTTCAAGTCTCAGGACTGGCAAAAAGAAAGAAAGAAAGAAGGAAGGAGAGAGAGAGAGAGAGAGTGAGTAAGAGAGAGGGAAGGAGGGAGGAATGGATGGAAGGAGGGAGAATGGAGGGAGGGAGGAAGGAAGGAAGGAAGGAAGGAAGGAAGGAAGGAAGGAAGGAAGGAAGGAAGGAAGGAAGGAAGGAAATAGCTAACTTCTCTAGTATGTAAAGAGCACCTATAAACTAATAAATAAATAAAGGCCAGGACAGATACTTCATACATAATGAAATATAAGCATGTGTCATCTATTTAGAGCAGCTTAGTAGTTAAGAGCATAGGCTCTGGGACAAGATTGCCTATGAGCTTGAATGACAGCCCAGCTACTCAGTATCTGTATGAATTGGGTCAGAGTCTCACATTTCATGTGTTCTAAAAAAGAATATCACTATGTACCCCACAGGATCACTGAGTTTAGAAATCTAAAAGCATTTGAAATAATGCCTGTCACAAAAGAAGTAACTTACAGTAGCTATATATTAGATAAGTAAAAATCAAGAAACAATAAAACAGGTTTACCAAACACAAGTGGAAAAGCAAGGTATTTCATTAGTTTTACACTACAAGTAAAGGTATGAACTCTCAAATATGAAACAGAGGGTGACTTTCCCCTCTCTGGGCCATATAAGGCCCTCCCATGAACTTCCTACGTGAGAATAAATTAGTACAAATTCTTTCGAAGACAAGCAGCACTTAAAATGCATCTCTCATATAACACAGCCATTCAATTCGGTGGCTTTTAGTCTCCTAACAAACTGTTCATATAGAAAGGCCATATCTGTACACAAGATTGAAAAGTGAGCAAAAAATTGGATTAACTTAAATTACAATCAAAGACACTGTAAATAAATGAACACACACACACGCACACACACACACACACACACACACACACACACACACAACACCAAGAAATATTTTTCATTGCAGAGAATACCCTCTTCTTAAACTCACTAATACATCCTGACATCTGAATTTTTACCCCAGGAAAATAGCTCATACCATCAAATAATCATGTATGTATGGGAGGGCAGTTAATTAAGAGTCAAGTCCTCCCCCTCTTAAAACACTGTTGGTGCTCATCTATGTACTCTAAGCCAGAAGAATAAAAATAGCTAAATTATGCTGGTGTGCCTCAAGGTACCAAGGACTGTGTGAAGCTCTTTGCATGACTATAATTTAAAATAATTCCACAACATAAATACTGCCATCTATCCATTCCACAGATAAAGAAATAAAAGCATACTCGTGCTAGAAATTAAATCTAGAATTAAATGTTAAATCTAGAGAGCAGAGTGTTGATGGCTCACGCTTCTAATCCTAGCTACTCAGAGGCTGAGATCTGAGAATCACAGTTCAAAGCCAGCCTGGGCAAAAAAGATTGTGAGACTATTATCACCAATGAAGCACAAAAAAAAAAAAAAAAAAAGCTGGAAGTGGAGCAGTGGCTCAAGTGGTAAAGTGCTACCCTTGAGCAACAAGGCTCAGGAACAGTGACCAGGCCCTAAGTTCAAGTCCCAGGACTAGCACAAAAAAAAAAAAAAATCAAATCTAGGAACCAACTACTCCAGTCTCCAAGGAATGTCTTCAACCACCGCCAAACCCAAATACTTGCAAGAAGATTGCTTTGACATACCTGTGGACCGCCCCACTCCTGAGAGTTATTTTTTCTGTGACCATTTGCAGTACATGGTCCCACTGATTCAAGGCTTTCCCGGGGATGAGGAGGCGGGAAGCTGGATTTAGGAGATCGCCATTTGCAATCAAGCTGAGGAGAAAAGGAGGCCAAGCCATTTAAAACAGTGACTCTGGTACCTGTCAAACGTAAATTCCAAACCCAAAAGGAAACCACCAAACCAATTATAACTCAAAGAGGGAAGGTCTCCAACTTACAAAATGGTGCAGGGTTCCTGGAGTGATTTTCTAAAGCGAGCTGACACATTGATCCTGCTGTGGGTTACCGGTTTTACCTTTACAAGCAAAGCAGAGAAACATAAGTCGCTGAAATTATCCTAGCCTTTTCTTTTTCTATGAGGAATAGCATCAAGTTTCTAAGAAAGATGCTGAGACCAGTTAGACCTTTGGGAAAACCTTGTTCTTTTCTTACTTGAAGAAACACTCAGGGCTTCCTCACCCTCTATCAATACTAGTTGCCCTTCTCAAAGCTCTTGAAAAAAGAAAAAAAAATGCATTAAGCCCTAGGCATACTGATTGTGATCTGTGCCAACGACAGAAACTTGTAGACTATTCTGAGAATTTCAAAGCAACTGGAAAAGGTGGGAAATGAGCAATAAAATAATCCTTCAAAAGCCTGAGTTCTGAATGGCTTCCTCTGCAGCCATACATAAGGGTTGTGTCACCTCTCTCCTCCCATTCCTCTGGTACCTGCTTCCAGAACCATACTACCACACTACTCAAGTCCAAAGAGACTGTCTCAGCTTCATGTTCACCCCCACCCCTGGGCTGCACAGGCACCAGCACCCTGGAGGGCTGATCACTCTCCCCTCCTCTCCATTTGCTTCCCGAGTCCACACAGCCCAGAATAACCAATTCTCCCAAGAGATGATTTTTACCATCTGTTCCAGCCTCAGGACAGCCCTTCACCCCTCCCAAACCAATGAGCTTTCCTATTCCTTACAACCAATAGTCCAAATCATTGCCTGTCATAACGCTAAAATCCCAGGAGAGAAGAATAGGAAATTCCCAACACTTAAAAAATCGTTAGTATCTGAAGAGATGAGAATGCTGATTTTCCCCTGATTTAATTATTATACATTTTATACATGGATCAACTCTGAAAAATATATCCCATAAAGATGTGCAAGTATTATCAGCACAAAACTCAGACTCCGATATTAGAGACAGCTAGCTGTTAATGTTCCAGGCTGGCATTGTCAACTGGCAATAGAATTACTATTAAGTAAAAGCAGAACCTCCTGAGTTGGGTTCAACACTGTTTGGGGAGCCCCAGAGAATAAAGATATTGAGAAGGCAAGCCTAGAGACTTACTAGGTTATTGACTAGGTACATCTAGTAAGTCAGAGAAAGATGGGCTGAGAAGACTGACAAAGCTCTATTTTCTACTCCCTGAGTAAAGAAAAGATAGATGATGATGACCATAATAGACATGTACTTATGCATGTGCATACGTACATATACAATTTTTTCTTGTAAGTATTTCCAAAGTCAAGGTAGTAAAAGTGACTTAACTTCACTCACCCTGACAGACCAGCACTCTTAAGTGGGTGTGGTCCTTGACTATAAATCACACACTGCTATCTTTTTTTTTTTAACTGTGCTTATGCATGGATAGCCATTGGAGGGGAAACAACAAAATGCTTCATGTAAACCAGTTAAGTCTAAGAAAATACTTTAAGTCAAGTTTACAAATTTTTCATAACACTTAGAATAATCCCACCACACCCAGGCCAACATGCTAGCTAGTACCCTCATGGACTTATTTATGAAAAATAAACTCAGTGAAACTAACTTTAGGTTTTTAAGTATACATCTGAAATGATGAGATTAAGGTCAATAAATGGAGTAACAGATCGAAATGGAGTAACAGTAATTCCAAAAGTGATTTGCCAAGGCTTTTTACATAAATGATTCCAGTATTCTCTACCTCCATTTCTTGATTTGTAAAAGTAGGACTATTCCTACCTACCTCGCCCAAAGGAATGTGCCCCAAGCTAATTAATGAAATGGCAAAATCATTCCCAGGGGCAGGTGTTAAACTCAAAGCTTTAGAGAATCAATACGCTTGTCTCAAACCTCAGCACTTAGCGCCTCTTGAAGTTCTGCCCAGAATATGGTTCTACCTGAAAGACTCTTTTTTTTTTTTTTTTTTTTTTTGCCAGTCTTGGAGCCTGAACTCAGGGCCTGAGCACAGTCCCTAGCTTCTTTTTGCTCAAGGCTAGCACTCTACCACTTGAACTACAGCGCCACTTCTGGCCTTTTCTATATATGTGGTGCTGAGGAATCGAACCCAGGGCTTCATGTGTACGAGGCAAACACTCTTGCCACTAGGCCATATTCCAAGTCCTGAAGTTGTGGATCAAGAAAACCAAACTCGGGCTGGGGATATAGCCTAGTGGCAAGAGTGCCTGCCTTGAATATACGAGGCCCTAGGTTCGATTCCCCAGCACCACATATACAGAAAACGGCCAGAAGCGCTGTGGCTCAAGTGGCAGAGTGCTAGCCTTGAGCGGGAAGAAGCCAGGGACAGTGCTCAGGCCCTGAGTCCAAGGCCCACGACTGGCCAAAAAAAAAAAAAAAAAGAAAAAGAAAACCAAACTCACTTTGAGGATCTGATGAAATGATGCCCTTGAATAGACACTATCACAAAAACCCACTGATTACTTTCCTCTTGTAAAAACAGATCATACCACTTACATACTCAATTTTCTATAGTGTGTGTGTGTGTGTGTGTGTGTGTGTGTGTGTGTGTGTGTGTGTTTTCTAGCACTGGGGTATCTGCTTGCTAAGCTGGAAATTTCAACCTGAGCTATGTCTTCAGCCTGGCTTTTTGTTGGTCATTTTTGAGATGTATTCACTCAGACTTTCCAGTCCTAACTGCTTGGAACCTCAAACCCCAGAGTCTCAACCTCCTGAGTAGCTAGGATTACAGATGTAAGTGACTGAGAGCTGGTTTCAAGTGCTTATCTTAATGTTATATTTATATGATTGTTTGTAGTATAGACTTAGGCATTTGAAGAAACACATATACTGACATTTGTCATTTGTAAAATATAGGCCAACATACAAAAAAAGTTTTCAAATCTATTTCCCTTATGTGTTTAAGAAAAAATGGGCTCTGAACATAAAAATCTTTGTGGTTACTTCATCACTACTTTACAAATATAATACACAGCAACAAAGAGAACAAAGTCCTTTACAAAACATTTAATCAATTTTCATAAGTGTGTGTGTGTGTGTGTGTGTGTGTGTGTGTGTGTCTTAAACTCAGATCCTGAACTCAGAGCCTAGTAACTGTCCCTGCGCTTCATTTGCTCAAAGCCAACACTCAACAACTGAGTCACAGCTCCACTTCTTGCGTTTTGGTGCTGAATTGAGATGAGTGTCTCAGGGACTTTCCTGCCTGAGCTGGCTTCAAACTATGACCCTCAGATCCCAGCTTCCTGGGTAGTTAGAGTTCCAGATTTGAGCCATCAGTGCCCAGCTTTCATCTAAGCCTCTTTTAGATAAATGAAAAAGACCAAAAAATGTTAAAGCTATCAGTGCAGAGATTATTGAGGAATCAATATACCAGACACATTCAAACTATAGGCTGTTCTAAAGAGAGTTTTTAAAATAATATAGCAAGGCTACAAAATGGAGTGCTTACCTAGCACACTTAGGGCTCTATCCATAGAACCACATAAGAGTAAAACAAAATAATCATCAGTTTTTCATATTACTATTTTTCTCATGAAGGAAATACTGACTGAGATGCCTGGTGCATAGTAGAATCTATTGAACTGACCATGTCCTTTTGATGATAGCAAGGACCATTGCTGCTGCTGAAACATACCTCTCTCAGAGAATATTTCCTAAACCTCATGGATTAAAGCCATTTTGTTGTGGATCTACTCCAGATGCATACCTTGAAAGAAATATTTGGCAAGATAGTAAAGACAATGACCCATCTTTCCAACAGAATAGTTGACTCAATAAGAAAGAGAGAGAGAGAGAATTTCACATCTGTTTAGGAAATACATAGAAGGGGGACTGTTGCTTCCATTCTAATAAACACTGAAGTTAAAAGTAAAATCATTAAACAGCTTAAGACATAAAGAGTTCTAGCCGTACTGAATTCCAAAGAGGGATGGATCCTTTCTTAGGGAGCAGAAAGTTACAGCCACTTCTGTGCCCAGAAGACAGAACAAACCTTCCTGAGACGATCAGCCCCCAGGTGAATCGGCATGACAGAGAAGATAGCAAGTCCACACCACCAACAGATGCCTCACACAGGACCTGCTTCAGGCTCACAGAAGTGTAATAAAAGCTAAGAACAAAGAAAGCAATCCCTTGGTGTGAAAAGTGAGAGGTGGAGCTTGGTCATAGAGAGAATCTCCAGGGGCTTATAAGGCTGACAGTTGGACTGTCAGGAGAGATCTCCAAATCTCACCAGTATTAATTCCCAATAAGAGAGAAAGAGAGAGAGAGAGAGAGAGAGAGAGAGAGAGAAATGCTTGAAAGCATACTGAAGTCAATTAAAACTGCAACCCTACCTGTATACTCAGCTATACTGGGTTATACTATGAATCAGCTCTTTTCCTAACATGCCAGCAGAGGAAATGGGTGTATGTTTTTTCTGACAGTAAAGATTACCTACTTTAAATTCCACATGTTCTACAAACAGTTGTACAGGATAATCAGTATCCGGTACAACTACAAAGAATGGAAACCAAGGGGAAAGTAGGATCCTTGCCAAGAGACAAATGATCAGACAAAGATGATCAAGATGTTGAAATTGCCAAATGGAGATTTTATTATAGCTATTATACATATCTTAACACTCCATAGGAAATGTTAAAGAAATGAAAGAAAATACATGAAAAATAAGAATGTTAGCCAATGGTCTCATAGTTGCATATTTGAGTTCATACTGGAACACATTCTCTCGCCTTTGAAATTCTATATCCTTCTACTGAATCTTTCATGCCATAATTTTCATAAATATATTCCTCTTGGGACATCAATATTTATTTTATTTTCTTAGTAAACGGCTGCACCTATAACCCAAAGGTCTACTTCAGGTGTTTTAAATATAAAATACTTCAATTAAACAATAATTAGGACAAATTTTCAAGCATATAAAATGCTCAGAACTGAATGACCTTGACTTCAGAGTATCTTTATAAGTGAATCACTTTCAAATATGGTTATAATTGCAACTACTAAGTTTATCATTATTTTCATTTATATTCATACTTATCCCTAGAAGGAACCTTATGAAGTTATCTTTGTTCTAATGAGCATCCTTACATCCTAAGGTCATATAGCAAGCAAAGAAATAGTTGCATAAATCAATTTTTGTTTTTGTGTTTGTGTTTGTTTTATGCCAGTCCTGAGGCTTGAACTGTAGGCCTACGCGCTGTCCCTGAGCTTTGTGCTCAAGGCTAGCACTCTACCACTTTGAGCCATAGTTAAAGCACTTTGAGCCACAGCTCTATTTCTGGCTTTGTGTTAGTTAATTAGAGCTAAGAGTCTCAAGGACTTTGCTGCCCAGGCTGGCTTTGAACCTCCATCCTCAGATCTCAGCCTCCTGAGTAGCTAGGATTACAGACATGAGCCAAGACTATCCGACTTTTTTCTTTTTTTTAATCAGTCATAACCTCCTTCCTCCACCATGTACCACGATGCTTAGTGGAGATCCACTTTTTATTCCCACCAGGATTTTCCTACTTTCTGCTAACAAAATTGGCACAAATAATAGATGCATATTTGTACTCATTTAAATAGATCTTAGTTGAGTTACATACAAATGAATAGATACAATATTATGCATTTGGTAAAAGTAGACCACTTTTATTCATAGACACTCAAATTTCTCTTCCTGTTATTTGTTCTTTATATGATCTGACGGGCATAATTTACATACCACATCAAGGGAATAAAAATTGAAAAACTGAAGCCCCCAAAACTTCTAGGAAGTTTAGATTATAAGCATGTTGGTAAAATCAGGCTAACTACTAAAATATTTTAGAGAGAATATTTTTATCCATATTCTTATGCAATGATGATTTTTAAAAATTCCAACCACTGTTAACTTCAGTATGAACCTAGTTATAGAAGATATCTCTAATTTTAATGAGCAAGCTGTTTAGAACAGTCCCAGAAGGGTCCAATTAGTTTCTTAGAGCTGATGAAACTGCTCATCTCTACCTGAGTCCATGCAGCCTCCTGTGTTGTTATACCCAGTCCAAGTGCTAACTCCCAGAAGAAAGGTCAGAGTTCATATCTCTCAACCAGTGTTATTTTTCTGCCAATAATGAATGCTCTAACATCAGTCTACAGATTTGCCTTTTCCAACTACCACCTAAATGCATGCTTCCTTCATTGAGGAAGAAAACTATTCAAAACAAACAAAAACTAAGGCTACTCAAAACCTAGAAAGGTAAGAATTCTTATTTTAATTTAGAAATTTCCCAAAAGAGATGGGTGCCAGGCTCATGCCTATAATCCTAGCTCTAACCTGGAGGCTGAGATCTGGGAACCAAGCCAGCTCCAACAAAGACAGGTCCAAAAAATACAAGAGACTTATCTTCAATTAATCAGCAAAAAGCTAGAATTCAATGCATGGCTCAAGTGGTAGAGCCTCAATACTGAAAGCTCAAGTTCCAGAGCTTAAGTCCCAGTATCCAGACCAAAGGAAAAAAAAATACCCAAAAGAAAAGGTATCCTTTAATAGGTAATAATTTCCTTAGAAAATTCTTAACTGGGCTAGGCTGTACCTCAGTGTCAAAATGCGTACCTAGCAAGTGCAATGTCCTGGGTTCAATCCACAGTACCAAAAAAGAAGAGAAAAAAATACAGTTAAAAGAAACTCATACAGAAAATTCTTAACTGTATTTGTAACTGTATATTGCTGGGTTTGTTTTTTTTTCAGCAAATTTTGATCCATTAAATCCATTTCCCAACACATTAGAAAATTTTAAGCTACTGTCATTATGCTTTAATTTCCTCTTTATTCTACTCTGAAATATCTTGAAGGATCAAACCAACCTAAGCATTGTGAATATGTAAGTTAAGCCACAAGTTTATTAACTACATCCTAAAAATAATTATGTGCAATGTTCACTTTATCTTAAAGGAAAAACCAAACAGTACTTGAATGCTTGTTAAGGTATTCATGAGTAAGTCTGTATGGGCGTCCCTGATGCTAGGTTGAAGAAAATTATACAACCCCCATAAAGTTAAAAAATAACCAATTAACCCAAGAGAATTCTCAGAAGTTCCGGGAACTGCTACTAACCAAGCATTCGGGGGCAGGGGGAGGGGGGGCGGGAATATTTTTGGACTGCTGAGTTTCCTTTTGTCTTCCTTCTTAACTTACTACACCATTCATACTAATCCACCATTGTCATTTTCTGTTTTGTTTGGTTGTCCCAAATGGGTTTTGTTTAGAAAAACCAATCTGGGCGATGGAATGAAAAATTTTCATAAAGAATACAGAGAGTGCATAACAACACAAGATGAAAGCAACCAAGCCGGTGTGTGTGCAGGAATAGCCCCTGTAGCTGGGTTTCCACCTGCCTGGAAAAAGTGCTTTAGCCTGGGGATTGCTACTGATAAATGTGTCAACTATACATAAGCTACACGCAGGCCTGCATTAACCCAGCAGCACACACATCGGAAAGGAAGCCACTCTGTTTTTAGTCAATGTTAGGTTTTAGGTTTTGTTGGATTTTTTTACCCACAATCCCTTAGCTCCATACTAAGGAGAAGTGAGCGGATCAGCATGCTGTTGTACCTGGGGTCCCTAAGTAACAGAGGAATAAACATCATACACATAATGAGTCCAGGACTGGGCCTACACTTCACTTCTCACTGCATTTCCTAAGGCAAGTCACTTCACCAATCTGCATGGCTCTGAGGACCAGTTGTTAGATGTTGGCGCCATATTTTGATCATCTTTAAATTTCCTTCAAGTTCTCACATTCTCAAAAATATTGAAGTGTAACCAAAATGCAAGCTATCTTGAACAAAAATAAAAGCTTTTAAAGCTAAAGTTATTAAAATATGACTTTGCTAATCTTGAGTACCAAACAATTACCAAGGCAGCAGAAATCTTCATTGCTTGCAATAAAACATCATTATGTATCCCCAAATGAGATATTATATAGGCATCCTCTCCTGCTTGTTAAAACAAAAAATATAAGAAACTGAGATAAAGAGAGAGAGACAGAGGGAATAAACGTTAACTAGGTCAACTAAGTATTTATGAATCATTTCATGGGTCTATAACCATGCATTTCAAAGGAAAATATGATATTTACTAAATTTGAATTTATAAGCATTGGTATTTTTAAAGAGGCCTGAATACCTAGGAAAACTCCCTAAACTGGGTTACAATATTATATACTGTTCACAAATAAACAAATATGATGCCTATAACTGCAATAAGATCCATTGTACATTGCATAGTTTATGTTCAATATCAAGGATTCATATCATTAAGTATAATAAATTTAACTGAACAAAGTGTTAAAAATCATTTTTAAAATCATTTTTAAAAATCATAACAAAAAAACAACAGCATAAACAAAGTCAAACAACTAACAAACCAGAAAATATTGTACCATAAACCAGTCAAGGGATGATACTATAACATATAAAGAAATCTTAGACATTAAGAGATAATGAACCAAAAGTCTCACAGAAAAGTTAGGAATGAACGCATGAACAAGCAATTCACTTTTCTAAGAAAAAAAAAACTAGAAATGATCCTTGAACATATGAAAAATGCTCAAACCTTATCATAAGAGAAATACAAATTAAAACTATACCAACCTAGGAGGCTGAGATCTGAGGATTGTAGTTGGAAGCCAGCCCAGGGAGAAAAAGTCTCCCTGCGGCTCTTATCTCCAATTAACCACTCAAAAACCAAAAGTACCACTGCGGCTCAAAGTAGTAGAGCACTAGACTTGAGCAAAAAGAACTTAGGATCAGGGCCCAGGCCCTAAGTTCAAGCCCCACAGCCAACAACAACAACAATAAAAACCTATGTCAAGAAGCCATTTTCCAACCTAACAGATGGTAAAAAGAAAAAAATAATAGTGTGACTATATATTTTGCTTTAGGCAATAAAGACCAGCACTCCCATGCAGTGTAGAAACTGAGAGGAATACCAACTAGCCTGGAGCTTCCCAGAAGAACCTGACAATATCTAACAACATTCCACAGTCTCTTATCTTTAGGCCCAGCAAACCCATGCCTTGAACTCCATAGTGAATCTACACCTCCAACAATACAAAAACACTTGCAACCTATGTTTATTTGTACATGATATATTAGAAACAACGTGAATGCCCACACACAGGCTGCATAAAGAATGGTATGTCAATACAAGGAAGGGCTTGATGTGGCAAGACAGGCTGAGAAAGATCTTTACCCCTAAGCAATAGAGATTCCCAGCACATGTTGTTAAGTGAAAAACAGGCACAGCCTTCAAGGATATCTATAATGTACCACTCTCCAGATAGAAGAGAATATTTAAAAATACATATATACATATCTGCTCATATGTATAAGAAGACAGAAGAGGAAGGACTAACCAAAAAACTGAAGAGAATGGTGTTCTACTAAGACTGGATAGAAGCCAAGTAGAAGTTGTTAAACAACCAGAGTTGATTTTAAGCTGAGCTCATCCTCTGTGCCCATAAAACAGACCAGAGCAAGCCAAAAGTGAAATCACTCCTGCTAAATGCTATGTAATAAAACTAAAATTCCTCAGAGCAAATTTTTCTAAACACAAGAGAATGCAGTTTAACTTTATTTGCATAATAAGGTACATTCCTCCATTGTAACCCTTAAAACAATAACCTAAACCTACTGCCAGTGGCTCATGCCCATAATCCTAGCTATTCAGGAAGCTGAGGATCAAAGTTTAAAGCCAGTCCAGACAAGAAAGTCCAGGAGACTCTTATCTCCAATGAATCATCAAAAAGCCAGAAGTAGAGCTGTGGTTGAAGTGATAGAGTACTAGCTGTGAGCATAAAAGCTCAGGGACAGTGTTCAGGCCCTGAGTTCAAGCTCCATGATCAACATACACACACACACACACACACACACACACACACACACACACACACACACACACACACCAATAACAATAATAATCTCAAGTAATCTAATGTTAGTTTTGTCCCCTATTATTCTGTTTCCTCAATCCCAGTTTACTAAAACTCCTGTCCTGCCATTGCTCAATGAGAGGTCTATCTCATTCTATACTGTAGAATGGAAGCAACCCCAATTCATGGCTCACAAATAAAACCAATTCAATCTATCATTAAATGCATTGTAATTTTGTCCTTTAACAAAGGAATGCATGGAAAGCAACTAACTAGCAATGGAGAGGAGTGATACTTACCTTTTTGTACAATTTAGGTCTTTTAGGTTTGTGGCAAATAATTAAAATCAACCAATATGGAGGAGAACCAGAACATATACCATATGAAAAATGAACATAGAAATAAAATATATCTTGGTCATACCCATCAAAAACTAGAACCAAGAAGCAATGGGGAGAAAATGCTCAGGTCACACAAATGATTGTCCCAAAAACTTTCCTGAAAGCCAATAAAACAAAACCGCCTGCTTTATGTGTTGTTTTTTTTTTAATTTTTATTGTCAATGTGATGTGCAGAGGGGGTTAGAGTTACATATGTATGGTAGTGAGTACATTTCTTGTCAAATTTGTCACCTCCTCCCTCATTTTTCTCCCACTTTCTCCTCTCCAATTCCCTCCCCCAGTTGTACAGTTGATTTACAGCATGTTGTCTTGTAAGTATTGCTGTTGCATTGGTTCACTTTTACCCTTTGTCTCACCATTTTGATGTTCCCCTTCCCTTCCTTAGTTCAGATAAATGTATATACAATACCCAGAGTACCAAAATCAAATACAGTGACAACAGGGGCTAAACCATAGGGAAGAAAAACAAAAGAAAAAGGCATAATTTCACATAGTACATTGAAAATAACAACAACACTGATAAACCAGATATTTCCATAACTTTGAGTTTATTTCACTTAGTATCATCTTATGTGGTCATATGTACATAGCTATTGAGCTATTGTGATCATCTATTAGGGCTGTCCTAGGCATTTACTAATTATTACCAATCAGGGAAACCATGGAGACTGTGTTTCTTTGGGTCTGGCTCACTTCACTTAGTATGATTTCCCCTATGACCCAGAAACCCCACTATGAAACCAACCAGATTCCACTCAGTAGATGAATGGATCAAGAAATTGTGGTATATATACACAATGGAATTCTATGCTTCTATCAGAAAGGATGATATTGCCCCACTTGTAAGGAAATGGAAAGACTTGGGAAAAAACAATACTAAGTGAAGTGAGCCGCCTGCTTTATCTTTAAGACAATACACAGCACTTATTCACAGAACTTTCAGCTAGGATATTAAGACTCTCTGATATGCCCCAATCAGAGCTTACCAGTTCCCTCAAACATCAAAATGCCAATAATTTTCTTTCATAAAAACCTACATAGACGTCTCTGTACTGATAACCTAAATTGAAGGATGTTCTACAAAACAGTTGACCTTCAAAATTATCAAGGTTATAAAAGACTGATAAATAGGTACCTATTGATAGAAACTAAGGAGACTGAGAAGTAAATGAAATGTGAGATCCTAGGCCAGCAAAAAGGCATTAATGGGAAAACTGGTAAAATTCTTATAAGGTCTTTAGCTCAAAAATTTGTATCCATTTTAATTTCATAGTTTTAATAATTGCACAATGAGCCAGGCACTGTAGATCATGCCTATAATCTAGCTACTTGGAGGAAATAGAGAATATAACAATTTCAGGCCGGCCCGGCAAAAAGTTCTAAGACCGCATCTCAACCAATAAGAAGCTAGGCACACTGGTACATGTCTATCATTCTAGCTATTCAGGAAGAACAAATGGAAAGATTGCAGCTCAGGTATAAATGCCAGGGCCTATCTAAAAAATAACAAGTAAAAAGGGCTGTATGTGCGGCTCAAGTGATTGATCAGCTTCCTGGCAAGCTCAAGGCCCTGAGTTCAAACCCTAGCACTACCAGAAAATAAAATAACTGCACTGTGGTTATAAAATGTGTTAACAGAAAAAGGTAAATGATACCATTTGACATACTTTTTTCTAACATAATTTCAAAATCAAAAGATAAATGAATGTAATACTCAATACTCTTTCATATAAATGCTTACTATGTAAAAGGGTTTTCTCCTCCTGTCTTCTCAAAATTATCCAGCACAAATCTGAACTTCCCACAAGACAAATCTAAAGGAAACCTCTCAACTTCTGTCCTATGATTACATTTGAGCTTTGGCTTCATTTCAAAGAAACTTGACCTTTTTTTACTTTGTTAGTCCAAGAGACAAGTTGAAAGAAAAAAGAAAGAAAGCAAAACAAAAGCTCAACTAAATTTACACTAAATAAACTATTTGCCCTGCAGTACTAAAGGAGAAAAGTATGAGCAACTCCTAAAGACCAGTCATGGCTTTTGTTACTAATAGTCCGAAGCAGGGGGTCCTCTTTCACATACCAAACATATTAGCTCAGAACAATAAGAAACAATGGCATGTTGTTAGCCAGTGAACCTGGTTTAATTAGGAAAATATTTGCATTCCCTAAGGATAGAACTAGGTCAAAGAGAGAGAGAGAGAGAGAGAGAGAGAGAGAGAGAGGGAGGGAGGGAGGGAGGGAGGGAGAGAAAGAGAGAGAGGGAGAGAGAGGGAGAGAAAGAGAGAGAGAAAAGGAAGGAGCAGGAGGGAGAGGGGGAGAGAGAGAAAGAAAGAAAGAAAGAAAGAAAGAAAGAAAGAAAGAAAGAAAGAAAGAAAGAAAGAAAGAAAGAAAGGGAGAAACCCTCACCTCTACATCAAAACTACACGTCTAGGAGGTTAAGGCACATAATGTAGACAAAGAAGAATGTTCAAGGGTCAGTGAGATTATTTTTTCCCCTAACAGTAAGGAACCCTTGAAAAGTAATTGTTCAAAATGATCTGTGGATGGCACCTACCTAACTGAAATACCTTCACCTGAGAACAGAAAATGTAGTTAAAATTTTTGTACATAAAACACACAAAAGTAAAATTCATATTTGGTCCATGTAGAACTCTAAGAAAGCAACAGTTATGAGTTGTGTGTCTTGCTTGTTAATATGTGTTATGATAGAGGGAGAGATTGAAGGGAAGGGGAGGGGGGAGGGGAGAGAAGGGGAGAGGAAGGGAAGGGAGGAGAAGAGAAGGGAGGAGAGAGGAGTGGAGGGGAGGGGGAGAGGAGGGGAAGGGAGAGGAGGGGAAGGGAGAGGAGGGGTAGGGAGGAGTGGAGAAGGGAGGTCTGTTTCCAGAGAGCAGAATTTCTTTCTGTTCTGGGATCTGAGGGAACAGAAAGTGAATGTGCCCTAGGTTTACTCAGTTTTCCTGCAGCCTTCTTAAATGGAGAAGAGAAAGAATATAGATTACCAAAGCCCTTTTCATTTTCCCAGCATATTTACCAATCCCTTTTTGTGTGATTCAAGCTATATTAAAATGACTGTTCATTTTTGAGAACATACCAACCCACAAGAAGACACCCTTCCTAGCTTCCACCATAGTAGAAAACCAGTCCACATTAAAACTTTACTATAGATTTATAGTTTAAACAACCTGGCTAATAACATATCTTATATATAAATTATATACATATTCATATATATATATATATATGTGTGTGTGTGCAGACAGACAGATTGATTGATTGATTTCTTTGCTAGTGTATCTAGCTGATAGGAAAAAGAAGTGATCATTTGTATCAATTAATACCAGAAACACAGAAAGAATTTTCATGTCATCCATAACATTTCAATCAACTCCTACAATACTGTGTAGTCTGGCTATAGTGTTTACTATTTACTGTCTCCCAAACACACAGCTCACTCTGGGATCCCAGGCACTGTGTTTTTTTTCATAGTCTCTATTTCATCATGGCTAGTTCCTAGCACATTGCAGGCAACAATGGCAAAACATTGTCGGAGATCTAGGTACTGCCATAAACCCTGCAAGGGTTCCTGAACTGTCAGAGCTTGCAATGAACTAGACAGTATGTGTTTGATCCATGGAATGGAACTGAATTAAATGGGAACTTCAGTTAGGCCAGGTTTTGTTCTCCAATCCACCCCACAACAGAAGGAACTCAGGCTGTACAGCAACCCAGCCCAGGACTTTCGACCATAATCACCGAGATCATTCTAAGTTATGTAAGCATTTTGCTTTAATTCCTACTGACTCTCTTAATCTGACTTCCTTGAAACTAACTACATCCAATATCTTCAAGTTCTTTACCAACTAGTAGCACGTGTTCACATACACAATGGTTTTCACTGCAGAAATTACTTTTAGTCACTGTCTTACTGTTATTCACTCATGAAGATATGAGGACTACCCATCTGTAACCCCAGCACTCGGGAGGCTAAGCAGGAAGATAATCAATTCCAGGCCAGCCAGGGATACATAGGTAGGCTAAACATATATATAGTGTTACTGCTTGACAAAAATTAACAGTCTTAAAACAAAATAACTTTATAGAATCCTCATAAATATGCTTGTCTTGCCCTTGCATTGGTTAGTGCTTGTTGGACATACTTTTAGTTCGATGCATGTTTATATACCCAGTAATTGTTAGTCTCCAACAGATGATAAAGACAGCAAACACAATAAAATGAGATCTAGGGTTGGGCATAGTAGCTCAAGCCTATAAGCCTAGCTATTTAGAAGGCAGAGATCTGAAGGATTACGGCTGGAAGCTAACCTGGATATAAACATTAGCTGAGTGTGGTAGGGTATATTTGCCACCCCCAACTAGGTGAAGAAGCAGGATCACTGTCCAGACCAGCTCATGCATAGAGCAAGATACTGTTCAAATAAACAACTCAAAAAAGGGTTGGTGGGGTGATCCAAGTAGGAAAGTACCACCTTGCAAACAAAAGCACCAACTGGGACCTAGATTAATAGTCTTTCTTCTGTGTAGGAAACTATAGATTATTTCCGAGTGACATTTTAACTCCTTGAAAATTAGCAAGAGTTTATATGTCAAAAGATACCTGATACATATTTTCTCCAGACCCAAAGGGGTAATACTTTCTTCCTATACCCAGAAACTTAGCAAGCTCTCTTGCTCAGGTCACAGAGTTTCTCAGTCCCCTGACACTGGCACAAAGTTGCCAACAGCTGAGATTTTCCAAGTAGATTCTCCTGTTGTGAGGACTAAACCCTTTGGTTTAGATTCCTGTAAAGAACATTCTTGCACTTTGGGCATCTTAAATAGGAAACTCTTCTAAAACTCAACAAGTTGATATCACATCTTGTATCTGCCTATCTGTGGGCAATGGGGGAGGGTGAATGTTCTAAGAGCTGAGAATCTTTGCTTTTGAGGGCATGATATAGCAAAGCTCATTTCTGGCATGTATGAGCTGTAATTCTAGCCCCATGGTATCCCTGTGACATACTGACCCAAATCATAAGCAACATGGTCATAAAATGTTCTGCCTTTCTGTACTTGCTCATGGCCTTCTTAACCCACCCTCAATGTCTATTGAACTACTGGCTTTCAGCCTGTAGTCTCTCACAGAACTATTCTTTCCCTGGCCCTCATATGCCATGCTACATTTGTTGGATTCACCTAAGGGCACTTAACATTGACCTTGGACTCTGTGGTACACATACAACATTTTACTACTATTATTGCTATGTATATCTGTCCCTTTTTTTTGCCGGACAACAAGATCTTGGAAAGTAAGGACCATATATTTGTCATTTTTCCCAATAGCATGACTTATCATTGTAGGTAATCAATATTTCTGGGTAATTAGAGATACTGCTTTTTAAATCCAATTCCAGCCAGGAAATTATACTTGAGGTCTTAGAATCAGGATTTTTTTTTAATCTCAGACCTATGTGGCCCCAAAATTCACACCCTTTCCACTATGCCATATCATCTCTCAATAAGCAACACTTTAATGAATTATTCAAGTAAAAATATATCGGCCTTGCCTACTGATGTAAGCTCATAAATGATGGTTTGGAGCAAGAATTCAGGTGAATAAGCTTAGCCTCCCAAATTTAATATAGACATGCAGTACACAGAGATTTACATAAAACCACAGCTAACACGACAGAAGAAAATGAGGGCCTTTATTCCCTTTGCACAAAAGATAGAATTACAGAAAGCCTTGTTTGTTTTCCTAAGCATAGTATCTGCATGAAGAAAACAAGATCAGTTACCTTTTTTCACCTGAGATTTATTAAAAAGGTCAGCTGACCAGAGGTAACACTGTATTTCTGCTTCCACTCCTTGCTTTCACTCTGCAGTCCCAACATTGTGAAAGGAAGAAAAGCAATAACCAAACTAGGGACGCAGTACAGATAAATAACAGAACGGTTCAGACAAACAAACTCAACATCTTCACGTGGGCCATCCAGTTTCAAAACACAGTGGGAAACTGAAGAAGGATTTGTCTTCCTCAAAACTGAGACCAACCTACCTCTTAACATGAACATTCCTAAATTCCATAGCGAATGGCCCTTATTCTATTCTATACATATCATTCTATATTATATATATTCTTATATTATTCTATATATATTCTATAATGATCAAGGGTTCCCATGAGAGAACACAAAATCAGTCCCATGCAACACATCCTTCCTGTACTCAATTCTGTTCTATCAACACTTATTTCTATAAAGCCAAAATGAAGACCGGAATAAATAGTGGGGTGGTGGTGGAGTGGCAGGTTGTGCTTGTTCAACTTTCTTTCTATGTAAATATAGTGCTTACAAAATATGAACAACGTGGGGGGGGGGGAGTGAAAACACATTGAAGAAAGTCTCTTTTGCTTTCTTAGATACAGAGAAACGAACAAGTAAATAAACAAAATAGCAGCCACTTTCCCTTCAAAAGAAAAAAGAATGATCATTCCTCCAGCATGAATTCTAGTCATCTATGAACTCTGGTGAACTCGTGACCAGGGACCAGGGAATTATTTTATTATTTAATCAACTAAATTTGCTTCACAACTGTGGTACCCCAGTCAGCAATAACCATAACTAAAAGCCAGCTTTGTTTGCAAGGGCTGTCTAGCCTGTTTCTGGCTGATCTCTCCTGATAGTACTTTCCTTACCAGCACTCAGAAGGGTAGCTCTTTGGCTGGCTTGTTGCAATTAGGTTTCCAGGTTACCAACTACCAAACAACTCCAGGCTAGATGTAACTTCTAGACATCCTGTTCCAGAGACATTGAAACCTGCCTCCTGCACCAAAAGTAAAATTGCAACCTTCACACCCATGGGGAGTACAACAATAAATCAAAGGAAAGGATCAGGTTGTGCAAACAGTGTTGGTTGGGCAACGTTGTAGTCACAAGTCATTCTGTCCACCTTCAGGAAGAGGAAAAATGTGGCCTCCAAAACCACCAGAAAATTTGGCCTTTCAAACAGACCACCACAGAGAACAATTAAGAATGTTTATCTTCTGTGTATCAATGGCTATAAATCAGAGCAAAACAAGTCAATCAGTCACTGGCAATTTTCATTAGTATACCAGTGGGAAAAACCCAGCAAAATATTTGGACCAACAGTTTAGAAGACATTCTATTTTTTCATGTGTTAGTACTGGGATTTGAACTCAGGACCTTTATCTCTTTGCTCAAGGCTGGTCTACCACTTGAGCCATATCTCCAGTTCCATGAAAGGACATTCGGATGCCCAATCAACTGAGGCTCAGTTTCACCACTCATTGAAACAATCAGTTAAATGTGATGATAAAAGTAATATACAGCATGCAGGCAACAATTCAAACATGGCACATGAGGCAAAGGAAGCCTTGTGCCCCGTACAGATAACTCGCACAGTGGCCTTGGAGAACAGTGTGGCATTGCTTAATAAAAGTAAAGGCCTAGAAACCCTGTCCATCAACAATTTAATTCCTAGGCATACACACCAACAAACTGGAAGCATGTGGGTACCAAAATTTGTGCACCAAAGACTCATATCACATTGCTTATAATTGCCAAAAATAGAAGCAAAGCATAGTCCAATATTTAATCTGACAAATATGAACATTCACAAGTAAATAAATGAATAGAAGTGAATTCATATAAGATACGCTTTAAATGATTTAGATATTCCAGAATATAGCTAATTAATTCTAACTATATTTCTATATTTAGCTGTTGTATGCTGTTATACTTCAGCAGATATAGTTACTTTGTGAACTCACTAGTTAATATTAACTTATATGTGTTATATATACACATAAATTTTCATATATTTATGTTATTATTTATTAACTTGCCTTCCTCAAGTATATTGATATATTTAGATATAACAAAGGTTAATTTGTAATGTGATTATTTAATAACCTTTGTGCTTCATTTTATATCACATTTGAATTTATTTGAAACCACTTCTTTTTCTTCTACCCCGATCTTTTACATTCAGGATATTTGTATCTTCATCTGTCCTCTATATTTTCTATCTTCTTGTTTATTTCACTTGTCTTTGTTACTTAAAGAAAATCAATCAACAAGAAATCACAAAATGTGTTCACAAGTCATCTTTTGCACCCTATCAGGGCCAGTCCCCTTCTTTCTCTCTGGATCTTTCCAAGTCTTCATGTTACTAAAGAAGGTAAGGCTAAAGAGCAAGCCAGGGACTGGCTGTCCTTCAAGAGCTTAGAACACAGACAGATTGCTGATGTCAAAGAGATAGAGACAGCTTAAAAGAACAGTTAAGCAGTGATGGCTCTTAGGAGCTAGCCATTCTGTGTGTGAGCAGTGGCTCATACATAGGATGGGCTGAGTGGACGGATTGCTGTGGGAGTCTTCCTTCCACAGGAATTCTTTTGTGCCTGTAACTTAGGGGAAGATTTACAAAATGGGGGACATCCTGGTACCTATTTGAGTGAAAAGGGGAAGGTATCTAAAAGAGGGGAAACTGAGGCAAGCTGATAGATGCCAATCTATGTCTTAATCATGCTAGAAGGAGCAGAGAATGAGCACCTAGGTTTTTGTCTTCTTTTAAATTCAATATGTCTTTCTCTCCAGATACTGTATTTTAGGAGTAAATGGCTTAGTTCCTTCTCATCGTTGCTGGGGGGGCGGTGAAGATTATGGGGGGCACAGTAGTGAGGTTTGAACTGAGGGCTTCACATTTGCTCTCCAAAAGTACTCTACCACTTGAGCCATCCCACTTGCCTTTTGCATTAGTTACTTTTTAGATAGGCTGTGGCTTTTGCTTGGGGATCCCCTCAGACAATACTATGCTTCCTTAATAACTAGAATGATAGACATGAAATAGCACACCCAGCTTGTTCTCTACTTCAAGCTTACCTCAAGCTGTGATCCTCCTCCTGTCTTCATCTCCCAAGTAGCTGGGATTACAGATATGAGCAACTCTGCATGGACCTTCATTGTAGTAATTCATAGAAAACCGCAACTTTCCAAAACTACTACTTCACCAGGACTTTTATGCCAGAACTAATGGTTCAACAAAGCAGAAAATACATCAGTGGTGAGATTTACAACATCCACTGTCAAGGGTTTGGGGCCAGGAGTCTAAAAGCTGAGTGTCTCAACTGTTCATTAACCTCCTTAATCCTGGATCCTGTGACATAATATAGTCTGGGTTGTGGACACCTCTACCCCTCATTAAAACTGCTCATTCTCTGAGCTAAATTCTCCAGCATTATCAAAGGTTTTGGAATATAGCCAAGATCTTTTCAAAACCCTCTTTTCTTCTAAAATAAGTTTTAGACTTTTGTTTCTTTTTGCCTACTACAATAATCCTGCGTAATCCATGTGTGTATTTTTCATTCGTTCTTTAGATTAGCCTTTGAGAAATGATGTAAACACTCCTCAATATTGAAAGAACAACACCAAGAGCTAGTTACACATAACAGATTGGTTGTGTGCTATTTTTATTTGCTGAGTTATTTTTTTTTCTCAAATTTTTATTATCAAACTGACGTACAGAGAGGTTACAGTATCATACGTTGGGCATTGGATACATTTCTTGTACTGTTTGTTGCCTTGTCCCTCTTGCTGAGTTATTTTGTTTTGCTTGTATTTGTATAATAATGATCTCAACCTTGTCCATCATCTACTCTATAGTGATTGATGGGAGTAATAATAACAATCACCCAGCACCTGGAGAAGGTTTTATAGCTGATAAGACACTTTATATATACATTTTTCCCAGTCAGTCAGATTCTGCTAAAAACAGCCAATATGATGTTGGTGGCAATTAGGGACTGATCAGACCTTTATTAACACCAGAAACAACATGGTAGAATATCTGAATATGTATCTGAACATCCATCATGCATAGTGCTATGAACTGAACATAAACCCTTATGTTTCTAACCCTTGCAACAATCATTTAAAAAGAGTGTTCTTATTTCTATGTGTATTTTACATGAAAGAAGTAAGGCTCCCTAAATATTAAGTACACTTAAGCTTTCAGACCTAGCAAGGAAAATTCAGTTCGTCTGTGACAAGCAATGCTCTTATCTACTTGCTTCTTCCACTCCTTCCTCCTGTTTCTTTGTTTACCTGGTAACTTGGTAGATGCTACTCAAAACATCTACTCAGCATAGCTGCAGAAAACAAATGGTCCTTTGACATTAGCCTGGTGAAAACAGAAGAAATGCATTCAGTGGTTGTTGGCACAATGTCTGTGTCTCGAATGTCTCCACACTCTGTGGTAAATTTCCATGTAAAAATATTTTCCATTTCCTGTGGGAGCCTTTTTATAAACTGACATGCCAAAGCCATTTCAAGTACTGTATTGGAAACATTCAACATAAATATCTTGCTCTATAGGGAATATTAGTAAAAGCCAGAATGAATGCCAATTAAGAATACAACTAAAATAACTCTGGCAAGATTTTGGGAACTAATCTTGACTGTAAAATAAGGATGTTAAGGTGATTATAAAAGAAAATTGGACCCCTTTTCTCTAGTCACTTTTTTTTATCAGCCTTATGTATATTCTCCTCCCTACCACCAAGGTATGATAAATTTATAAACTTTCATTAGTCTCAATAATTCTCCAAGAGCAAAAAGACTGAGTAATCACCTTCAGTGATATTCTACTAATTCAGCTGAAAATGCTTCCCTCTGCACTAACACACAATATATTAACTAGAAGTCCTAAATTGTGACCTCTTCAGGACCATCTTGCTCATCAATTCAGTACTTCACAAGGTTTTTTTTCATCAATTTCCTACTTCATAAGACTTCAATTGCATAGTTGTAAATGCTTCTCAGAACACTATCTTACACAAAGAAAATGCACACCTCCTTTCTCTTTCCCTCTCTGTCCCTGTTTATTCTCTCTCTCTCTCTCTCTCTCTCTCTCTCTCGCTCGCTCGCTCCTTCCCCCCCTCAAAGTAAGCTCCAATTGCCTATGTCTTCCAACATTTAGGTTGAACTCAGTGGTACATGGCTGTCACTTAGTAATGGTGCGATAGGCAGCTCATAGTCCAGGCACACACCTAGGGCAGGAAGTAAGTCCTAAACTAAAAAATAATCAATGTAAAAAAAATGCAAAAAAGGAAGCTGAAGTCATGGCTAAAATAGTGGAATGCTTTCTAGCAAGCAGGAAGCTCTGAATTCAAACTCAAGAACTAACAAAAACAAACATGTCCTATTTATCCAGTGTCCCACGCCAGAAATCATCCAAATCCTCTCCTTTCGTTGTCTCTACTTTCAATATAACTGTAAACTATTTCTCAAATCTCATTCTTTCATTATCTCATCCCCTGCCATGGTGAACACCATGTTCTTCTCCATCAAGTGCTCTCCCACCTTCGTTTTGTTTATTCCTTGATTATATCCCTTCAATAGCTTCCAGTGGTTTTAGGAAAGGTCAAAACTATGTTTTCAAAATGCTCTAGTTGGTTCCTTCTTTCCCAAGCCTTGTCTCTATCCCCATTCTTCAGCCCCAGAGAACACACACGTGATTCTCAAAAATGCAGTACGCTCTCTCCTCAGCAGACCTACTTCTCCCAGATCAGTCTCCCTCCCCTGTTTTCCTGGCTAACATAGAATCTTTTTATTTAGGTCTCAATATAAATGTCACTTCTTCAATGAAGCTTTTGAAGATGGTTTGGGCGCTGGTCGTTGCTGTCCACGGAGGGTTACGGAGATGGAGCTCTAAGACAGTTCCATCACTACTTTCTAATTCTGACCATGTATTCAGAGTAATTACATAGAGTCTGAGATACAGGAGCTAAACTAACATTGTTATTAATTAAAGTGTAAACAGCTAGCTGGGCATCAGTGGCTCACCCCTGTAATCCTAGCTACTCAGAAAGCTGAGATCTGAGGATTTGGGTTCAAAGCCACCCAGCCACCATTCTTATCTCCAACTAACCAGCAAAAAGCTAGAAGTGGAGGTGTGATTCAAGTGGTGAAGCATCAGCCTTGAGCAAGAAAGCCAAGTCAGAGCATAAAGCCCTGCATTCAGGCCCCAGTACTGGTATGAAAGTACACAGAGAGAGAGAGAGAGAGAGAGAGAGAGAGAGAGAGAGAGAGAGAGAGAGAGAGAGAGAAAGAACAACAAATATCTAGCAATGCTTAATTTTTTATGAATGATACACTTATAACAAATATTGGACAGGTCCTCTTGACATCAAATTTGGAGAATAAAATTCTACTAACTTTGAGGCCATAAAGTAGGTAATTCCTAAACAGGTGGAGAATTGCAATTTGATTACAGTTATACATTAAGCCAGTAGATTTGGGAATTGAGGGGAGTGGAAATAGAGTGTAGAATAAATAAATGAGTCACTAAGTAAAAATGCTGAAAATTCTTAGCATTGTCTGTACTGCATTATTTACCAGCAGTAAATCACATTGTCTACACTGCATTATTAACATGCCTATGTTTAGGTTGACCTGTAAAAGAGGAGAGTAAGGCAAAGTTAATCAATGATATTGATAAAATAATTAAGATAGAAATCACACTGAGAATGACAATCTGA
Source organism: Perognathus longimembris pacificus (assembly GCF_023159225.1). NCBI lineage: Eukaryota > Metazoa > Chordata > Mammalia > Rodentia > Heteromyidae > Perognathus > Perognathus longimembris. Next base: position 18,885,670 of record NC_063166.1, on the reverse strand, counting down.
TTACAAGTACAGAGTAGGGGAAAAACCATTTAATTCTATTTTCATACACTATTTGAAATTGTCAATCAATTGAGCAATCATAAGATACAAACTTAGCACTTGCAAAAACAAACATACTTTGAAAGCTTTCTTCCCATAATAAAACAGACAAATGGTCTCCAGTTGGCCATGGTTCAACTTAATGATAATTTGCAACTGTACAATGGTAAGAAAGCAAGACACATGCAGTCAAAACTGTACTTCAGACTTTAATTCTGACATTTTCCCAGGCTAGCAGTGTGTGGCACCAAACATTCTATGTTCTGGGCAAGTGGTCATAAGCTTCATTTGTCAATAACCACATGATCACAGGCAAATAACCTATAGTCTACAGCAGGCTGTGCAGCTAAGCTATGACAATCTGTAGCTTAGGCATATCAAATGCATTTTCATCTTAATGATGGGTTTATCAGGTGTTAAATCGAGGAGCTATAAATCAAGAACTATATATAAATGTTTTAATTGAGATGTCAAATCATTTAAATTCAACTTTTTTAACAAACCACCTGTAATAGTTTCCCATACTAGCTAATAAAAATGTGAATGGAAGTTATTTGCTCCCTTCTAGGAAAGTAGACTGTTAACTTGGACTTTTTTTTTTATCACTTACAATGTGATCTACAAAATTTGACTTGGGTAATTCCAGCATTCATTGGGTTGAGGCAAAAGGATCTCAAGTTCAAGGCCAGCCTGAATTATAGAGTCAGTTTGAGACAAGATCGGACTGCATATTAAGACAATTTATCACAGAAGGGATGGGAAAACTCGGAGAAAGTGAAGGAAGTGGGAACATTGTCTGAAAAGGAAATGTACTCATTGCCTGACTTATGAAATGGTAACCCTGCTGCAGAACACCTTAATAATAATGATAAAATTATATTTTAAAAAGCATATTTAAAAGAGCAACTTGGATAATATCAGGCCACTTATCCTATAACATTTTCTAGAACTTAACAACTCTGTTACATAAAAAGTTGTAGAATTTGAGGCAGCAAAGATGTGCATAGAGGTTCATAAATCCTAGAGACTCAACAAATACTAGTAGAGAGGGTGAGAAGAAACATAACGTGGCATAGACTGCCATTAGAAATTTCCTAGAGAGAAAGGTTACAGGTTAAACATTAGACATTTACCAAGTCAATTTCATTGTCTGTCTCCCACAATCCCTTAGCACTTAAAAGTTTTGCCCCCCAGCTAGCAGGTGGACTGAAAATCAACCTTATTTCAACAAACCAAACATCCAAACTATGTAATCATGGGATGACATCTGAGCTTGATCTGGCTGGCTGCTTAGAAAGGAGTCTTTCACAATGATGTATGGGAATTTTCACTGTTGACCAAGCTAGACACCAAGGCACACCACCTGCATACCTCACGATGTAATCAACCAAATGCAAATAAATAGCCCTGCCTTTAAAAAAAAAAAAAAAAAGCCCTCATTGGGCTCTGTTGAAGTACACTGAAACTTGGGTTGTTTTTGCATAGAGATAGCCTACTACTTTGAAATCATGGTCTTTCATTTACTTTTCCAATACAGTGCCAGATAAAAACTTAATCAAATACAAACTTGAAGGGATGGTTGGCTATTTAGAAGACAATTTGGGACCAAGGACCTAATACTATTAGGCTCCTGGTATCCAAACCCAAGGCCTTAGCCCTATATACACAGTATTCTCATACTTTCCAAGAAAAGCTGCTATTTTTATCTGGGGAAAGATGCTACAGATCAAAACACTTCAAAACAGGAATATTCCCCAAATCCTTTGGTCCTTATGGTACTGCTCCAAAATTTGGTGCTTTATTTTTCTTGATGACTTGAAGCATCAACAAATCCCAGCACCCCCTTGCTTATTTACATGGATGACCTTCCCAAAAGGAGAAATCCCACCCCCCTCCAAGAGGTCCTGTCTGGGTCACTGCCTGGCACTCCCTATGTGATCAGTGTGGCCAGGAAGCCTCCCCAGGAAGGCCTTGATGACACTCTAACCCACAAAACCATCTCCACTATCATAGCATGTAACTAAAACATGCATCTCAGAAGAACGTATTTATGCCTAAAAATGGGTTTTTAAAAAAAAACACTTTCTTTCAATAAGCATTTAGTGGTTTTCTCTAATTTGGAAAACAAATCCGTTTTTTTTCAATCTGACCTAAATTCTTCAACCTTTACTCTATACCTTAAGTTTCTTTCCTGCTCTCTACCCAGAGTGATGGAGACCTGATCACCACAGACTATGTAATCATTGAAGCCAATTCATTATGAGTTGAGTCTAAACAAATCACCTTCTTCCCCTTGACTTAAAATTTTCTGGTATTATTTTCTAATTTTATTCTTTTCAAGGTAACTTACCAAAAATCTCTTCCCAGAGCCCACCCTACTGCAATTACCTTGTGGTCATTTCTGATGGTACATAATAATTGTTTTGTTATATGGCTAGAACCTAGCCTATCTCCTGGTGTTCACAGAGGCTTTTGATAAATATTCCTGAGAAAATGTGAAATAGTACAAGCAGCATTGCTCATGAAGTTAGTCATGGCAGTAGTCAACGTCTCCCCATTCCCTATACCACCCCCACCCCCTAGTAGCCACTTATTTGACTCTCCTTTTTTTTTTCAGTACTAGATTTTTTAACTCAGGGCTTTGTGCTTGCTAGGCTGGTACTCTACCAATCTCCAAATCTACTTTTTGCTGGTTATTTTGGAGATAGAATCTAGCAAAGTTTTCTGCCTGGGCTGGTCTTAAAACACTATCCTTCAGATCTCAGCTAACTGAGTAAATAGGAGTAGAAACATGAGTTAATGGTGCCTGGCTCTACTCTCTAATTCTATAAGTTGAACAGTTTTTTATTCTATTTTTAAGTGAATTCATGCCATTCAGCTATTTGAGAAATAGGAATTCTAGGTTTGGGTTGTAACCCAGTGGTAGAGTACTTGCTTAGGATGTGCAAGGTCCTAGTCTCCATCAATAGAAACACATACAAACAGAAATTTTATCATTTGCAACATGGATGAGCATAGAATACCCTATGCAAAATGAAAAAAATCAGAATTAGAAAGACAAATGTATGGTAGTTTAAAAGACAGCGTTAGCAATTTCACTATTTCCTAAGTACTTTTCTACGTTTCCCTAAAAGACTGATAATTATCCTTCTTGCTTAGAACATCTCATTGCTGTATAATCATCATCAAATAGCATGTCTGCCAAATTTACCAATAGTAAATTTCCTAAAATCATGTCTAAATGCCAGAGAGGATGGAAGATATTTGCAACAAATGTCAGGATATGTGCTAATGGATAAACTAAAGTCACTTATTTTTTAGCTTTCTGGTCATAATTAGTCATGTACATTTTTGCTTAGACTCATATCTTGCAAGTTGACATAAACCTCTCTTGTTTACTAACATATAGACATGCACACAGATCAATAACAAAACAATAAAAAAGTAAAACAATTATATATTATAGGAAAATAAAATGTAGTCAGCTGTTCCTTAGCCAAAAAAAAAATCTCTTTATTGGGTTCTTGCAAGGTCTTATAGACTCTTAGGTTACTGTGGCCTCTAACATGATCTGGCTTCTCATAAAAGAATGATTCTTACTTATTAATTATACTAGAGAGGTTGGGGGGAGAAATATGAGATAAAAGATTGGGAAGGGGCTTCCACCATGGTTGGATACATTTACATGAACCTATTTTGGTTCTTTAATGTACTGGAGTTGACATGATCTAAAAAATCTTTCTTCAAGTTAGAGGAAAAAAATATTTGGGAGTTTAGTTCTTCAGCAGTTACCTCTTTGGGCCTCTTTGGAACCCCGAATTCTCAAGCTGAAGATAGATAACTGAGTTAAACCACCTATCCCACGGTGTGGTTAATGATTACACTCAGTTTAATGTCTAGAATCCCATTCCCAGACAAAGCACTTTAAGTAGCAAGCTTTACAGTATGTTTCATTAGAGATTATGCACAATGATTAAGCTGAAACATGAAGTCTTCATAACGATATTTAAAGTCAGAGGCTGTTCAACTGACTGAACAATCTAAAAGTACAACTCAGGTTCCCACAAACTTTGTAGACAAGGTAAAGTTTTAGGGCTCTAAACACTTTCTTCCTTTCTCTTCTCCTATCCATGCTACTCCATCCTATTAGAAAGAAACAAAGCTTATCCAAATTCCCCTAATGAAAACCCAAACAGTGCAAAGGATGACTGATCAAGATGCATGGTGTTCATAAACTGATTTGTTGAATGGTTAACTCCTTTGTGCAATTAGTTAAATACAAATAACAATTTTAAAAGTCCAAAGCAAAGTTGTAATATTTGAGAGGATTCAATAGAATGGCTGATTCAACAAGCAAGCTTCCATTCCTTGGGAAGGCTTTTATTAGAATCTGACTTCAGATTTTAATTTGCATATTTCTTTTTAAGACAGCACTTCTCCAAAGTACATATACACATATTTCTGTATACTCATTTGGAGAAGGTGAACTTGATCTGCTCTCTCTTGCTTGCCCCCCCTTTTTTAACAAGCAATTATTATTATAAATGTGGGGAAGGGATAAAAGAAAAACTGTGCCTGTATTAGGGCTTAAACTCAGGGGCTGAGGACTGTTCCATAGCTTTGGCTTTCAAGGCTGGCACTCTATCCCTTGAGTCACAGCTCTACTTCTAGCTTTTTAGTGGTTAATTGGAGATAAGAGTCTCGTAGATTTTCCTGCCTGGGCTGCCTTCAAACTGGGATCCTCAGATCTGAGCCTGCTGCGTAGCTAGGATTACAGGCATGAGATACCCAGTATCTCATTTAAAATTCTGTGTCCGTAAACATTAAAAAATAAGGATCAGTAAGATTCAATTGGACAAAATGAAAGTCTGCTCTGTTCTGTATTAGAAATCAAGAGGAACATAAAGGTGGAGGTAGAGAAGGGGGAAAAAAAAACACAGAAAAAAAAGAGTGATCACAAGGAACATGACCAAATGCTACAGTCTAAGTAGGATATAGAATAAGGAATTATGCCCGGTACTGGTGCATCACACTTGTAATCCTAGCTTCTCAGAAGGCTGAGATCTGAAGATCGTGGTTCAAATCCACCTGGCTCAAATCTGTTTTCTCAAGCCAGCTGTCTAGATTTTTCCTTTCTGGCCAGAATCTCTACACTATTTTAACTTACTTGAAATGACTTTCTAGGTGTGGAAGTTTCTCGGGAGTAGGAAAACTGAGTTCTTGGAGACAGCTTAGATAGGAATCTGCTGCTCCTCTTGCATTTTCCTCCGTCTACCTATTCCATTATTTTCAAGTCTGAATAATACTGCATTTTATGTATGTACCACATTATGAGTTAATTTTTGTTCATAATATATGATACAGGTCCAGTTTCATTTGTTTGTACATGGATATCCTGTTTTCCCAATGTTATTTGTTTCCCTATGGAGTAATTTTAGCAGCCTTGTCAACAAGCATTTAACCACAGGGTTTATCAAAAACTATGCTATTCCACTTGTGTATGTGTTTATTTGTAGTGCTGGGGATTGGACCCTATGGACTTGAGCATGCTAGGCAGGCACACTATCACGGTTCTACAGCCTCAACCCTAAGATTCTTTTTGAAGCAGTATCTCACTATGTAGCTCAGGCTGGCCTTCTACTCCTTCTACTGCTCCTGCTTCCTGAATGCTAAGATTACAAGAGTTTGTCACCATTCCTAGCACCATACGGTTTAGATTCTGTAACTTTATAATAGAAGTATATATATGTGTCCAAACTGGTGAGGCATTTGAAGATAAATGAAATAGTTAAAGGTCTTTATTAAAACAGTAAAAAGAAATTCTCCTGGTGTTTGGGAAAGTAAACATGATCATTTTTTTTCTGTTTTGATTGTGAGATTACCATCTTCTTTGCCTTTTGAAATTTAGGGGGTTTGGGGCATTTATAATTTTTCATGTATTATTAGCATGAATTAGGTGTGCTCATTTTGACATTTCCATATACAATGTACCTTGGTTAGACTACTGTCTTTGTCAATTTCACATGTACATGAGACTCTTATCTCCAATTAACCACCCAAAACCCAGAAGTGACACTGTGGCTCAAAGTGGAAGAACACCAGCCTTGAGCAAAAAAGCTCACAGACAGAGACCAGGCTCTGAATTCAAGCCCCCGACTGACAGGAAAAAATAAAATAAGGGCTTTTAAAGAAAGGGAAGCCAAGTATCAAGTCTTGAGTTGATGATACTTCTACATTAGCTACAAAAACTAGGCCCTTTCTACAAACGACTGATAAATTTCAACACACAAAGACTGGCATGTGAGGAGTATTTGTGTGGAAATAAATGAAATGATGGACTCTGTGGGCTGATAAGAAACTAAACAGATACAAACTCTAAGGGAACTGACAATTCTTAAAATCAACCTACCCTTCAGGAGCAGAACGGCACAGCTGCTAGCTTTGCAGTGCACTTTGGGTGTATCTATCTATCTATCCTCCAGGCCTGAATCAGAGCCAGGCTGCTTTGCTCTCTTGGCCTTCCAGGGTTGTTTTTGCTCTTTCTGCCAAACCCAAGCTGTGAGTCTTTCATAGATACGAGTCTCAAATATTCCCTTTTCATCAAATTATAGACTATGGCCTTCTCAAAAGCTTAATCTTAGAGAAACAGACCAAAATGTGTAACTTCTATTAACTTAACCATTTCAAACAGGCTGACTGACCCCCACTGTAGTCCCATCTGCACTTCCCTAAGCATCTCTAACACAGTTGTCATTTGCATGCCAAATAACACCATGTCCTTCGTAAGGGTTAGTTACTGGAATGGGTTCAGTTCTTCCTATGTCTGTCCCCATGTTAGGTTCACAAAGGAAGAGGAACAAGACTGATTGTCCAATTCATGTCTCTTCAATGATGAGCTTCATAGTACAAAAAAAAATCAAAATCATGAATCACAGAAGATCTTTGAATGTCAAAGTGATATGCAAATTCTATTTACCATGGTTGCACTAGAAAGTAGGTACCATTCCCCAGACTCTCAACTCATAAGTGATGAGAGCTGTGCAGTGTTCACTTTATGCCTTGTTCACAGCAGTTACCAGTGTATAACAAGGGATCTGGAGCCAGGCTGCTGGCTCCCTTCCCACCCCCTATACATATATCATGTACCAAGTTCCCTTACACCATCCAAGAAATGTCGCAGTGTAGGTAACTATTTAACTTAAGAATGTCATTATTTGGAAAACTCACTCCAAGGATGGGTTGTGTGCTCAAGGATGAACAGAAGAATTTACAGCTCGAAGTCAAAGCAGAAGAAATCTGAATGGCCCACAAAGGTCTTGCAACAACACAGTAAGTCAGAAGCAACTGAACCAAACAGCTACAGCCACAAAATTGAACCACTTAGGTGGTATTAGGGATGGTCATCCATCCTTTAGACAGAGTGTAAAGTCCTTCAGGTAAAAGATTGTGTATACCATGTTTGTTTATGCTCACTCAGCCCTCTGCATTGTGTGGTATAAGCATTCAATCACGTGGCAAGCAAAGCAGAGAAGATAGAAAAACAAGAAGAAAGGAAGCAGAAATCACATGCCAGTAAAGTGAGAGGTGAGCCATGTGCGACCTGGAGAAGGGATTGCACATGTAGAAGGTGAAGCCCCCACTGCATGAGGACAAGATCTACAAGTTGCATAATGTAAGGAAGGGAGAATGAATCCAGTAAGTTGGCATTGGGAGAATGGATCCAGTAAGCACAGAATAAGATCTGAAACTGGACTCTTTCTTTCTTCCTCCCCCAACAACCTCTTGTCTCCCCAGTTTCCTCCTACTGTCCAAAGTGCATGCAAATTAGCATCATGTGCTTCTCTCAGATTCATGGAAGAGATCCAGTTCTGCCCCAGAGAAAGGGGAATTGGCCCAGCTGCCCTCCCAATGCCTCCTCAAAGATAAGGCTCATGGAACATAAAAGCAATGACACGAATCATAGAGCACCTTTGAATGTCAAGATGACAAGTACATTCTAGTTACTATGACCTACCATTACAAAGTAGGCACCATTCTGTCTAAATTATTAACTATCTAAAAGCAATCTAAGTTTACCCTGAACTTGAAAGAGTAGGAAATGCTAACTCCCAATGCACCCTCGAGATTTCCAAGCCATGAGGGCTAGGACTCCAAATCATGCATTTGGCAACATCCACACAGAAATACAAATGACTTTCTGCAGTTAAAAAACATCTACTGAGAATAATTAGAATGAATATGCTTGGAGCAATTAGGAACACAGACTCATAAACTCTGCTATGGTGGGTTTACTGATGTGGTGGTATTCCTGTAAGAATTTTGCGTAATCAACAGTCAAAGTGATATTTCTATGGAAAAAAATACTCTGAAATTTCCCTTGGGAGTCCAAGAGCCCCCAAACTCCATTTCTGGCAATGAAAGGAATGGTTCCCTTGTTCAAATCAGAGTGAAAGCCACAATGTGGACTTTGGGGAGGAGGATTTAGCGATGAAGATCAAGACTATGAATGAAATTAATTCAGGGGCTGGGAATATGGCCTAGTGGCAAGAGCGCTTGTCTCCTACACATGAAGCTCTTGGTTCGATTCCCCAGCACCACATATATGGAAAACGGCCAGCAGGGGCGCTGTGGCTCAGGTGGCAGAGTGCTAGCCTTGAGCGGGAAGAAGCCAGGGACAGTGCTCCAGGCCCTGAGTCCAAGGCCCAGGACTGGCCAAAAAAAAAAAAGAAATTAATTCAAATGTTTAACTAGCCTGGGTATAAAAGTGGGGAGGAGACAAGCAAAGAATCAGGTTGGGGGGTTGGAGGATGTACTGCTGAGCATGGTCAAGCAGTGACTTTCCATCTCTTCTCATCTCCTTTGCATTTCAAATTTCTTCTTTTCATCCCCACTGGCTCTGTGGAGAAGGACTGAGAAGAAAAAGCTACAGCAGGGCAGATAGAAGGAAGGACTGAAGGGACTTGTGAGAAATAAGGTGGAAGACATACAGAATTCTATCAGAGATAAGAAGTGGACTTTTTCACATGTGAGATGGGCATTCATAAATCAGAATCCGTGCAGGCAGCTCATGTATTAGTCCAAAGTAAAGAGAAGATATGGGACTTCCCAGAATAGAAAAGCAGTTAGCTGGTTATACTAACTAGTCTTTATGAATGTTGTTAAAGCTATCTCTTAAGAAGAGGTATTTTCAATCAATTCATTGGTACACCTGTTACACTTCATTAGGCCCAATGTCTTCACCAAAGATACTGGCCACCCAGGGTGAATATATTGTACTACATTACTTGGAAATTCCCACATCTCTACTTCTACTACAGACATTCAGGTTCTGTCACAAATTTCATGCAAGATGGCCTGCTTCCAACAGGTGTGGACCCTTCAAACAGAACCATTTCCAGAACTAATTCACCAACTTGTCCTTTTCTTTTTTACTTGCTATAGATATTAACTACTGGTAATTCTTTAACTGTAATGTATAAACAACCTGAAAAAAATTACACCACTCTCTCCTCCAAGCTATAAAGTCTATTCACTTTCATGGATAATCAATTTGACATATAATGAAAAAGCAAAATGACAAACAAAAATACAAGCTATTATAAACAACTAGGAGTAGCATTTTTTGCTGTGAATTATTTGAGTAATGAATGTAACTTTTCATGTTCTTCACCTGTTGCACAATTGGAATTTGTTTACTATGTCACTTTTTTTTTCTAGCGGGACCTAGTTGGCGCTGTTGGGCATAATCAGAATGTGAGAGGAAACAGTGAGAGGTAAGGAGAGTCACTCTGGGGCTTGAGGCTGTAACTGAGAAGAGTCTCCCTTCTCTTGGAGATAAGGGGTGGGTTTTACACATGTAAGATGTGTGTCCACAAATCAGAGCTGTACACTGGCTTGTGCATATAGGCCTAAAGGAAAGAAATGGGAGACGTGCATGGCAGAACCCCCAAATAAATGGAAGCCCCTGGTTATGAACAGCAATCAGATCTCTGAACAAAGGCTCATCTGGATTTAACTGAGACTTTCATTGTTTCACTGAGATACTTTAAGATGTTAGTTGGCTTTAATTCATTTTTTTCTTCTGTAAACCAAGGATTTACTTCCTAGCTTCATACAGCATTTGCTGACAATGCTCAAATGAATTTTAATACAAGATAAGTGCTTTTCTGACATCATAACATTTAATTGTTTCTTTTGAAATCCTCAGGGGCAGTCACTGGTGATCGTGGTTGTAAGGAATGGAGTTTTGATAAAGACTTATCTAACCATGCATACATTCTTCCTACCCTTGACAGGAAAAAAATGTCTTTGGATTTAGTTGGAGAACATGCAGCTAGAAGATGAGAAAAACTAGAATATCTTCCATTTAATCCTGCCTGTTTTAGAATACCTTCTCTGTCTCTTTATTTCTGACAATTACCCAAAGAAACCTCCCTCTTTTCCTTAAAATGTATAAATGCATACATCCCATTTACATGCATTTGGGAACTCTTCTCTTATTGTTAGAATGCCATCCACATTTCTGAGACATGCCATAAGAAACAGAAGAGCCACTTTACTTGAGCTTTCAAAATAGAATTAGTATTACCTCTGTATTGATAACTTCCATGGGTCTTTTCTTGATATCTCGTATGTCCAGGTAACTGAAAGAAAAACAAACAAATAGTGAGGGTTGCTCTTACAGATTTCAAGTTAGATATGTAAATTCCTTATCATGTAAACATGATTTAAAAAAGGAAAACTAAAGCAAGTTATAGGAAATACATAAACTCAATGCAAAATTCAATGGTTATTACAGTATTAAGAACTGCTTTAATTCAGCATCAAAACCAGAGCTTAGATATGTCTACCTTAAACTTTCTTCAAGGGACTGAAGTGTTAGAAATGCATACTTCTACAAGGGAATCTTAATAGTTAACTCCTAAGTATGGAAAGTATATTTCAACAACTTCTTCTTCTTCTTCTTCTTCTTCTTCTTCTTCTTCTTCTTCTTCTTCTTCTTTTTCCTCCTCTTCCTCCTCCTCCTCCTCCTCCTCTTCTTCCTCTTCTCCTCCTCCTCCTCCTCCTCCTCCTCCTCTTCTTCCTCTTCTCCTCCTCCTCCTCCTCCTCCTCCTCCTCCTCCTCCTCCTCCTCCCTCTCCCCTTCATCTTCTTCTCTCTCTCTCTCTCTCTCTCTCTCTCTCTCTCTCTCTCTCTCTCTCTCTCTCTCTCTCTCTCTCTCCCTGTGTATTATTTTATTAGAGCTCACACCCTCCTATGGCTTTTTCACTAAAGGCTTGTACTCTACTATTTGAGCCACACCTCTAATTCTGGTTATGCTATTTAATTGTAAGAGTCTCACAAACTTTCCTGCAAAGGCTGACTTTAAAATCATTGTCCTCAGATCTCAGCCTCCTGGAAAGCTATGATTACAGGCATGAGATACCAGTGCCAGCATATTTCTATTTTTATATGAACTTGATAAAGAATGCAGTCTGTAAAGAAATTTAGCAGTTGGACTAATGGAAATACTGAGAATATGCACTGAAGTAACAAATAGGAAATAATAGGGTATCATTTTCCAATATGAGCACTATAATGGTACAGAAAGGCTCAGCCATGTGAGACAGTTTAAGAATTGATTTAGCTTAAAGACAAATGAGTGGATAAGTTCTGGGGACTCTCAGACTAGTACTATTTACAACACATATCAACTACTTATCATTTACTAGTTACTGCATAAGCACAACCTACAAAGTTGCCCACAGCAGTTCATATTGGAATTACTTTTGCTCTTTAAATGTTTTTTTTTATTGTGGCTGATGTTATTTGCCTTTTTGGAAAGAATAGTTAACTGATACCCCTGAAAAATATATGTATTTCATTTGAATAAACAGTAGTTACATAATACAATCCAAACATTCTCTCTTTCTTTGCAATAATGGGCCTTTTGTGAATTTACAAGAAGTATTTCCAGCAGAATTCCAACCAAATACACTGTCATGTACAAGAAAGTGATCTCAGAGCCACAAGATTAATGAGGTAGAGTCAACTCCCACAAAGCACAGGGAAAGTTTGGGGATAATGGTCTCCAGAAATTTCTTCCAAAAAATAAAGTTGTTTAAATGTGATTTGAAAAATATTAGCAAAATCTAAGCAAAAGATAGTCCCACAACCATTTGATCATTTCTATTTGAAAAATGTATTGCTATCTTCCCATGTGGGGTCTAAGTGAAAGATCAAAAATTACCCACAACATCTTTTAGACTCTTTTTTTCCTGCTGCTTCCTTCATTTGTTATACAAACTTATAGCATTAGGATTCAAGTATACTCAGCATTAAAATCTTCTTAGCCTCTGTCACTATAATCATAGATGCTGCTATTTGAACACACACACACACACACACACACACATATATATATACACATACATACATACATATATATATATATATATAACTAGCCAGCATGGAAAACCACCATGGACACTGTTATTTTAAATTCAATGTGTGTGTGTGTGTTAAAAACAAAAAATCATGACCCTTATATACATATAAATAATTATCTGAAGTATCCTTTCTATTTGGTTTGGATTACAACTATATCTTTTTATTTTATGAGTTGCAATGCCACATAAACAAAATAGATGGATTACAGAAGCAAGCCTATAATTTTCAATTGTATTTCCTTGTTCAGGTTCTGAACTAATTTTGCATTCCCATTAAATTGCTTGAGGTGTAAATTGTTTAATAAAAATATATAATGCAAGGAACTGACATATAGATGCTTTACATTTCTATTACACTTGGTGTTTATAAACTACATTCACATCCAGAATATTTACTTTTACAACAGCCCTGTGAGGTAGAAATGGTCATGTTCCTTTTCTTTCTTAAGAAACTGACTAGCTACATCCAGTGATTTACCCAAGGGCTTCAAAAATAAAACAGGTAGCTAAGCCTCAAGTCTCCTATTTGAAGCTCTACGACACCTTTAGACTAGAATTTCATTTAGAAATTTTCTATGAAAGTAGACCACTTCAGAGAAGGGAGAAAATAAACTCAAATGTATCTTTCACCTTCATAAAAAGAATGCTTGGTACAGCAGAGCAGTACACCTCAAATTTAACTTAAATAAGCTAGGGCAAGGAGAGATGATTTTAGAAAAGCTGACAATATTTGGGAAAGTGTTGCTATATAGTTAGAAAAATTCACAAGTATGATTATAGTGAAGATTGTTTTTATTCTTTTGCTATCCTTGATTCCATGATGAGTTTTCTTTTTTTGGAAAAAAAATGTGTATTTAAATACTACAGAATATAGAATTACCATATATTCCAGCACTTTCATTTTTGGGTATGTACTCAGGACATAGAAGCATTATTCATGATAATCAAAATGTGAAACAACTCCAATATTCATCAACTACTTAATGGATACGCAAGTGTGTTGTGTCCATATCATCTAAAATGTTATTCTGTAATTTTTTAAATGCCATACTGGACATGCTACAGCATAGATGAATCTTAACAGCATTATAGTAAGAAAATAAGACAGATAAAACACTACTGTAAAATAGTATACTATTGCATAGTTCCACTTATATGAACTGTCCACAACAGACAAATCCATACCAATAGAAAGTGGGTGCATGATGACTACAGGACAGAAGGAAGGGAAAGTCTGTAGATAAAGTTTTCATGGGGTAGGGGGTAGAAATGTTCTCAACTAGTTTGTGGTGATGGCTGCATGACTGTAAATATATTGATAATCACTGAACTGGGTAGAGTTTGTTATTTAAGCTATAGCTGAGCAAAGTTGTTTTAAAAAATTATTTTAAATTGATGGTGGGGTGGAAATGTGGCTTAGTGGTAGAGTGCCCGCCTAGCATGCATGAAGCCCTGGGTTCAATTCCTCAGCACCACATACACAGAAAAAGCCGGAAATGGGCTTTGTGGTTCAAGTGGTAGAGTGCTAACTTTGAGCAGAAAAAAAAAGCCAAGGATAGTGCTCAAGCCCTGAGACCAAGCCCTAGGACTGCCGAAAATAAATAAATAAATAAATAAAACAACTAATGGGATATAAATTTCGTCCCACAGTGCCTGTCCCAAGCAACTCTTAACTACTTTATTTTTCTAACTATACTTATCACTTTGGATGCTAGATCACAGGAAGAGTAGTGTACCCGTTCGATTAGCAGCCCCTGAGGACAAGGAGTCAGTATATACTCTTGTTCATCTTGGTTCCTTTCTCAGACCCTAAACACAGTTTTCTAGTGCAAAGAACATCTGGAATGAGTGAACTTCCAGGCAGGAACCGAGCAAAGCCAACCCCATCTTTGAAAGTCTAACCATCAGGTTGCTAACATATTGAAGCCAGTAAAATGTTTCTCCAAACATTCTGTGAGTCGTATATATGTAGCAGAAGTTGAAAGGAGAATTCTAGAAGTGGAGCTTTATCCATTCTACCTGCAAAGTTGAAAGAATCAAGCAAAGGAAGGGGAGAAGCAGAGCTGTTTACACTTGTGGAGATGGCACCGCATCCAATATTTGGAAGTAATGACTAAGGAATCACTGAAACTAAACAAATTGGTTCCAGGAAAACGCGAGGGAGGAAAGGAAAAAAAGGGAGGGGGGATGCGGAAGTGCCGATTTTAGTCACTAACTTTTGCAAGGATTATTTTTTTTCTTACTTGTTGTCATTATGCATATTTTTTTACACTTGTCTATCGACTGCTACTCAAGCAAAACTCCTTCCCCAGTGAGTTTCAACCTCTATCCCCCAATCGCGGAACTTTGGGAGATGCCAGGCCATCCAGATGTGTGTGGGGTGGGGGGGGATGTCATTCACATCTACATATCGCACACCGCAGAAGGACTCACTTGAGTTTCTTGAAGGCTTCCTGGCCCCCCGCCACGTAGTTGCCCCCACTCTCGATCTGGTCGAGCTTCCGAATGCGGTGACCGGTCCGCGGGGTGTAGATATTCCTGACCGCCCCGAAGGGCGCCTGGACACCGCCGGTCACCTCCTTCAGGAAGACATCGAAGCTGGACACCTTCTTCTCGTGGATGACAACGCGTCGCCCCACAAAGAAAGGGTCCCCGTTACGGTACACCAGCACGCTCTTCACCACGGGCTGGGACCAGTGGCTGGAGCGGGCGCTGGTGCCGCTCATCTTCCCCGCGGGACGACACCGCAGCCGGCGCTCCCCTCGGCCCCGGGTCGCCTGAAGGCACCCGCAGCGTGGAAATCACCTGCTGGAAACAAGGAGGGCAGCGGTCAGACCCACGGAGGACGGGGCCGTGGCGGCAACCACGCGGCGGAGACGCTCGTCCCGGCTGCGGGAACTCAAGTTCAAGTTCAAGTTCTTCACCGCCGTGGTGTGCGCAGCCAATCAGTGCACAGCCGGCGCCACGCACCTGCACCCGCCGCACCTGGGGCCCGCCGCCCGCCAAGGCGCGCGACCTGGGAAATGGGAGGGGGGAAGGTCCTTTAACTCCTGCCCGGAGCGCGGCCGGGAGGGGGTGGGGGCAGGCACACGTGCGAGCTCACACTCACACACACGGATTCACGCACGTTGTAACCGCGGCGAAACTCATCCCGGAGCAATCTATCCGGGTCGCTCCCCACAGCCTGACTTTTCCTCTCTTTACTTCTCAGCCTCCGGTTCGCCTCCCGCCCCCGCCCTCGCCTCGCACACGCACACGCACACGCACACGCACACACGCACGCATAAAGTGATTAAGATCCTGGCAGAAATCGCCTAGGTCTTTCTCGGCGGGCCCGGCACTCGGGCCCTCCCGCGGAAGCAGCGCAGCCCGCCGGCGACTGGCAGTCAGGTGGGCATCTCCTGAACACAGCGGGGCCCGAGGGGCGCGCGACTGAGCCCCGAGAAGGAGGGAGGGCGGACCGTAGGGAGGGTCCACCGGGAGACACCCGCCGCCACCCGGAGGGTTACCTACCTCCCGACGACGTCGCACCCCGGAGGGCTGAGGGGTGGGGGTGGGGGTGGGAGGGGCGTCCCGGCTGGGCTCGGGCGGGGCGGGGGCGCAGGGTGAGGAAGGGTGCTCTTGTGGGGGAGGGGGCCGTGCTGGGGTAGGACGGGGTAAACTCCACGACAATGGCCGCCCCGGCGTGCGTCGTCCTGGAGCTGGTTCCTGCCAGCTGCCGTTACCTCTACGAGCCTCCCTCGGCCCCGTGGGGGGGGCGGGGGTGGAGGGGGGGGGAAGAGTGGTTGTTGGGTTATTTTTTTTACCCTTGCCGTTTCCATAGCTACAGAAGCCACGCGCGCGCAGAGAGCCAAGTCCATGGACTAGGCCTGGGGTGCGCTGGCTACCTCCGGCTTTCCTGGCGGCCTCCGATAGAGGTGCAAAAGGAGTTGAGGGGCTGGGGAGGCATGAGGCAGACGCCGGAGTGGCAGTATCATGCCGACACTCAATAAAGGGATGCCCGCTGTGTGCCAGGAGCTGCGTGCCCAGCTGGAAAGGTGACATCCGGCGGTGTTTTTCGGTGTCTCTCGGGTGGATCTTTCTGTGGAAGGTGGGAGGATCTTTGTAGGAAGGCTAGAAAAGCTTTCCGTGCCTGAGAACTCACAGCCATGCTGTTTGTGTAAATTGTTAGAACAGCCAGACAGGCGCTGGTGACTCGCGCCTTGTAATGCTAGCGACTCAGTAGGCTGAGATCTGAGGATCGTGGTTCGAAGCCAGCCTGGGGAAGAAAAGTCCCCGTGGGTCCCTTTTGACTGGAGAAATCAACCCCTCAAAAGCCGGAGGTGGAGTCGTGGCTCAAAGTGGTAGAGCGCTAGCTAACCTTGAGCAAAAGAGCTCAGGGACAGCCCCACGACTGACAAAAAATAAATAGTTAGATCAGGAAGATGGCATAAGGGAGAAGAGTTTTGAGAGTATTAAAAATTTTGCAGTTCTTCTCTGACAATGTTCCCCTACCAGTTCTAAGATTGTCGATGTCCGAATTTTATAACCAAGTGTGTTCCTAACTCATCAGATGGAAGTAAAAGTAGTAACTACTATTAACGGAACACACTCACCATGTACCAGGCTTGTTTAGTCACTTTACCCTTTACTTGCTTAATTACTTTGCCTAATTTAACATTCTCGATCATCTTTATAAGTAAATGTACTATTCTTTTCTCAGATGAGGAAATTGCCCTGCAGAGAAACCAAAGAAATTTACCTGATGTCAAACAAACCAGTTTTAGCCTAAGTCTGCCTTATTCCAGAACCCCCTCACAATAGGAAATGTGAATCTGTGAGACAGGGCACTCTGAGGCAGGAATATTTTTATTAAAGTCATGGAACACATTGATGTCTTCAGAGTTCTCCAGTTTTCACAAGGGTGTCAAATCGAAGAGAGAAGGTAAAAGAGGGAAATTCTGTGAGCTGGATGAAGGAATTTAAGAGTGGAAGAGGAAAACATCTGTGAAGAAAGCATGCCTGTTTTGAGGACTTGGAAGTCATTCAACTAAACACCAATATCTCCAACAGCCTAAAGTTCCCTGCTGCCTATACAGCCCAGTACAAAATGAGAATGTGTGGCCCCCGGTTCAAAAATTAAGTATTGCAAGAAACCTACTGTATGCCACTCCCATCAGGATAAGCTTTTCACATATTATCTATTTTATAGGTTTTACCAAATGTAATTATACATCTAATGATCATGATATATTATAAACCCTTATGTAATTATGTTTCATGTTTGTATAATTATATGAGATGTGTATAAATTCCCCAAGGGAAAAGTCTGTGCATTTTATTCATTGACATCTTACCAGTCCCTAACAGAAGAGGCTGGCACATAGTTGGTACCAACTAAATATTTCATGAATGAGACATTGGAAAATGTATTGTTTGACAAAGTAAGGCAAAAGAACTCTAAAATGCTCCTCTAAAAAATAAAAAGGTACTTCACATTTGAAGAGAATCTAAAACAAATTGCTTAGCTTTGGACAGAAGTTACCCAGCTGAAAGCAAAAGATGCTAAGCTCTCTTACCAAGTGTAAGACAAGTTTTAGGGGTAGCTTTGCTTTTCGCTTTTGTTTTTCTTGGAGCTGGGTATGAAACATAAAACCTCTCACATGCTAAACAAGTGTTCCACTCCAGAGTTCATCCCCAGTCCAGCGCTATGATTTTTCTCTCAAGATAATAGAAATGAAATGTGGACTATATCCTGATACTTTTCTCTTAAGGTATCTTATTTGTAATTGGTTCTCACATCTTGGTCTCTGAAAGAGCAAGAACTGGATTCTTGAGACTCCATTTCTTGGATATACAATATCCAGCAATAATGGCTTTCTGATAGGCCTTGCGTGCTTCTTTTTAGATTTTCTCAGCTGGATTTGGTAATGACTAAAGACATACACTAGGTTGCCTGATTCAGTCAGCTGCCTTCAAAGTTTCTAATAGGCTTGGGTGTGTAGCTCAGTGGCAGAGTACCTCTGTATGCAGCATGTACAAGGACTTGAGTTTGATCCCAAGCACCTCTAAATAAATAAACAAGACTTAATAGCCACTGTAAGAACCATCCTTATTTTCTATATACCCAAATCTACAACTAACTCATGTAGATTCTTCCTGTTTAACCTGTCTTACATCTTCCTCTTCCCATTCTCATTGCTCTTACATTGGTTTAGAGCTTGGTAAGAGTGCTTATTCTATGAATTACCATATAACTAAGGAGTTAAGAATAACTTTAAAAGCTATTTACTACTTTTTATTTCCATTTGATTGTGACATGAGTAACCACAATCTCCTAAAACCAGAAACACTGAACCTGCTTTACATAGTCATAAATTTTTGAAGAAACATGAAATCCTAACAAAGCTGTAACTATCTTTAAACTCTACATAAACCAAATGTTACATTTCTCTAAGTTACTATTTCCTTTCTTTGAAAAAAAAAACACATGCAGTGTCATGCTGAGAGACATGACATCAGCAAAAAACTTTGCAGTTCCCTAGAGTGTGACTTGCAAGCCCAGCATTGAAAGGGCAAGTTTAGAGGCAGGGTTAAGGAAAGCTGAGAGGATGCACACAGAGAGCTTTTATCTTCTCTGTACTATAGAAAATATTGTTCTGCAAGGAACTTCCAGTACCTAGGATGGTAAAAGTAAGTGTTTTCTAACTGTTTATCAGATGAATAAACAGCACAGTTCACCACAGAGTGAAAGATGGTGCAGACATGAAGGTAAAGAATGCACCATGAGGACAGATGTAACCACTATGATGTGCCTGTATTTTGTCCTTGCTGTAATTCCCATATGTTTATATATGGTTTCTACCATTCCTGATCCTTTAAGGAGAATGTTGGTAAACCTCCATTCCCAAAAATACGGTGAAATAAATGTTCTGGATCATTGTCTTTCCTTTTCTTTTTTGCCAGTCCTAGGGCTTGAACTCAAGGCCTGGGCACTATCCCTGAGGCTTTTTTCCCCCCTCAGGGCTAGCACTCTACCACTTGAGCCACACCTCCACTCTGGATTTTTTTTTGTGGTGGTTAATTGGAGATAAAAAGTTTCATAGAATTTTCGGTCCAGGATGGCTTTGTACCACAATCCCCAGATCTCAATTCTTGAGGAGCTAGGACTACAAGTGCAAGCCACCAGCATCTAACTCACTCTCCATAGAAAAGTTTGAATTTTTTAAAAACTAGAACTCTTAGTGAATGCATTGCCTATTTGACAAAAGTAGAAAGAATTCAGAAAACCTGAAAACCAATAGAAAACAGGGAGAGGAAGGGAAAATGCACTGAAATCAGCTTTCACCCTATTTACACCTACCCATGCTTTGGTACACTAAATAGTTGTTACAGTGGTTGCCCAAGGAGAGAAGCACAAAAGATGAGTCTAAGGCCTTCCAAGGTGGAGAGTCCAAGAGGGCAGTCCCATGCAAATGTGAAACCTTCAAGACCTAGACTATAAGTTTAACACTGGGCAAGAAATTAACCCTCTTCACAGAGCACTACATACTGCAAAGAAAAGTTATATTTTTCTATTTGTGCTAAAGGCAAAGGTGGATGGAAAGAATCATAGAATTTCACCTGATAACTCATAATCAAACAAGTTGACCGCAGTAGCAATAAAACCTCATTAACTCTATCTCTCTAGTAAAAAAAAAAACGAGAGAAAAGGAAAAGACTCTCAGATGGCTGACAAGTCAACACAAATCCTACCTAAAGGAACACAGCTTCTAATCAATCAACAATTTCCACAAATTATGTCTAAGAAAGACAAACTCACAGTCAAAGATGCATCAAACTAAAAAAAAAAAGCTATGAGTAATATCCTGAAGAAATGACAGAAGAACCAGACCTATAAAAATTCCAAACACTGGAATTATCAGAGACTGGATAAAGTATTGGGTTTAGTATATTTGAAGAAATAAATACTTGAAAACAGGAGAAAGGAACAAGAAACTAGAATAACTAAGTTGGGTTTTTTTTAAAGGAAAGTAAAACTTGAAGTTCAAGAAAGCTGTTAAATTTTTACTTAGCCACATCCAAAGAGAGATTTGTTGAAATGGAAGCTTATACTCAGAGAATATCCAGAGGACACTATCAAGAGATGAATAAATAAATAACAGGAAATTAAAAGGTTGGAGAATAGCTAATCAAAAAGAGAAATTCTCTTTTCCTCTACTCTCTTCCTTTGTATGTTTTTCTCATATTCTTTCCTGTGTCTCACCAGTGGGAAAATTTCCACATAAAGGCTGCCCCATTGGCATAGAGCCTGCAAGAAACATGGCAGAGTCCCAGCCATCCTTAGAAGATGGGTGGAGGTTCAATGGACAGGGGCCTACTGGGAATTTGATGTAAGCTTCTGTTGTCTATGCCAGAGGGGAACTGACTAGAGAATGGCCTATGATCTGAACAAGAGCAGACCTAAAATGTAGTCTCTGCACTCACTCTAGGAGTGGGAGCTCCAGCTCTCACCAGCACTGACATATACAATACGATAATGGTACTCTGTTTTTTAAAAATAGAGAAAAGGAAGGATAGGCATCATTTGAAACCTTCCAGAATCATTAAAAGGTATAAATCCTTATGTTCTGAAAATCAAGTAACTCCACTGGAGCTATTGTAGTGAATCTGCCATACAATGCACACATACACACACGCTACACACAGCAGCTATTAGGGAAAGGCAAATTAAGTTCGAAAGTAAGAAAACTAGAAAAATAACTGATTTCTTCTCTAAAACAAAAAGGGAAACTAGAAAATAGTGTCAAGAGGTTTTCAATGAGTTAAAGTAATTGTCAACATGGAATTCACACATAGCAAAATTAAGTTTCAAGATTTAATG
Organism: Perognathus longimembris pacificus; assembly: GCF_023159225.1. Taxonomy (NCBI): domain Eukaryota; kingdom Metazoa; phylum Chordata; class Mammalia; order Rodentia; family Heteromyidae; genus Perognathus; species Perognathus longimembris. Next base: position 18,864,341 of record NC_063166.1, on the reverse strand, counting down.
TGTTGTGAGAACATTTGCTGCAAGAAAAAGTCCACTAAAGGAAATTTTAAGACTTTACATAGCAAAAAAAAAGACTTTACATAGCCATGTTGAAATGCCTAGGGTAACTTCAACAGACATGCTGATTATAATTCCAAGCTTACAGATGAATAAAAATGAAAAGAGAAAAGGAAAATAACATTAGTCCAAGAAAATGAAATATTTTTTCAATATCATGGCATACAGAAAGCACAAACGTATGACAAAAATATATCCACTTAGATCAATAATCACAAGAAAATGTATTAAATGTATCAAGTAAAAGCGAAAGGCAGAAGGAAACACAAGCTCTATACTCTCTATAAACTTTTTGTCATAGTTTTATATTGTTAAAAAGAAAATGACAAAAATAATGACCTCTTGTGAGGCTGTGGAGAAATCAGAATACTGGTAGGAATGTAAAATGCTACATCCTTTTTGAAAAACAGTTCACAGTTACTCAAAAAGTTACACGGTTTCATATGGCCCTGCAATTCTATTCTTAATCATACATCCAAGAATATGTGAAAACACATGTTCCCAAACAAAATTAATAATATTAGAATAGCCAAAGAAAGGACACAATCTAAATATCCATCCACTAATGAATGGTTATAAATGGTTATGGTGATGTGCGTGTTGCCATGAAGGATGAACTGCAAGCCTGGCCACCAGTGGCTCATGCTTGTAATCAAGAAGCTAGCTACTCAGGAAGCTGACATCTGAATATTGTAGTTCAAAGCCAGTCCAGGTAAATAAATCTGTAAGAGTCTTGTCACCAATTAACCAGTGAAATACTGAAACTGGAGATGTGACTCACATGGTAGATTGTGAGTCTTGAGCCAAAAAAAAAAACCCAAAACTAGAAAGAGTGCCAGGTCCAGAGTTCAAGCCTCAGTACTAGAGAGTGGCAGACAACTATGTTGGCATCTGGAAATGGAAAAAAAGAAAAAAGCTTTTAACAACAACCCTTAACAACTAACTCAATTTCAAATATGAGCAAACAAATACTTAATAAAAGGAAACCAATGGAAGTGGTGCCATAGCTCAAATGGTAGAGTGCTAGCCAAGAGCAAAAGAGGCTTAGGGACAGTGCACAAAAAAAAAAAGAGAGAAAAACAAGTGATCAAGAAACATATGGAGGCTGGGAATATGGCCTAGTGGCAAGAGTGCTTGCCTCATATACATGAGGCCCTGGGTTCGATTCCCCAGCACCACATATATAGAAAATGGCCAGAAGTGGCGCTGTGGCTCAAGTGGCTGAGTGCTAGCCTTGAGCAAAAAGAAGCCAGGGACAGTGCTCAGGCCCTGAGTCCAAGGCCCAGGACTGTCAAAAAAAGAAACATATGGAAATGTGCTTCACTTTATTAGAAATCAGAGAACTGCTGGGCTCCAGTGGTTCATGACCATAATCCTAGCTACTCAGGAGTATGAGACCTGAAGAATCAAATTTTTAAGCCAGACCAAGCAGAAAAGTGAGAGAGACTCCAGCTTCACTTAGTGTTAGAACACCAGCTGTGAGAAAGCAAGATGAGCGAGAGCTCAAGGCCTTGAATTCAAGACCCAGTATTAGCACAGAGAAGATAGATAGATAGATAGATAGATAGATAGATAGATAGATAGATAGATAGATAGATGAAACCAGATAATTTTCATCTAGAACCATCAAGATTTTGCCACCATAATCGGTATGACATCTACAAGGCTAATTTTTTAATTAAAAAAAGAACAAAATTATGTCATCTGCAGCAAAATGGATGGAACCGGAAATGATCATGTTAATGGAAGTGAACCAGGTTCATAAATGGCAAAGTTTGGACATTTTTCTCTCATAGGCAGAAACCAGAACAAAAAGGAAGAAAAAAGGAGGAAGAAAGGAAGGGAGGGAGAGAGGGGAAAATACCTGCTTCCCTTCCTTTCTCTTTCCTTATATTGGGCCTAGTTTTCTGATTTTTCATTACTAGACATTGCTATTTCTTCATTCATACTTCCCTACTATTTCTATCACATGTAAAGAATCTTACTTCCATCAAGAATAGTTCCTATAGCCAAGGCACTAGGATTTCACACCTGTTACCCTAGCTACTCACAAGGGCAAGATTGGTAGGATGGAGGTACAAGGCCAGCCTGAGCAAAAAGTTCATGAGATCCCAACTAAGAAAATTAAATCAGGCACAGTGGTACATACATGTCTTCTCAGCTATATGAGAAGCATATATAGAAGGATCTCAGTCCAGGTTAGCTTGGACAAAAATATAAGTCTGAAAAATAACTAAAGCAAGAAGGACTACTGGTATGACTCAGATAAAGAAGAGCCCCTTAATTCAAACTCTAATGTGTGTGTGTGTGTGTGAGAGAGAGAGAGAGAGAGAGAGTGAGAGTGAGGGTGAGAGAGGAGAGAGAGACACGGAGGGAAGACAAGAAAAATATGAAAGAACAAACATGAGAGAAAAGGCAAAGGCAAACAGTGGTCTCTAGATCTGCTTGGAGGACTGTAGCTATGGCTATGGAAAGCCTGTTACTGTTGTTAAGGAGAATGACACTTAGATGGCAGAAACACAGACACACACACACACACACACACACACACACACACACACACACACACGCCACTGAAGATGCCAAAAGCCTTAACTGCTTGCAAGTACCCCAGATTGTGGTGATCAGTGTTCCCTCTGAAAAGTGAGAGGGGCCCCAGACCTCATGGAGGAATCTGAGCCCTGAGTCCCTTGGCCACCTGGAGGAATCCAGCTTCCACACTCCTATCTGATGCTGCATGGCACAGGGAGTACATGGAGAAGTTCGGTGGAACCTGGGGTTCCCTGGGATTTGGGGGATGTGGGCTTCCCACTGCTCTGTCCTTGGAGGAGCTTCCGCACCTGGGCTGGGTATTCCCTGAAGCTCCCTTCCCTGTGGAGGAGGGGTTAGAAACCCTGAAAAACATATGCCCAGAGGCCCCATTAGAGAATGTGGTGACTTGGGGATGTAACTGTGCCCCAAGAGGGACCAGAGGAATATCCCTATAGCTGATAGCCTGTGTGATGGGCTCAGTATGGGCTCCAATGTAACATCTGGGTGAATGGAACAAGCCAGCAGGGATGGGCTCTGTGTAAAGTCCCATTTTGTATATCTTCAGGGGCAAAAGCTCTCAGAGGTAGATTGTACATGGAATATAAATTCTGCCATTTTCTCTGGGTGGAAGGTTTAAATGCCAGGGTTTTGCATCACTGCATGTTTCTTCTCACTCATCTCAACCAAACATTTGTTTACCTCCTCAGAAAGGCTAAGCTCATCACACTATGCAACACCTTAGTCGCTGTCTATCACAATACCCTGTTGTATGTCCTGTCAGGGCATTTGTCACTCTATAGATTGTCCAGGAAAAGGAGACAATGTTTTGTCACTGTGCCATTTTAAATTCTTAAAACATTGTCAATGCCCAGTAAATGAATGAAGTGCACATGCGCATGTGCATGTACAAGAAGAGTGAGAAGAGAGGAGAGGAAGGAAATGAAGGAGGGAAGAAGGGCTGTAACTTAAGTCACAGCTATATCTATAACAGGACTTCACACAGATCTGAACATGCCTGGGAGACTGTTCTGGAGACATGGCAGGGATGTGTTTTTATAAAAACTGATCACCGTGAAAATAAGCAAACAAAAACTCATTCTTAGATTACAGGGAGTGAACGAAAATAAATTTGATCATGAGTGTTGGATAACCTTAAGGACAGCATCCCATTTGTCAACTGCCAATTATGGAGAATTAGACATTGCTGTAAGTAAAACTTGCAGTGATCATCTGCTACAAATTCCAGGAAGCCATGACAGGGAGCTCTTTTTTAGAACTGGAATAAGTTATAATGTGACCAGGGGAGAGGCAGCCTGGGGCAGGGAGCTAAGTCACATTGGCAATGACCCTGAGGATGCCACTCTAGCATGGCTCCAAAGTGGTGGTGCTGAGTAGGAGACAGCATCACACACAAAAGTAATGGGGTTCAAGTTGCCAGCATGTGGCCTCACAAGAGTAGAGGACTTGGTAGGAAATATAGTACCTAAAGCAGCAGAGGAGAGAAGGGGGGAAGTACCAATACCTGTGCAGACTGAAGAGTTGATTCCCAGGACTCAGCAGCGACTGAAGGGCCTTGGGAGGAGGATTCTATGGAGTGTGTGAATACTTTCCATACAGAAGCAAGAGCCTAGCAAGCTGTACTTTTTCACTGTGACTGATTTGACCCCTGGTCTGAAAAGACAGGACCTTGAGATACAAAAGTTTAAACAAAAAGGTATATGCAAAATAATCACTAGACTTTGGTGATGCTGAAAAGACACCTTATAAATGACTTTAAATACCAATGTGAGTTGTTTTAAGAAGTGAAACCCCAGAGAGGTCCACCAGCGCTGTTTTGTGGTCCCCTTCATCACAAACATGGCACTTTGGAGATGCTATTTTGTAGGATCTGATTAATGAGATTCTTTGACCACAAGGCTGCTTGGTAACTACAGAAATCCTCAAAGGGGTTCATCAATGCCCTGGGCCTTCTGGAGGCATGTAACTAGCCACCTGGAGAATTCTCCTGCCTCAAGACAATTATTTCACAGCAAGGCAGAAAGAAACGTGCCCCAGGTTTCAACCACAGTCAACTGGAGTCAATAAACATATCTTATGAGCCCTACAGCTGCCACAGGTCAGCAAAGCACCACATTTTCTCCTTGAGTGATTGCTCTTTCCCTATGCCAGATGGGCATCCATATATCCCAGATGCTGTGGTCCTTCTTAGGCCTTTTTACAGGATCTCCCTTCTGAAATTCACTTGCTCAATATTTGTTGGTAATGATTGTTACTGTTGGAAGGAAATTAAGATAAATACTATCCAGAGAAATGTTATTATTTAAAAATGTATTCATGGCTGGGCTGGGGATATGGCCTAGTGGCAAGAGTGCTTGCCTCCTATACATGAAGCACCCAGCACCACATATGCAGAAAACAGCCGGAAGGGGCGCTGTGGCTCAAGTGGCAGAGTGCTAGCCTTGAGCAAGAAGAAGCCAGGGACCGAGCTCAGGCCCTGAGTCCAAGCCCCAGGACTGGCAAAAAAAAAAAAAAAAATGTATTCACGGGCTGGGAACATGGGCTAGTGGTAGAGTGCTTGCCTAGTATACATGAAACTCTGGGTTCGATTCCTCAGCACCACATATACAGAAAAAGCCAGAAATAGTGCTGTGGCTCAAGTGGAAGAGTGCGAGCCTTGAGCCCAGGACTATATTCACATTGCCAATGAATTTATTTAATTACTTAAAGTTCTTAGTAAAGATTTGCATTAAAAAGATTTGCATCCATTTCACGGGGTGATCTTTTTTTTTTTTCTCTCAAATTTTTATTATCAAACTGATGTACATAGAGGTTACAGTTTCATACGTTGGGCATTGGATACATTTCTTGTACTGTTTGTTACCTTGTCCCTCATGCCCCACGCCCTCCCCCTCCTTTCCCTCCCCCCCCCCAGGTGTTTAGTTCACTTACACCAAACAGTTTTGCAAGTATTGCTTTTGTAGTTGTTTCTCTTGTTTTACCGTGTCTCTCAAATTTGGTATTCCCTTTGAATTTCCTACTTCCAATACCAGTAAACACGGTTTCCAATATACTCAGATAAGATTACAGAGATAGTGTAGGTACAACCATAGGAAGGTGATACAAGAACATCATCAATAATAGAAACTACACATACACATAGGACTTTGAAAGTAGTTACAACTGTGATATATCAATTGTTTCCATAACATGGAGTTCATTTCACTTAGCATCATCTTATGTGTTCATAAGGGTATAGCTATTGGGCCTTGTGATGCTCTGCTATGGCTTGCCTAAACCTGTACTAATTATTCCCAATAAGGGAGGCCATAGAGTCCATGTTTCTTTGGGTCTGGCTCACTTCACTTAGTATAACTTTTTCCAAGTCCTTCCATTTCCGTACAAATGGAACAATGTCATTCTTTCTGATAGAGGCATAAAATTCCATTGTGTATATGTACCACATTTTCCTGATCCATTCATCTATGGAGGGGCATCTGGGTTGGTTCCAGATTCTCGCTATGACAAATTGTGCTGCGATGAACATTGTTGTGCTGGTGGCATTACTGTGATTTTGTTTGTGGGCTTTTGGATAGATACCCAACAGTGGGGCTGCTGGGTCATAGGGGAGTTCTATATTGAGCCTTCTGAGGAATCTCCATACTGCTTGCCAGAGTGGCTGAACCAGTTTACATTCCCACCAACAATGAAGTAAGGTTCCCTTTTGGCCACATCCCCTCCAACAATTGTTATTATTAGTTTTCTTGATATATGACATTCTTGCTGGGGTGAGATGGAATCTCAATGTTGTTTTGATTTGCATTTCCTTTATGGCCAGTGATGTAGAGCATTTTTTCATATGTCTATTGGCCATCCTCATTTCCTCATCAGAGAAGTTTCTTTGTAAGTCTTTAGCCCACTTGATGAGGGGGCTATTGGTTCTTTGCGGTTTTGTTTTTGAAGAAGGTAATTTTTTTAGTTCTGCATATATTTTAGAGATGAGGCCTTTGTCTGTTGTCACGGGGTGATCTTTAAATGATCTTAGAATCATTTCACTGAAAATGTCACTACATTTCACAAAAGATTGTGTTACTTGGTTTATGTATCATACCTGTAAATCGAGGTTTGGAAAAGTTATGGCAGCTACTGTTGATTTGGATTTTGGCTTTTTTGGAACAGTGTCCTGCTATATAGCTCAGCGGGCCTATAACTTGCTATAGCCCAGGCCCATTGCCAATTTGAGATCCTCCTGCCTCATGAGGCTTTCCAAGTGCTAGAATTACAAACGTGTGACACCATAGTCACCTATAATTGTTTTTGAATCTTGGCTCCATTACCATGGATCTGTTTTATATTGAACTCTTCTGAACCTTATTTTTCTCATCCACAAAACAGGAAAGAAAATCTATTCACTTAATATTATTTTTTTAAAATAATATATCCATAGTGCTTAGAGGGCTGCCTGGCACACAATATTCACCAAATACATATTCTCTTTTTTTGTGTGTGCCTGTCCTGGGACTTGAACTCAGAGCCTGGGTACCATCCTGAGCTGTATTCCTCAAGGCTCACCCTCTACCACTTGAAATACAGCTTCACTTCTGGCTTTTTGCTGGGTAATTGGTGGTAAGAATCTCCTAAACTTTCTTGCCTGGGCTTGCTTTGAACCACGGTCCTCAGATGTCAGTCTCATAAGTAACTAGGATAATAGGTATGAGCCAATTCTTTTTAAGATAAATCGTTCTTCTCCATTTGCAGACAATTGCACTTAACACTAGATATTATATATACAGAAAAGGGCAGCCTCACTACCCAGTACAGCAGAGTAGAGAAACCCTACCTTGATCCAGCCTGCCTCCCTCCCTCCCTCCCTTCCTTCCTTCCTTTCTCATTGTTTTTGTAATAAGGTCTTGTACTTACCTGAGCCAGCCTGGACCACAATCTTCCTATGTAGCATACCACCATGCCTAGCTATTGGTTGAAATGGCAGCCCTATTAACTCCTCCTGCCCTATTGTCTGCAAACTACCATCCTCCTAAATTGCTGGAAGTACAATAATGAGCCACCGTGCCCAGGCTTGAGTTTTTCATTACATTAAGTGCCTCATTGTCTGAGCTGGGCAACCCAGACCCTCTTACTTCCCTTTGAACCTTGCATGTATCCCACCCCCACCTGTTGGGGACTCAGTTTTGGCCTTGGTGGGGGAAGGGCGCCCTTCCCCCAGCCCTGGGACAGTATGGGAGGGAGCCCCTCCCACCTTCCGGCCTCAACCGGAAAAGAAGCCCCCCGCCCCTGGGGGGCGAACACGTGCATGCCACCATGATAGGGATTGTCCAGCCCTCAAAGGAAGTTTCATGACATCACCTGATGGGCAGCCCGGCTTAGCCAATGGCCCAAGTCCTTCCCTTTCCCGCCATTACTGCTATATAAACCCCCCCTCCCAATTAAATCCTTTGAGACCCATTCAACCATCACAGTGTCTCCCTGATTCTTTCTTCCGCCTCCGCTCCTGACATGTGAGGGGATGGGGGGGGAGGGGAGGCTTCAGCAACCTTTCCTCAACTTAGTGTATTTCCATAAGAGTACGCCTTGGCCTTCTGCCGGCGGAAGGCAAGGCTGAGTGCTCTTTCATAGATTTTGGGGTTCAAGCATTTTCCCCGGGAGATTGGGGAGAAAGGGATCCGTCAGATCCCGACACCCACCCACCTGACACCTTCTGTGTGCCACACCTATGTTGCTTCTCCGGGCTGCCTTCAAATCAAAGGAGCAGCAACCTCAGAGCTGGGAGAAAGAAGAGTGCCTGAGGCTTTACCTCCCTACTCCCAATATACATATGACCCCCACAACACCCCCCACACACACACACACGTGCCCTACATTAAATCAAGTTCACTCCAAGGCTTAATTTATGCTTTAGAGCACTTCTTTGGAGCCCAACTGAAGCTGCCTTTGGTGGGACATTGCCTGAAATCTTACCCTTACATGACCTCTTACCCATTACCCTCTGGAAATACCTCCATAATAAATTCCTGTTTCTGGAAAATTCAACTTAAGACCCTTCCGACAAGTGAAATTGTTAATACCTTCAGCCATCCTGCAGGCAGGTAGGTCCAATAGAATACTTTCCCTCCTATTGAAGCAGGAATCCTTTAAAAGCCTATGTCTGGTTGTTTTAGTGTGGCCCCGTTTGTGTTCTATTGGATAAATGCTCAGGAATGGAATTATTAGGTCTTAGGGAAGCTCTATGTTTAGTCTTTTGGGAAACCTCCATACTGCTTTCCAGAGTGGTTGAACAAGTTTACATTCCTACCATCAGTGTAGTAGTATTCCCTTTTGTCCACATCCCCACCAGCATTTGTTATTGTGAGTGTTCTTGACAATAGCCATTCTAACTGGGGTGAAGTAGAATATTAGTGTTGTTTTGATTTGTATTTCTTTTATGGCCAGAGATGTTGAACCCCTTACCATGTTCACTGCAGTATTGTTTTACCATAGCCAAGATATGGAATCAATACAGATACCCCTCAGTGGATGAATGGATCAAGAAAATGTGGTATATATACATAAATTCTATTCTTCCATCAGAAAGAATGGTATTGTACTATTCATAAGGAAATGGAAAGACTTCAGGAAAAAATATGTGAAGCAAAGTAAGCCAGACCCAAAGAAACATAGCTTGCATGTTTTCCCTCATCTATGGTAACTAGAATGTGCCTATAAGAGTATAGGTAAACACACTGTATGATAAATATATATGTATCTATGCACATATATGTACACATATGTGTATGTGTACAGTTATATATAAACACATGTATTTATGTGTGTATACATACATGTACACTGGCATATGATAAATTGTACAGATCTCTAGACAGTCACACAGTGACCAAAGGAGGATACTCATAGGAGCAGGTCACAAAGGCTCAATAGCAATGTGCATATGGTCATATAAAATAATATTTTATGAAATGAACTCCAAGCAATCAAAACAAGATATTTTTGTTGTTGCTGCTGCTGCTGTTGTAGTTGTCTTTTCCTTTTGGCTTGTTTTTTAGTTTATTTGTCTCAGGGAGGATATAGCAGTGGCACTCACTAGACTCTCTATGTGAAAAATAAGCTACAACTTGTATGTGGGGATGGGAAGGAACACCTGGGAGACAGTGAAGGAAGGGGTAACATGTTTCAAAAACAAATGAGTTCATTACCTAACTTATGTAATGGTAACCCCTCAGTACATAGCTCCTACAATAACAATAAAATATGTTTGACAACAAAAAATAATAATACCCTATTGTTCAGTGACCACCTATGCTAACTGAAAAGATCATTATTCTTCTGTTTATATAATTCTTCTGTTTATATAATCACGCCATCAGAAACAAAAGCCTACATCTGTTTTAGATTTCACATGTAAGTGTCATTCTGAGTGACTTCATTGACTTAGTATCTCTCTAAAGACTTTACATCCAAATGGAGTCATATTCTGGGATACTGGAGGTTGCAACTCAACATTGGAATGTCAGAGAGCACCACTGACCATTAAATGTCCCTAAGAGCCCCTCAGTGTGGCTTCAGTCCTCTGAGATGCCACAGACATAGGCACCAACACTCAGGATGACAGAGAACCATTCATTCACTCCTTCAAATGTTTCAGTCTATCCACTGACAATATGCATAACATGTATAATATATTTATTTTTGTAGACTATAGTTTCTGGAAACTCCAGTATAAACTACTATCCAATTGTTATAGAAAACCAAGACCCAAAGCTGGGCACTGGTGGCTCACGCCTGTAATCCTAGCTATGCAGGAGACTGAGATCTGATAGTCTTTGTTCAAAGCCATCTAGACAGGAAAGTTTGAGGTGTTTATCTCCAATTAACCACCAAAAATCCAGAAGTGGAGCTGTGGCTCAAGTAATAGAGCATCAGCCTTGAGTGAAAACACTAAGGGACAGCACCAAGGCCCTAGTTCAAGCCCCAGTATTCACACACACGTGTACACACACACACACACACACACACACACACACACACACACACACACACAATGCCAGAGAGAATTGATAGATTCTGACAAATAAAGGAATGGACCAAATGGAGTGACTGTGGCCTATTCTCTCCCTCCCCTCCCACCCTGTTCATTGCGGGAAAATTGACAAATAAAATTTGTATATGTTTAAGGTGAATATTGCACTGATTTAATGCATTCATGCATTGTGAGATGCTTACCACTTACCCATCACTTTACACTTTCCTTTTTTTGTATGTTTTTTTTCTGAGACAAGGTCTTGCTATGTAGCCCAGGTTGACCTCAAGTTCACAATTCTCTTGCTTCCTCCTCCCAAATTCCAGGATTATGGGCATGCTTCAGTACACATAGCAGTTATCATCTTTTGTGTGTGCAATGAAAATACTTAAGATCTACTTTCTTGGCAAATTTCAAGAATATATTACAATATCATTAGCTTTAGCCACTGTACTGTACATTGAATCTCCACAACTGAAAACTGTGGAAAGGGTTATGTGTTGTTTAACAATGAGTGTGTTCTGAGAGATTTCTTTAGCCAATTTTATTGTTATACAAACATCATAAAGTGTTGTACTTAGGCAAACATAGACATTATAGATTAACTGTTTTCCTAGGCTCTATCTCCCTCCCCTCCACCTCTCTCTTGTTCTCTCTCCCCCCCCCCCCCCACACACACACAGCCTGTTGGCCCTAGGCTATCAACCTGTACAGCTGGTTATTGTACTCAGCTCTGCAGGCAGTTGGAACACAATGGTTAAGTGTATGCACATCATATACCTAAATATATCTAAACATGAAAAGGCACAATGAAAGTACTAGGCTAAAGGAGTTTTCCAGCTCCACTGTAATCACATGGTCAAGACATCATTGGTAGCTCATTCTGTGTTATATGATCTCACTTATAATGTGGAATCTAAACTAGGGATTGGAGTGTGTGTGTGTGTGTGTGTGTGTGTGTTTGTGTATTTTCACACTGGACTCTGCATCAGTAAGAGGTTAGGCTAAATTGTATGTCTGCAGGAGAGCTAGAAGTCAATGCAATATTGATAAGTTTGCTTAGAGTGATTCCACTTGTAATGCCATTTACTCTCTCCACAAAAGTTTATTTTAATACTTGGGTTCTTTAAGCAGAAAAGCTAGGGGTTGGGAATGTAGCCTAGTGGTAGAGTGCTTGCCTAGCATACATGAAGCCCTGGGTTCGATTCCTCAGCACCACATATACAGAAAAAGCCAGCAGTGGTGCTTGTGCCTCAAGAGGTAGAGTACTACTAGCCTTGAGCAAAAGAAGCCAGGGACAGTGCTTAGACTCTGAGTCCAAGCCCCAGGACTGACAAAAAACAACCAGAAAACCTATTTAAAGAAAACAATTTCCCCTCCACTGTGATGTAATTGTTTAGCTATGGTAAGGAAAAAAACAAAACTTTGAGGAAACAAGGCAAGTTAAGCTCAAAATCCTTTCAGCACTTCTGACAATTCTCTCCTTCCTTCACTTATAATTACATTCTTTGTGATACTCTCAACAGGAGCAAGTCTCTTTTAGATTAGGAGTTGATAAGATTGTTATTCATTTTCTTCTGCTTGCCTCTACAAATTCCTGCAAATATCTCAGAAATGGTTTGACTAAATCAAACTAAGGTTTGTTTTTCTATCTCTGAGCCCTCAACAATGTATATAATCATTAAGTAAGTAGATATAGGCATCTCATTTACCTAAGTTAGAAGTAGTATTTTAAAAATAAATAAAGCCAAATCCTATTAAACAGGCAATGCCAATTTCCCCCTGAAGGATTCAAGGTACTCAGGGCCAGTGTTTTGGCTTGGTGCCTATGCAAATTATTGCCAGATTTCACTAAAAGGAAAATTAGAGTAATTCATACTTGAGGTTTTGATTCTCTTGTTGCTGTTGATAAACTGTGCTAATCCTTTTGTAATTCTAGTTTTGAGCAGTAGAAAGAAGAAATGAGACTGGATTAGCTCTAAATCAAATGATCCAAAGGCTTTTTGCCAGTTTTCACATTACAGATGGGCTAAATATTTCCAATGACCTTAATTCTATACAACCTCAGAAAAAATAATTTCTTGGAAGACTAGAAGAAAATGAGGGAGAAGATGACATTGTTCAAAAGGAAATGTACTCATTACCTGACTTATGTAACTGTAACCCCTGGTTCATCACCTTTACAATTAAAATAATAATAATTTTTATTTTCATTTTGTTATGTCAAAAGTCTCTCATTCAGGGCTGGGGATATAGCCTAGTGGCAAGAGTGCCTGCCTCGGATACACGAGGCCCTAGGTTCGATTCCCCAGCACCACATATACAGAAAACGGCCAGAAGCGGCGCTGTGGCTCAAGTGGCAGAGTGCTGGCCTTGAGCGAGAAGAAGCCAGGGACAGTGCTCAGGCCCTGAGTCCAAGGCCCAGGACTGGCCAAAAAAAAAAAAAAAAAAAAAAAAAAAGTCTCTCATTCTCCTTCAACACCAGCAAATGTGTTTAGATGGCCACAGGCCTGATTCCATCACCATCCAAAGAATATTGACAGGAAAAATTTAGATATCCAATATGGACTGTTCATTTTTAGTAGCTTGCAAGTATTATTCTTAGTTCGCTGGTGATTACTAAGGTAAGGTAATGCTATCTTTTAATATTTGGAACATTTTTGTTATGTTTTGGGTTTTTTTTAGAGTAAAATATCTTTAGTACCAATGAATTATAATAAACAGAAGACTGACAAAAAGAAAACTATTCCCTGTTGGAAACAACAGAGAAGTTAACCATTACAAAATAACAATTTTTCAGGAAATTATGTCACTGATACAGAAGTTATTGGTTAACTGGAGTCAAGTTTCTAGAATTAATGGAAAAACTAACTTTAATGAACTAATGAACTATGATGTTGGGATAGCACTCAAAGTTTAGAAATTCTAACTCAATAAACTTCTAATACTCAATAAGATCATGACTAGCATAGGAAGTACTAGAGTATTATGAAGGCTAGACATCTTAATATTTTCTACTTATACCGATCAGTTTATAACTTAGTTATAAGCTAATTGTACAATGTAACGTTATTTAACTCCTCAGCTTTATAACTAACCTAATCATTTCCCAGTAACTTTTACAGAGGCAGCAGTAAGCACTTACCACTTATAGACTTGAAATATCACACTTGAGCTGAGTGCCTGTGGCTCATGCCTATAATTCTAGCCACTCAAGAGGCTAAGATCTAAAAATCACAGTTTGAAGCCAACCCAAGCAGGAAAGTCCATGAGACTCTTATTTCCAATTATGCACCAAAAAACTGGAAGTGGTCAAGTGGTAGAGGGTTATCTTTGGGCAAAAGGAGCTCAAGAATAGCACCCAGAGCCTGAATTCAAGCCCAAAGACCATCACGTGCACACACACGCACACACGTTCACATACACACACACACACACACACACACATCACGTTTTAATCCGGATATTTCTTACAGTTGGTGACTTTTGCAATAAAATGTCCAGGCCATGACATAGCTACATAAGCCAGTGGGAACTTGGTTGTACAGTTAACATTGGTTCCGTGTTAGATAACACATGAGCATACTTACTACCTCATATATTAACTATAATTGATTTATTTTTTCAATTTATAAGTAATAATTTCCCATATTTAAGGGGTACAGTGTGAAACTTCAGTACATGTATGCAAGGTGGAAGGTCAACAGATCAGAGTACTGGCACATCTAGTACCTCAAACATCTATCAATTCTTCATATGGGAAATAACCAAGATCTTCTGAACTCGCTTTTTGAAATAATTAATGGCTGTCAATCATAGTTATCCTACGGTTTTATAGATCATTAGTAGCTTTTCCTCCTATCCAACTTCATCTCTGTATTCATTAATCAACTGGCTTTTTCTTGTTATCAGCAGTACTTGAGTTTGAACTCAAGGCCTGGAGCTTGTGATAATTAAACATAGTATCATAAAACACATTACAATTATACAATTATTTTTTGATGCATACAGATGTACACTTAAGGTCTACTATCTTCACAAATCAAATTTTCAGTCATGGGGTTTTTGGTTTTGTTTCTGTTTTTGTTTCTCTGGTGGTACTGAGGTCTGAACTTGCTCCTTGTGCTAGGCAGAAGCTCTACAACTGGGGTACATTCCTAGTCCTGTGGGGCTTTTTAGTTATTTTTCAGATAGAGTTTTATGTTTTGCCTGGGGCCAGCCTCCAAATGCAATTGTCCTACCTATGCCTCTCTAGAGCTGGGTTGACAGCTATGAACTGCCACTGTTCAGCTCATTTGTTCAGATGGGGGAATGGGGAAGTCTTGCAACCTTTTTGCCCAAGCTGGCCTTGAGTTACTATCCTTCCAGTCTCCACTTCCTGAGTGGTAGAGATTATATATATGAGCCAAAGTACCCCATAAAAAATCCAAACATTTTGACACAAATGAAATCTTATTTGTTTATTTATTATTCATTTTTGTGCCAGTAGTGGAGCTTGAACCTCGCAGCTGTGGGCTCTCACTCACTCATGGCTGGAGCTCTACCACTTGAGCCACATCCCCATTTCCACTTCTGGCTTTTCTGCTGGCTAATTAGAAAAAGAGTCTCATGGAATTGCCTGCCCAAACTGGCTTTGAACCATGATACTCAGCATCCTGAGTAGTTGCGATTATAAGCATGAGCCACTGGGTCCCAACTTCACAGATGAAATCTTTAAGAAATATTGCCTTTTATTTAATACCGTCTCAATGTGCCCACCAGTACTCTGTAAAAGGAGACATTTTACCACTAGTCAGCAGTCACCATAGGCTGTGTGTTTTCTTCAAAGCAGAGGATAGTCACTCAGCACTTTTATTCTGAGAAATTTCCATAAAACAGTTGTGTGTTGCAGCTGCAGGAAATATTGTAAACTAGTGATTTCAAACATCATAACTAAAAAAGCAATGCAGTGGCAGGTAGTGTGACCTTAGCTCATAAAAATAAATCAGTATGTGCTTAAAATATTGATGTATAACCTAGGTGTATTTCTGATATGTTTTATAAATTGCCTGCATCATTACACTCTCGCCAACAAGCATGTATTAAAATAGTTAGTAAGAAGGAAAAGCTAGGAATAGTGCTCCACCTAGTGGAGTACATGGGGAAAAAACAAAACCTGCCTCAGAACTTCAGGACCCAGGAGAAGCCCACCACCTGTCACACAGAAAGCTGGGCTTCCCATGTGGGATGATGAATCTGGGCTTCCGATGTGGGATTATGGACACAAATAATAGACAAAAAAATTACCGCGTTTTAGGTTGTAAAGAGAAAAAGATTGTTAAAAGATTAAAATAGGGCTGGGGATATAGCCTAGTGGCAAGAGTGCTTGCCTCAGTTCGATTCCCCAGCACCACATATACAGAAAACGGCCAGAAGCGGCGCTGTGGCTCAAGTGGCAGAGTGCAACCTTGAGCGGGAAGAAGCCAGGGACAGTGCTCAGGCCCTGAGTCCAAGGCCCAGGACTGGCAAAAAAAAAAAAAAAAAAAAAAAAAAAAAAAAAAAAAAAAAGATTAAAATAAAATTTAAGGGTACCAAAGTCTGATAGTATTTGATTTGCAAATCAATTGAACAAACTAACAGGATTCTGTGTGATATTTCAATACACACATCCAAAATGAGTTTTGAACATTTTAATGTCTACTATATGTGAGGAAAATATCAACTTGAAAAGAATGTGCCTTCTAAAAGAAACAAAAATGGTCTTGGGTTCAGTGGTTCTTTTATTATTATAAAATACAGTGATTTTACTCTTCTAAACACAGTGGGAATATTTGGAGACATACTTCATCATAACAGTTCAGGGGAGAGTTGCTACAGGGACCTGTGGGTTCAATTCAGAAATTCTATTAAATACCCTACTATTGTAGGACATCTCTCACCACCAACAAATTTGGAAATAGATTCTCTGGACCAAAATTCCAATAGAGCTGACTGAGGTTGAGAAACCCTATGAATATTATATAACCCTTTCATGAGAAATATATAAACTCCTAAACTTATATTTTTATTTATTAAGTGCAAAACCAAACATTTTCACTAAAATCCCAATGACAACAGAAATTCAGAAAGCATGATTCTCATAAAATCAGTCTCAGGTTTGTTTGCATTCTTTTAGTCTATTTCTTTGCTTTATAATATGCTTTCCATTTTTAGTCATTGTTTTTCAAAATACAACCAATGTTCATGTGTTTTGGTTGATAGCTGCCCTAAGATATAAACTCAGATATTCTTGTCCCCAGGAGAAATACAGGAAAGTGAAATTGTTTAAACAAATTCCAAGTGGGCCTGAATGTTTTTATTAGAAAAAGATGCCTGCTAGCAAAAGGCACTTTGAGAGTGAGAAGCAAAAGAGAACAGATTAACTGTGACATATTCATCCTTCCAGCAACCAAGAAAAAAAAGTAATTGTTTTAGGAACAGGATTCCCAGTCTAGCATCCCTGGATCCTGAGGCCTCATGAAAATAAGAAGAATCTGAAATCTATTTGGAACACTTAAAAAATCATGTACTAACAATGGAACATTTCTCTACAATAAAATATGTTAGACTCACTAACATGAAAAAGTTTAGACACTTCTTATTATATAGAAGCTAATAACATTTGGTGCAATGTGGCACAAATTTCTAGATCATTTGGAAAAAATAATACCAAGAGTTCTTTTTTTTTTTTTTTTTTTTTTTTAATTTTTTTTTATTATCAATTGAACATAAATTTTTTTTTTTTACAAGGTGCTGTGCAAAGAGGGTGCAGTTACATAGTAGGGCATTGTGTACATTTCTTGTGATATCTTACAACCTGTTTTCCCATCCCTTGTCTAGGTCAGGTAGACCCATATGCAGTATACAATGTATCAAGCACATATACAGTGTTCACAGACTTGGTCTCTACTGTCTCTCCATCTCCCTTTGTTAACAGTCATATATCAGGGAGATCATGCCCCTTTGTTTTCTGTGTTCTAGGCTTGTCTCACTCAACATTATTTGTTCGAGTTCTGACCATTTCCCTGCAAATAACAATATTTCACCATTCCTAATCGCTATGTAGTATTCCATTGTGTATAAGTACCATATTTTTTGGATCCATTCATCTGTGGAGGGGCATCTGGGTTGTTTCCAAATTTTGGCTATTGTGAATTGTGCTGCGATAAACATGGAAGTACAAATGTCCTTTTGATATCTTGGGTTTTGCTGTTTAGGATAGATGCCTAGGAGTGGTATGGCTGGGTCATAGGGTAGGTCTATATTGAGCTTTTTGAGAAACCTCCATACTGTTCTCCAAAGTGGCTGTACTAATTTGCACTCCCACCAACAATGGAGAAGGGTTCCTCTTTCCCCACAGCCCCTCCAGCATTTGTTGTTTCCTGAGTTCAGAGTATAGGCCATTCTAACTGGGGTGAGGTGGTATCTCAGGGTTGTTTTTATTTGCATTTCCTTTACTAGCAGGGATGTTGAGCATTTCCTCATGTGTTTCTTTGCCATTTTTATATCTTCTCTTGTGAAGTCTCTCTTTAGCTCTTTTGCCCATTTCCTAATAGGTTTATTGGGCTTGGAGGGGCTTAGTTTTTTGAGTTCTCTGTAGATGACAGATATCAGGCCTTTGTCTGTTGCTGTGCTGGTAAATATCCTTTCCCATATCGTTGGCTGTCTTTCTATTTTGGTGGCTATGACCTTAGCTGTGCAGAAACTTTTTAATTTGTAGTAGTCCCATTTGTTGAGTCTTTCCCCTATTTGTTGTGCGCCTGGGACTCTATTCAGGAAGTTCCTTCCTGTGCCTATAAGTTCTAGTGTCTTTCCTACTCTGTCCTTCAGTAGTTTCAAGGATTCAGGTCTGATGTTGAGGTCCTTGATCCATTTTGAGTTGATCTTGGTGCATGGTGATAGGCTTGGGTCTACTTTGAGTTTTCTGCATATGGCTGCCCAGTTCTCCCAGCACCAGTAGTTGAAGAGGCTATGTTTATTCCATTGTATGTCTTTAGCTCCTTTGTCGAATATCAGTTGGCTGTAAGAGTGCGGTTTTATTTCTGGGTCTTCAATTCTAATCCACTGGTCTTCCGATCTGTTTTTATACCAATACCATGCTGTTTTTGTTATGATGGCCTTGTAGTAGAGGTTGAAGTCTGGTATGGTGATACCTCCTGCACTATGTTTTTTGCCTAGAATTGCTTTGGCTATTCTAGGTTTTTTGCTGTTCCATATGAACTTATGGATTGGTTTCTCTATTTCAGTGAAGAATGTGGCTGGGATTTTGATAGGTATTGCATTGAATTTGTATAACAATTTGGGCAGTATGGCCATTTTCACTATATTGATTCTGCCTACCCATGAGCATGGGAGGTCTTTCCATCTCCTTGTGTCTTCTTTGATTTCCCTTATTAGATTTTTGTAGTTTTCATTGAATAGGTCCGTCACGTCCTTGGTTAAGTTGATCCCTAGGTACTTTATTCTTTTTTTGGCTACTGTAAATGGAATCGTTTCCATAATTTCCTTTTCTGTTTGTCTATTGCTGGTGTACAGAAAAGCTGCTGACTTTTGTGGATTGATTTTGTATCCTGCTACTTTGCCAAATTGGTTTATTAGATGTAGGAGTTTGGGTACTGAGTTTTTTGGGTCCTTGAGATATAAGATCATGTCGTCTGCGAATAGGGATAACTTGATTTCTTCCTTGCCGATGTGGATCCCTTTGATGTCCTCCTCTTGCCTTATTGCTATGGCTAGGGATTCCAGTACTATGTTGAACAGAAGTGGGGAGAGTGGGCATCCTTGTCTTGTTCCTGTGTTTAGGGGGAATGATTTAAGTTTCTCTCCATTTAATATGATATTAGCAGTTGGTCTGTTGTATATGGCTTTTATTGTTTTGAGGAATGTTCCATCTATTCCTGTTCTCTCCAAAGCTTTTAATAGGTATGGATGTTGTATTTTGTCAAAGGCTTTTTGGGCATCGACTGAGATAACAATGTGATTCTTGATTTTAGTTCTGTTTATGTGGTGAATTACATTGATTGATTTACGGATGTTGAACCATCCTTGTGACTGAGGGATGAAGCCTACTTGGTCATGATGTATGATATTCTTGATCACTTTCTGGATCCTGTTAGCTAATATTTTATTGAGGAGCTTTGCATCTGTGTTCATTAGTGATATTGGTCTGTAGTTCTCTTTTTTTGTTGGATCTTTGCCTGGTTTGGGGATGAGTATGATATTAGCTTCGTAGAATGAGTTCGGGATTTTTCCCTCCGTTTCTATTTCGCGGAAGAGTTTGAGGAGTATTGGAATTAGCTCCTCACTAAAGGTTTTGTAGAATTCATTGGTGAATCCATCTGGGCCTGGGCTTTTCTTAGTAGGGAGGTTCTTGATTACCTCCTGTATCTCACCGTAAGTTATTGGTTTATTTAGTTGATTTATTTCTTCTTGGTTCAGTTTGGGCAGTTTGTACTTCTCTAAGAATTGATCCATTTCTGTAAAATTATTGTTTTTTGTTGAGTAGAGGTTTTGGAAATAGCTCCTTATGATTGTTTGAATATCGTGTGTATTTGTTGTAATTTTTCCTGTGGAGTCCCTGATTTTACGTATATGAGTCTCTTCTCTTCTTTTTTTTGTGAGTCTTGCAAGGGGTCTGTCAATTTTGTTTATTTTCCCAAAGAACCAGCTTTTAGTCTTATTTATTTGTTGAATGGTCTTTCTATTTTCAATCAGATTTATCTCTTCTTTAATCTTTGTAATCTCTCCCCTCCTAGTCGTTTTAGATTCTGTCATTTCTTGTTTCTCCAGTTGTTTTAGTTTCATCGTGAGGGTATTCACCTGCTCTGCTTCCATTCTTTTAATGTGGGTACTGAGTGCAATGATCTTGCCCCTCAGTACTGCCTTAGCTGTGTCCCATAGGTTTCTTTGTGATGTGTTTTCTTTGTCATTGTGGCTTATGAATTCGTTGATTTCATCTTTAATTTGATCTGTGGCCCAAGTGTTGGATAGCAGCGTGGGGTTTAGCCTCCAAGAGTGTGTATAGGCTCTGTGGTATCCTTTGTTGTTGAGGGTTACCTTTAATCCACTGTGATCAGATATAATAC
Source organism: Perognathus longimembris pacificus (assembly GCF_023159225.1). Taxonomy (NCBI): domain Eukaryota; kingdom Metazoa; phylum Chordata; class Mammalia; order Rodentia; family Heteromyidae; genus Perognathus; species Perognathus longimembris. The sequence continues at coordinate 18,843,620 of NC_063166.1, read as the reverse complement.
ATGGGATGATGTCAATTCTTTTGTATTTGCTGAGGTTCTTTGTGTGGGCTATGACGTGGTCTATTTTGGAATATGATCCATGGGCTGCTGAAAAGAAGGTGTATTGGGTCTCTGTAGGGTGGAAGGTTCTATATAGGTCTGTTAGATCCATTTGGGCAATGGTGTTATTTAGGTCCTCAGCTCCCTTACTAATCCTCTGGGTGTTGGATCTGTCTCTTGGAGAGAGAGGAGTATTAAAGTCACCCACTATGATTGTGTTTGCATCTATCTTGCTCTGTAATTCTGTGAGAATTTGCTTGACATATGTCGGGCCTCTTTTGTTCGGTGAGTATACATTTATCACCGTGATGTCTTGATTCTGGATTTTTCCTTGTATCAATATGTAGTGTCCTTCTTTGTCTTTTTGAGTGGACTTTAAAGAGAAATCCAGCTTGTCTGAGATCAGGATGGCTACACCTGCCGTTTTGGTGGGTGCATTTGCTTGGTAGATCTTGCTCCATCCTTTCATTCGAAGCCTGTTTTTGTCCCTTGCTGTAAGGTGGGTCTCTTGTAGACAACAGATGTCAACTTTTTGCTTGCGGATCCATTCTGCCAGTCTGCTCCTCTTGATCGGGGAGTTTAAGCCATTTATATTTAAAGAGATCAAGGATAAGGGTGTTTTTTCTCCTTCCATTTTCTTGTTGGGCTGTTTTTTCCTGTTGTTTTTTTTTTTTCTTCTTGTCTTTAGTGAGCTTGTGTTTCTGCTGGACTTTGGCTATTGAAGTTTCTTTCTGAATCTGTCTGTGTGTCTTTTACGATCTCTGTTGGGTGGGCTTCCCCTCTTAATATTCGCTGTAGGGCTGGTTTTTTATTCACATACTCCTTTAGCTCCTCTTTGGTGTGGAAAGATCTGGTTCTCCCTTCGAATGTGAACTCCAGTTTCGCTGGATATTTGATCCGAGGTTGTAAATTGTTATTCTGAAGTACTTGGATGGTGTTCTTCCACTCACTTCGAGCTTGGTAAGTTTGTGTGGATAAGTCGGATGTTATTCGAATCCTCTTCCCATTGAAAAAAGTTTCCTTCTTCGCTTTGGCTGAATTCAGAATTTGCTCTTTAATCTTGAGGTCTGTAGTCTTGAATATTATGTGCCTTGGGGTGGTTTTCCTGGGGTCTGGCCTGCCAGGTGTCCTATAGGCTTCGGTTACCTGGATGGGGTCCCCTGTGAGATTGGGGAAGTTTTCTGCAATAACTTTATTGAGAACATGATTAAGCCCTCTGCTCTGATATTCGGCTCCTTCTTCTATTCCAATTATACGCAGATTATATCTCTTGTCTTTGTCCATTAGTTCCTGGAGTAATCTTCCCTGAAGCTTCACCTTTTCTTGGAGTGTGGTCATTTTCTGGTTGTTGTCAGCTGCTTCATCGTCCAGGCGAGAGATTCTGGATTCCATATGGTCCACTCTTTGTGTTATGGTTTCAATTGCGGAGTTTATGGATGTCAGAGAGCTATTCATGGTTGTCATATCAGCTCTGATCGTGGAAATTTCTTCCTTTAAAGAGTTGTATTTTAAATCTATTTTTTCATGCATTTCAATTCTCAGGGTGTGGAGATTTTCTTTAAAGGCGGCTTGCATTGTATCCATTTTTGCTTCCATTTCTTTAAACGAGGCTTGCATTGTATCCAGTTTTGCTTCCATTTCTTTCTTGGCTTCCTGGGTGTCCTTCCAGATTTCCGCTCTAAACTCCTGGAATTGTTTTCTGATTTCATTTCTGACGGTTTCGATCATTCCTGTTAACATGTCCTCATTTGCTTTTTTATTCTCCATCTCCTCTCCAGTCGTGCTGCTTTTTGGAGCTGGCGAGTTGGCTTGTCCTTTGATGAACTGAGTTATGTTTCTTTGTGATTTGCGCATCTGGAAGTCTGTGTAGTTCTTCCCTCCCTTCTGTGTAGGCGTGTCTGCGTCAGCAGGTGCTGTCGCTGTGGCCCCGCCCACCAGTGCAGGGCACGCCTATCAGAGCGGGCGCTTTCGCCGGGGCCCCGCCCTCCTGTGCACTGTGAGTCCCCTACAACAGGCACTTAAGTGGGGTCTGCCTCCCAGAGCGAGCCCTGGGTTGTTGGGTTGTGCTTGCGCCCTCCCGCGAGTCCGTTGGGGGGGGGAAGCAGTATGTGTGGGGCCCAGTGGGATCGACTGTCCGGGTGTGGCTTGGCACCCTCAGACCTCGCCTCCGCTTCGAGGAGGGGGAACGAGATCAGGCTCAGGTGACCCTGCTGGGCTGGTATTGCCCACCAGCGCCTGTGATTTTAGTTGTAAGAGTCCGCAAGGTCTAGGCGCCTCGGGTGGGGCTTGCCCTGCCGGCCGTCCCTGGCCCCTGTTGGGAAGGGGACGGGGCCGGTTCTGCCAGTTCAGGAACCTTTGGGGGCTTGGGGCTGTTCCGCCCTTCCCCTGCTAGACTGGCTTCCCAGTGCCTGCTGGGAGCTTCCCGCCTGATTTGGGGAATCTTTGTTCCCACGGGAGTGGGGAGGGGGAGGGAGGGAGATATATCGTCTTTGTCGGGCTTGGGTCTCCCGTTGGGGGAAGGGATTATGGGGGACTCACTTTTGCTGCTTTGTGTGCGTGTCCCGCACCGCCGTTGGCCCTTCAGGGGTTGGCGAAGTGTCGTGGTGGCTCCCCCGTTCCCTCTTTCTGCCGCGCTGGGTTCCCTTGTCCGAATCCGGTGTGGACCCGAACTTCTCGTCGCTGCTGGGTGTGTCTTGGTCCGCACCCTGCTTTGTGTCCGTGGGGTCTCCCGCTATATGGATTCTGCGCTCCTGGCAACCTGTCTGCCGATCGCCGGGTTTCCCTTTCCCAGCCTGACCCTGTTTGGGCCAGGGCCGGCTGGTGGGGGGAGGGTGCCCCGATTAATCTCCGGCTCCGTGTAGGTTTTCGGTTCTTCTTTTTTGCTCCTTTTTGTTTTCCTGCGTTTCTCCACTGCTTCTGGATGCTGGTTTTGCTGGGTTCTTGGTGGAGTGTTGGGTGTTGGAGTTCCCAGCTCGCTATTCAGTTGGTGCGAGTCGGGGTGCCTCCCTATTGTCTCGGCGCCATCTTTCCCTAGCCCAAGAGTTCTTTATGTATAAACAAAAAATAGAAACCTTCTGCACTAGAAATGGCCAGACAAAGGGTGAACTAATTCAGCAGTGGTACTCACTAGAAACTGTATTAAAAATGAACTATACAACTTGGGGGCAGGGGGAAGAGAAGAGGATCAAGAGGGAAAAGACTGGGAGAAAATGAGGGAGAGGGTGACACTGTTCAGAAAGAAATATACTCATTACCTAACTGTAGCCCCTCTGTATATCACCCTTACAATACAAATAATAAAAAAAAAGAAACCAGCAATTAAAATGAGTGAATGTGGAAAAGTAAAGCCAGACCACTATAGTCTACCATCTCTGCACTTCCAGTGTGTTTCTTGAAATACTTGACACAGTTGTTAGTATATAAGTTCATGTAAGTTTATTCCATTAACATGAAAATAGAGTTGAACCATCTCAAACCCCAAATACCGATGACACCAGGAGCAAAGCCTCGAGTAGAGAGATCAGGAGACCAAACTTATAAACTCACGAAGACCCACTTCCTTCTCCCACAATCAACTCTGAAGATCTGCATTGGCTTTAATGAAAAAAAATCTCTTGGAGTTTAATTAAAACTAGAGTCACAGCTAGACACCGATGGGTCATGCCTGTAATCCTAGCTACTTGGGAGGCTGAGACCTGAGGATCACGGTTCAAAACCATCTGAGCAGAAAAATTTATGAGATTCTTACCTCCAACTAACCAGCAAAAAGCTGGAAGTGAAACTGTGGCTCAAGTGGTAGAGTGCTAGCCTTGAACAAAAAAGAAAAGCTCAGAGATAGCATCCAGGCCCTGAGTTAAGTCCGAGGACCAGCAAAAATAATAAATAATAATAGCAATTCTAGAGTCATAGTAACTTCTAAGCCCTTTATGACAACCAGCCAAACCATCACTCCTCCATCATCATAGATCAGAGAATCCTATGGTTTCCAGGAAAGTCCACTATGTTATTTAATTACTACCTGCTACTTTCAACATAGTTTGAATGTGTGCTCCCAAATATCCATATGAAGCTTAGTTCCCAGTGTAGCCATGTTCAGGCTGTAAAACCTTTACGAAATGGGGACTTAGTGTGAGGCAATTAAGTCATGGGAGCACCACTCAGGAAGAAAGTAGTGCTTGCTGGTATCATGGAATGAGTTAAATCTGATAATTTTTTTAAGTCAGGCCATAATTGGTTCTTCTCTGAACATTCTTGGTTTACCTCCACCATGGGGTGATGTCCTTACCAGAGGTCAAACCAATGAGACCACCCAATCTTAAACTTGCCAACGCTAAACTAACGCGCTAAACACACCTTTCTTCTTTACACATTTCCCAGCCTTTTGTACTCTATTATAGCAATTGAAAATGGACTAAAATGCTACCATTTAGGTGAAGATACAAAGGACCAACCCTCTCTGTCACGTTCTCCTTCGCAGGTTATTCATGCAACCTAGAAGTTGGTGGCTAGGATGCCTCAGGTCTGTGGCTTGGAGCACTTTCTCCTTTCTCATTCATTCTAAGGCAATCTCCTGCCTCCCCACAGTTTCACACATTATCTATACATCCAAACCCCCATATTAATAGATCTAGCCTAGCTTTCTTTCTAATCTAGACCAATGGAACCAAGTGTTTACTGTGTTGTATATTTATTTGGCCATATCAAACTCAGAATGCTCCAAATGAAACATTCAGTCTTCCTTAATCCAGCATATAGTACCCATAATTCATTCCTTTGCTTCTGGCATAGCATGAAGGAGCATTTTTACTTTCTACTATGGACTGAACCCTATAGGTTTGTGTGTTGAAGCCCTATTTTCCCTAACATTTAATCAGAATGTTCATGTATTTAGAGATGAGACCTTTAAAGAAGCAATAAAGGTTAACTATTTGAAGCCATTAGGAGGACCCCTAATTGAACATAAGTGGTATCTTTAAAAGAAAAGTTGCTTAGGGTACCTAGACACACCAGGGAAGTGCTTGTGCACAGGAGCAGGTCCTATGAGGACGCAGAGAGAAAGGAGCTACCTACGAGCCACTCATAGAGGCTCCAGGAAAAACCAAACCTGCTGACTTGATCTTGGACCTGTAGCCTCTGGGACTCTAGTGCTTATGCCACCCACTCTGTGGTATCGTACTACAGCAGCTCTAGGGAACTACTGCACCCTCACCTTCTCATTCATTATCCTTTCCACGCTACTCCTTAAATATCTCTTTACCCATTCTATATCCACCCATTCACCTGCTCTCATTGCTGATATGGTCTCCAATCATCATTCCACTTCCACTGTGGTCTCTCTAAAAGCTAATCTTCAAAATGAGGCCAAAATGGCCATTTTTAAATGAAAATAGAATATTTGCCTTTAGCTTACAATCCTCCAACAGTTCTTCATATCTCAAAGAGTAAAATCAAAACTCCTTAACCAGGCTGGAGACATGGCTCAAAGTGGAAGTGCTTGCCTAGCAAGTGCAAGACCCTGACTTCAAACTCCTATAATGCCCAACCTCCTTAACCTGACCTGCAGGGCTCAGAACAAGCTAGCCAGCCCCTGCCTATTCTCTGGCTTCATGTACAATCACTTCAGCTCTTCATCTACTCTTCTCTGGGCATAGCCACCTTTGAAGTTCTTCCTGTGCACAAAAATATCTATCTGCCCATATATTTTCCTCCTCCTTGCTGAAAACTGTTCTTGGCCTCTCTTCTTCATCTGCATGCTGATGCTCAAATATTCCTTTGGTTTCACCTTAGACATTACTTCCCACAAGAGACTTTCCTTGACCACCCATGTTAGGGCTCACCTCTATTCTGTGTGTGTGAGCCAGTACTGGGGCTTGAACACAAGACCTTATGCTCTCAGTTGGTTTTTATGTTCAAGCACTCTCTTACTTGAGCCATATCTCCACTCCCACAGGTCCGTCTCTTCTAAGTCCTAATAACACTGCCCTGTCCTTTCATAGCACTCATCACTAGAGAAATAAAACAATTATCTGTATAACCAGATTTGGAGTGACTCTCTGATATATTCCCTGAAGATCAATATTACATGTTATATGTCCAAGAGTGAACACAGTACATAGCATGTTTTTATTGAAATAATGAAGAATGACTAGAGAACATGACTACTTTCAAGAAATACAAATAAAGACCAGAAAGAAGACAATTTACTTCTCTCTCCATAGGCTTGCTCTGAACCCAAGGTTATTTCATCTTGATATCCTTAATTAAATCTGCAATGATTCTGTTTCAAAAAAGGATCTCATTCTGAGGTTCCTGATGGACATAAATTTGGGGGGAACCAATCCACAACACAGAGACTTTGTTTCATTATGCTCCTTTACTAGAACCTAGATTAATATTGGGTGTATCATTTATTCTCAACAAATATTAGTGAAATGTAAGACTGATGAACAAATGAATGAAGTACAAATCACTTAGTGAGTTTGGTGAGGGATGTAGGTACTTCTACTGAGATAGAATGAGAGTCACCTTTAACATTTGCCCCACCTAGACAGCATGATGCTAGCATTCAAGAGAAACATGCTTGTTTTTGGAATGAAGATTAAAGGGTTAATATGTTAGGTCTAACATAGCAAATTAGTGAAGTGAAATTTGTACGTAAACTGGGTATTTTAAGTTACTGAACTGGATCCGAACATAGAATGGTGGGTCCAGAAAAGTTGTGTAACCTGTCCAAGTTTGCAAGGCAAGAACTACTTCCACTCAGCAAGATTAAAGGAACTGCAAAGGTTAAAAATAAAGTGGCTTCTATGATTACACCACATGAGTCCTTCCTGTCCCAAGCCCTAGTCCTAACAGTTTCAGGTGACTGGTGACAGAATTCTATGTGGTTTCCTTCTGTGAAGCTTTCTCTGTCTTTTGCCTTTCCTACTTCATTCATCCCAGTTCCCAAGACCATGTAAAATAGAGTCCTTTAAGAATCTCCTTAATTCTGTGTTCACACAGTGAATGGAAATCTGTGAGAGTCATGTCTGCCTTGTATTACTTCTGTGGGAGAGTCAATACATATATTAATTCGTAAAACTATGCATGAACTCTAATAAATTATCACTAATTTCATAGTTTAAGGACTGAAATTGTGATGTGCCTTACAACTAGAATATTTAAAAAGTATAGCCTATCAGTATTGTTTTCTTTCTCAGCAGAACCCAAAATAGTAGCTTGAAGTTGATGCTATCTTGCATGTTGTCAAATATAGGATCTAAGTCATGCAGTCTATGTTTTATTCTGAAGTGAAAGTTTAATATACCATTCTTTTGACCACATTAAAATTAAATATAAGTAATTTGAGGATGGTTGTAAACGCCTTACTTCCCAAACGTGGATTTCAGTCTACATGAAAATATTCTAGAAACTGCAAAGCTTGGGCCAGCCTGAGCCACTAGTGGTTTTATTTTCACA